>NC_136905.1:13686846-14119346 GCF_949606895.1 Notothenia rossii
ATAAAAATCAACAAAAGTGCAGATCTATAAAATACAAATACCAGCATATTTTATGCTCAGCTCGAAAGATATATACAGTATATATAACATATCAGCTCCAATGTCTGGTGGTTGCAAATAAAAAAGCTGATGGTGCAAAGGCACTCCACCTCAGTGGGATGTTTATAGTGGAAATGTTGAAGTTCTGAATATTTGTGTGTTCCCTTGATGTTGATATATTAAACGGTAGCCATTTTGACGTCTCACTGCAAAGTTAACACAGGTGTTATTTACAAAATGAATAACTGTCTCATTTTAGTTAGTCTGCCATCCATTCTAGTCTAGTCGGCATTAACAATACCAGGAACCTGGCCCATCTACATGAACCATAATAAAACACAATTCACAATGAACAGATCAGATTGCTGACTGAGAATTCAAACTGTACCTCTGGGAAAATCTTGTCCGTTTTTATGTCTGCTGTGAGGTTGAAATCTTTGTGCAGCGTCAGGCCCTCGTTTGGGCGTGGCTTTTCGATAAATTTGAAGTCCTTTTTCTTCTTGTCGATGGGTCTGGGGAAAAATATCAATCTAAGCACAACCCTGCTTCAAGTTTACAGTAAGAACCATCTGTGTTTAAAATGCATTCATGAAACAATAAGGTTTTAACAACAGAGTATTAGGGTCAGTATCTAGAAAAATCAATATTATTTTAGACTTGGTTATTTCAGAATGGCCACTGAGGAAAAAGGTAATGATAAAAAAAAGTCATACCTTCGAGAAAAAAATTCTTTAACGTTTTTGAGAGTAACTAAATAAGTGAGATCAAACCAAGCTGCAGCGTCATCGACAATTACCACCGAATAGGTCTGAGGCACGTCTGTGATTGTATTTAACATTTATAGCAACACGTGAAACAGTTAAATTATCTTAAATGGTTTGCTGTTTGAAGCAGCTCTCCATGGAGCAGAACTCTCCTTCGAGAGATCATCTAAAAAAACTCAATGATATCTCGCTTGATATGTATTATCAGGGAACACATTATAACACAGTGATAAGTATAAGGTTATATGTCAACCATGTATCAATCATTGAGAGTCATGTTGCAAACATAGCTTCTAGTTTTGAGCAGAGCTAGCTCTGTTTGTAGGGACTTGGCTTGGCGACCAGAGGGTTGTAGGTTCAAGTCCTTGAACGGATCAAGTGAAGAGTGGGGACTGATACTTTGTGAGATAGCAGTTGGTCTCCTGGTCATGCTGAGGTAACCTTGAGCAAGGCACCAGAGCACCACACTGGGCACTGTAATATAGCAGTCGACTGCTTCTTGTTTAAGGATGGGTTAAAGGCAGAGACTAGAATTCACTGTGTGCGGTGCTGTGTTCCTGTTTGACGATTGGAAGTTGATTGTATTAAAATCCTCCATTTCCATTTCATACAATAGGACCCTTTTCAGATAATATTTCCTTCATATGTTTTCCCTCACTTATGACTTTACTCTCATAACAGGACTACTTTAAGAATTAAAGATGTTATTTTCACAATTCAGCCCAAATACTCCATTGTAGGTTTTGATTTCATTTTGAATGTGTGACAGTAAGATATTCAGTCACCTCTTTAAGAGCAGGATCGAGCGGGGTCAGGTAAACATGAAGAACGGTGCAGGATGCGTAGGCTTTTGAATAAATCAACACGTTACAGTGTATTTTTACTGGAATGCCATTTTTGATCAGGACCGCTCTTGGAGAGAAAACTGGTTCACACAGCTTGACATGAGACGATGTGACTTCAGACACTTTTTCCACAACATCTCCACAGTCATCTATGTGCAGGACTGCAAACTTTTGCAATATTTCAGGGATGTCCTCTGCATAGCATAAAGCATATGAAATGAATGTGAATAAAGCAATTGCATTGATTATTTTGTTATTTTCCTCCATGATCACTTACCTATGCAGATCCAGTGTGGCAGGTACACTTCAAATAACTTCCCAGAAATCACTGTGATGTCTATGAGGGGACCTGCAGGCATGTATTTCCTCATTTCCATCCTCTTCATGGGTTCCTCCGAAGAGCAAAACTGGTACTTAAAGCTGACCTTTTCCTGACAGACCCAGCGCAAGCTAGAGACACTGCATTCAAAGTTTCCCGCTTCAGACTTTAGGCTAAAATATAACGGAAAAAAAACAGAGTTTGTATTTGGTACAAAACGTAGCAATAATACTATTGGGGAAATATTTGTAGCTGATCTTCGTGTTCTCTCTGTGAAGAAATCCCAAGACCGAAGCTTCAGTGTTTACTATATTTCCAGTTGATAATATGCAGTATTTAGGACATTATTTTACCTGTAAGTTGATGCCTCATCTTCATCTGTACTGTTCACCTCAGGTTCAAGTTTAGCCCAGCCACTGGAGTCCTTCTGCAGAGGACAATCATTTTTACAAATAAGTGAAGACGTGACTTTTGGAAAAATTAAGCAACAAATAACCGAAAACATAAAGATGTTTAAGGAATTACCCTCATTTGTTCACTACCCTCAAGCTCCAAGCTTCTTGAAGGCCCTTGGGAAGACACAATCATTTGTTTACAATTATGTTACTTTGAACAACGGCCCCGCCTAGTCTCAGCAGAAAGTGATGCAAATAATAATTCCAAAGATATTTTTAAAAACAATATATGTTAAAATATATTTTAAGATCATGTTTAGTCATCTGATTCATCTGTACATTGCTGTTTTAGTCTGCGTTCTTCCAATTAGTGTCCAGTGTGCCTTTTGAGCCGCGTTGAGCGATGTGGGGCAAGCCCCTCTCTCTGCTGTCAAAATGAACGTGTACTGTAAAAACTACACTGTGCAAGTATTTTTCTATTCCCTGTGTGTGGCAAAAAAATAATCACCAGTGGGGCAAAGTGCTGGCATACCCACCAAACGTCATCTCGTAATTCAGAGAGCTGATTGGCTGTGTGCCGCGAAAAGTGTAGTTGAGAAGAGGAGACGAGAGAGAGCAGTGTATAGCGATTAAAATCAGTGAAACAGAAAAAAATGAATGAAGTTGACCATCTACTTCAGCTTTGGTAAGTTCACTTTATGTCATATCTTTTGTTGATCTTCTGTGTTTTGCCTATAGGCTATTGCTCTGCTGGATCCGGTGATGAGTGTCTGTGTTTTTCTTATACCCCCCCCCCCCCCCCCCACCCCCCTCTCTCTATCGGAACCATCTCAAAGCAATGATAGACCCGTGAGTTGGATGTAGAAAAGTCAGAATAAATATAGATGTTTTTTATTTTAAAGAAAATTCGGATTGTACATATAAAAAACTGTAAATTATAGTGTCCATCCAAGAATTAGTGAAAACTACCCTTGGATGATGGCAGACTAAAAGCTTTAGGAATCCAAAGTACAACATATAATAAGTACCCTGTATGAAGATTGATGCAAAACAAGTGACATTTGACCTTTTTAGAGAGGTTTAGAAAAATAAACTCCACCTCTGGGGTGATTTGGGTGAACATGGGGGTTTTACCATTTCTCTGGAACCCATTGGTCGATTTTGGTGATTGACATCTCTTTCTGACCCAATAGGCGCTCGTGAATTGTTGTTACGGAAACAGAGGGGTTTTAGGTTGCCATCAGGCTGTTGACGGTCTTATTATAGGCTACATCCATTGGTTGGTTTTGTGGCACATTTGTAACGCTGTGCCAACTTGGGCAAGCACGCAGGCAAACTTGAGCGCACACAGGGTGGAGAGGTGGAGAGAAAGGGAGAGAGAGAGAGATTGAGCGAGACAGAGAGCATGTGCAGCGGTCTGCTTGCACACAGAGCAGGAGTTTGTGAGAGAGCCGGCTTGAGAGTCAATTTCAATTCTAAATATAATTGATTACCAGCCTCCCTTGTCCCTGGCTGGCTTGCTAGCTCGTTGGAGTTGCCATATTCCTTTCATGAACCACTTCCTGATATCCATTGTTGCAGATAAATAGAAATGATAATAGCCAAACTAACCTAGCAAGAGTAAACTGACAGGCTGCTGTGCCGCATCTCACTAAAAACCCCTCACGACTCAACCCAGCTAAAAACCAGTCTCGCGCAGCCTTTCATTCAGAATTTCATTCAGAATTTCATAGCAAAATAAAAAAAATGATATTAAACTAATCTTTCAACATAGTTTAACACAAAAATAAATATTAGGACGAAGCCCTACAAATAACAACAATAAACATAATCAGTGGCGGCTCCAGAGTATTTTTGTTGGGTAATCTATGGGCTATTCAACTCCACATTCAGTTGGGCCAGATTTTATAACTACAAAATTCAGCTGGGCCAGACATTCAGCGGCCTGTAAAAAGCGGGTAGTGACACATTTTAAACCAACACATATTACTGCGATGAAAAACATGCAATTTTTATTCATTGTTCATCTAACAAAGGTAGGTCAAAAAGTGCATAAAAACACAACAAATTAGCATTAATTTAACAGAATCTGAAATAAAAGTGCACAGTTGTAGCATTACATTTGTTTGCTTTAGAAGTCAAATAGTCAGGTTATGTTTTTTGAACCAGGCACATCACAAAGTGCATTTACTGCAGTCTTAATAAATGTTCTCACATACAAAAAAAACAGCTAAAGAGCTCCAATGCAACACAAAGAGGTAGTACTGTAGCAATACTATTTTTTCACTTTTCAAGTAATAACAAAAAAATCATACGTTTTGGTCACATTTGACCCAGACACATTACAAAGTGCATTTAAATGAATACAGAAAGAACTGTCAAACCCTTCAGTGCACAAACCCATAACAAGGGATACGGGTAACTATATGAATGAATACTACACAACACGTCTACTATAGTAAACTAGGTGCTTACTATCACCTCATTTGTGATTTGTCCTCACTGACTTTCTCAATGGGAGAAGGGACATTTTTAGTTTTGAACAAGAGCAGTGATTTTTGGCTCATAGTATGTCAATGCAATCCCAAGACATTGGTGAAGAGTGTTGTCAGTCAGGGAGCAGCGAGTGCTACTTTTGATTGAGTTCATGTGTGAAAAGCTTGATTCACATGTGTATGTTGATCCAAACATACTGAGCACACAGATCGCTACTTTCTGAACGTTAGGGAACTGCTGTTTTTTGACATCACTCCAAAACTTCGCTGGCCCGTTAGTGCGCTGCATGTCAATAAGTTCCAGTGTATATTTCCCCTTGTCGATGCAGGGGACCACTTCCTTTGCTCTGGTTGATACGTCCCCCTCTATTGCAACAGTGACGGGGTCTCTGGCAAAGCCCATCAGCACCTCTGTGGGCAGAGCAAGTCCATCCAATCGACCGGCAAAGTTCTCTTTCAACCTCTTAATGAAATCTGTCATCACATCCGTGATTTGTGCCGGAGATGTGATGTGTTTGGGGAGCGTCGGAAAATGCAGCATCCGACCCGTGCTCAAGTCGGTCGCGAAAAGGTCCAGCTTGACTTGGATCTGCTCCACAAGATCAATGACCGTTTTGTCTCTGTTTACGCTTCAGAGTTGAGAGAGACATGTTTTAGAGTTGCTATCATAGGACCACCGTTACTAGCACCACTTGATGCACTTTCAAAAAACGTGCTGCGTTGTGGTTTGGTGGTTTCTATGCAACGTGGAGTGTTGCGTTCATGGTCTGTACTAGTGTAGGAATTTGGCTACAGGAGGCTGGGCCACTCGGGAGTTGGTTCTGGGCCGCATCTGGCCCGCGGGCCGCCAGTTGAATAGGCCTGGGCTAACCCATACAGTGGTGGGGCTCGAGTCAGTATTTGCACGGTAATTACATATACAAAATGAAAGACAGCCCAAACACACCTACTGTATCAATCATCAAACCGTGGGGTCTTATTTCATTACGTGTTGATTTCTATCAACACGTAATGTTGTATCGATGTATATAGAGATGTACTACAGCAAAAGTATTCTCCGTCGGGACTTCCTGCAACAACACCACGCCGTTATCGTGATTCTGATTGGCCAGAAGACATTATCAAAGATGTTCTATTGAGAAGACGATCACTAGGTGACAAAAGTTTTCAAAACCGTTACTAGTCTTCGGTATTTCCAGACAAGTGACTGCTGAAATCAATCTTACTAACTGCTGTCTTTGCAATTTACTCCACACGAGTTGGCGGACTTTATTTTGCTTACTTTAACATCATTTTTCATGGTGGGGCTAAGCCATTTCTTGGTATGGCTGTAGCCTACCCCAGTATACCCTGGCGCCGCCACTGAACATAATAATAAAACAATTAAAATGTTGTATTCGGCCCTGATTAAAACAGCGGCCCCAAATCCTGGATGGGCGGGCCCGGCCCCATGGGGTCCGCCCATGACGCCGGGTCTGTTTGCACCCATCGATTCTGTGTCATCTCACGATGTGAAACTGGGGTTACGTACTGTAACCCAGCTTCTATGAGTATAGGCGCAGCCCTCTAAGGCTATTGGGTAATCCCACTGCACGTGTGCAGCACTGACAGACTTAATCCACGCCCACCTATGACGTGGGTCCCACCTACGGACTCACTTCCGTATAAATAGGAAGTAGTCCCTACAATCTGCTCCCACACAAACAGCTTTTCTTCAGCTATTCGCGGAGCCAGTGGGGCCCGAACCTTAGAGGGCTGTGCCTATACTCATAGAAGCTGGGTTACAGTACGTAACCCCAGTTCTATTTTGTATAAGGCTTCGCCCTCTAAGGCTATCGCTATTGGGTTAAGGGCGAAGCAGGATGTAGTCCACGCCCCACTGGTCCGTCCGTTACCAGAAGCACAAAACACACCTACTCAATTAATAACCCATATCCATTTCGCCATGCGTAATGGAGCATCACATTCCCAGGGAATATAGCATTTTAAAAAATGAATGTTCTCCATACGGGAAAGAAGGTAGGCTAAATAGGCTACCTGTCGTTTATAAAAAAGTAGAGACCAAAGTCCCATGTTAAAACGATCAAAGAGGGGGGAAAAGGGCAGCTCTCTAAGTGCCGACAGGCAGGAGAGAGGGCACGCAGTTGAGTCCCCGATATTACTAACTCTGACAGGACGCTCAGTACTGAATGTGTCAGAGAGGAATGGGAGACATCCCTCAAATGAAAACGAATAAAAGAACAGGGGGAAGACCAAGATGCAGCCGTGCAAATGTCTTCCACTGTCATTCCTCCATGCAAAGCCGTGGAGGAGGAAATTCCTCTGGTGCCGTGCGCTTTGATGTTCTCCAGGGGATCCAACCAGGAGACATACGCCTGTGACACAGCCTCACACAGCCCTTGTGACAGGCGCTGTGCAGACAGAGGCTGCCCTAATGAGTGTTCTCTGTCATGCATAAACAGACGCTGGGAACTGCGTAAAGCAGCCGTGCATGCAATATAGCCTGATAGCGCGTGCACGGGACGGGGGAGATGAGATGTGGCTTCCTCCTCTGATGTGTGAGGAGGAGGAAAGAAGCCATCCAAAGTTATCACTCTCGATCTAAAAGAGCTTGTGATAGCCTTTGGCATAAAAACCGGGTTAGGGCGCAAAACAGCTGAGCTGACATCTCCTTGGATCTGGAGGCATGACGGAGCCACAGAGAGAGCAGACAAATGATTCACCCCTTTAGCTGATGTCAGAGCCAAGAGCAGAGCTACTTTGGCTGACAAGAACTTTAGGGGAACCTGATCTAAAGTTTCAATTGGAGCTTTACTCAGTGCGCGTAACACTAAAGTCAAACCGATTGAGGCGCCAAAGCGCGTGACACAGGTCTGAGTTTCTGTACTCCCCGTAGAAAATATTTTGTCAGCGGGTGACTAAACACCGTGCTGACACCAAACCTACGTGGCAAGATGAAATAGCAGCAGCATATGTTTTTACCGTGCTATAAGCCAATTGCTGTCCAGCAACAGCTGGAGGAACGACAGCACGAGGCAGGGGGCCCGTAACGGGGTCCAGGCTTTTCCCTACACACCAAACGGAACATTGTCTATTTGAAAGTGTAGGATGCTCTGGTGTGTTCAGCAGCTACACCTCCCTGGCAATTTATGTAGGCCGCCGCTGCTTTGTTGTCTGTTCGAATCAACATATGTTGATTGTACAGCAACGGGACGAAGTGCTGGATCACTTTCCATACGGAGAGTAATTCCAGCACGTTTATATGGAGAGACATGTGAGCTGGCCACTGTCCCCCCACTGCCTGCGACATGCACGTTCCTCAGCCTGCGAGAGATGAGTCTGTGAACACTGCGGTGTGTGACGTCACTCTGCTCAGGGGCACCCCCACTGACAGGACGTGGAGATCTTTCCAGTAGGTCAAATCCAAACCCACGGATGGAGGAATGTACACCATGCGTCTCCTCTGACGCACAAGGTCGATGCGCAGGCGAATAAACCACCTCTAGAGTCTCCTCACTGTGAAGGAGACCCAGGGGAATCACGTGACCAGCTGATATCATGTCTAACAGCTGCATCACGGAGAGGGCTGTCACCGCCCCGCGGGGTGTGACGCGCCGGAGGAGAGCTGTCACTTTCTCCCTTCTCCGCTGTGAGAGTCGCGCTCTCATGCGGGCTGAGTTCAATTCCACTCCCAGTTAAATGATAACCTGGGAGGGAAGAGGACAGCTCTTATTCCAGTTGATAATGAAACCCAGGTTTGACAGATGAGTTACGAGCTGCATCGTCTGTAAGCCGCTTCCTCCCTTCCTGGAGCGATAATGTACTCACTAAACTTACAATTCATTTAACTTCTTTTCTTCCAAAAGTTAATTATCCAAAGCCTCTGTACACCCCCTTCTATTTACATGTAATGGTTTGGTCCTGCCTCCAAACGCGGTGCAGCACCGCCTGCACTTTCTAGCAGAGAGTAAGAGCATGTTAGGAGCAGGGATGCTAGTACTTACGTGTGAACCATGTCTCAACAACTAACAAAGTCAGGCTTTCAAAAGAGAAAAGAAAGGAGAGAAAGACAAGAGAGAGGGACTAAAGGGTGACAGTATGTCACCCAGTTTTTCAAAGAAAAGGTGGGTGTGGTCTATGTGTGGTGGAAATGTGTCTGTTAGCTACGGTTAGTCCATTGTAAATAATAATTATGTTTTTTTTTACTAAGCTGACATTAAGTACTGTTAATATCTATACAGGTTTTTAATTTCACTCCTCTTTTAGCTGACATTTAGTAAATGCAGGTACATTTTTGGCAGCTATTCATACTAAATCAGTTGTCCCTCCCCCTGGTGCCAGGACTAACAGATCCATCTCTAGACTTAGCAGCCCTGTCCCCCCATAAGTGTTATATTTTCACAGCTCAGTGTCAGTAAATATTGTGCAGTTAGTATTGGACTACAAGATAGATGCAAGCCTGTACAGGTAGAGTTATTTAAAGCATGAGTTGGTTGGGTTCTGGAGGTGTGGTTACAGCAATTGTGCTTGGTTGGCGTGGCCTGGGCCTGGTGGTGGGGCCCAATGTGATATATTTCCATGGGGCCCAAAATCCCTGGCGTCTATGGCCAGAGGGCAGGACCTATAACACATTTACTACCCAATAGCAGTGAGGCTAATGTGAGGCTGAACAAAAGGACCTTTTTCACTATGTAAATGTAGTCTTTAAAAAAAACAAAACATTTACTGACTTTTTTAGGATAGCTTCAAGTAATGTTGTAAAATTACAACCGGGGGCCTTACAGGGTTAAGGGCTATTGTTTATTGTTATTTACTTTAAGATGTTTATTCTTAACCTATCATTTAATTTAAAAACTCTTATTTAAATTATGTGTGTGTGTCTCTGTATTCCTGATGATACACTGAGAGAATGAGCTCATAAGGCTGCTGATCATCATAAGCTAAACAGTCTGTATATTGCATTACATTTGTATTATGTAAGCTGCGTTGATACTTTGCGGGAATACGAAAAAAATAGTTAGATATACTGAATATTATTTGATCTATTCCACCACTTAATCCCAAATAATGTGGAGGTGTGTTGTAGGTGCCTTAAATAACCCCTTATGTTATAGTGAGATGTATTTTTATGTTCATATAATAGTGATTTCAATGCCAACCCAAAATGATCACTGAACGAACGCCATCCTGGCCACCCCACTGAAAATGTCCTGGCTCCGCCACTGCGGTCGTCCAGGTAAAATAACACTCATCCCCATTCTGAGTAGCTGCTCCAACCGTCTCCACCCACTTTGAAAAAGTGCGTGGAGCCAGGAATGAGAAACGCAGGAATTTGCTGTGTTTCGGGATGATGGTTACGTGGAGGAATGCATCCTTCAGGATTAAGGATGTGAACCAGTCTCCCTGGTGAACACTCCAGCACCTGTTTGATCGTCAGCATGGGAAAAGGCCATTCCCTTGTTGGACACTGACAGATCGAGGATGGGTCTCATTCCCCCCACCCCGTCTCCTTCGGGACCAGAAAATAGCGGGAGTAAAAACCCCTGATTTTCTTCCCCTTGAGGAACCCTGGAATTTTTTTTTCTTTTAACAAGAGTTCCTGCGGCTCTGCACGGAGCGCAAAACACTGTTCCTGGGATGACAGGGTTCCCTGTATCCCGTAGAACTGAGGGGGGGGAGGGAGAGGCAAACTGCAGAGACTACCCTGCCCATCCGCCTGCTCATCCAACTGTCCATCAGACACACGCGCCGCCACCCTGAGTACTATACAGTACTCTGATAGCGCCGGGTGTACATGTGCTGTGGTTGGTGGCAAACTACGCCAGAGCCCTCCACACGTTGCATTTCACACAGGCTCTCATTATGTCGCCGTTTAGGAGAAGACTCGTAAACCGCGCGTTCACGCTCAACACCACTAAGGGATGAGCGGAGGTGTTTAAAACGAAAGTTAGTTATAACCAAATATATTCTTGTATAACCCACAATGAAAATGCTTCATATTTTAGGTTTTTCTATATTTACAGTATAAACAAAACACAAGTGGTTTGTTAAATTGAGTGTAAGGCCTATAATGACTTATGGGTGTCACTGATAAGGGAGAAGGCAGTTTTTTCCCTCTCCTCTCACAGCAGTACACAGGGAGGGGGGCTCCAGGCTTAGGGAGAAACACACTGAGGCCCCAAAAAGGTGGTTATGTCATAGCCGAGAATTATATTTTGCAAGTCCTGCAGAGTAGGGGTCGTGTCCCTTTTACACAAGCATGGGAAGGTGTGTCTTATGCCATAGCCAATAGAATATGTCTGGTCATGTCCAGTCCTGTACATCAGAGGCCATGCCCAGTTTCCACAAATATGGGTGTGGAGGAGGTGTCTTAGGTTTTTATATCCTGTTGTTGAGCATAAAGACACTGCTTTTTGGGAGAGAGCGAGAGAGAGGGGGGGGTTCCCCTGGTATGCTCTCTCTCTGTTAGCTCTGTCCCTCAGAGCTGGGTTAATAGCTCTCGGTAAGGTTCTCTCAGACTTGGTAAATATCTCTCAAATTTCTTGGTTGAATGCTGAGTGAATTTATTTGTGAACTGAGTGGAATGATTTGATGGGTGATGTGTTTGTGAATATTAGCAGGGCTGCACATACTGTAACTGGTGCGCAGGTGCATATGAACTCAGGGCCGGCCCGTAGCACTGGCGTATGTTCGCCTAGGGCGCCAAATCTGTGGAGGCGCTGCGCTGGCAGCTTTGGGAGGAAAAAAAAAAAGTTTGACCGTTGGTGCTCATCCTAATTTTCGGCCTTGATGTAACAATATTCATAATTAAGTAAATGTAACACCCTTTTCCTCCCGGTTACACGTTTCATTTGCCCTGTACGATGGGCGCTGTAAGTGATGAAAATGGGGGATGTTGGCTTATCTGGCACCCGCAGCTCACAGCCAAAGTGCGAGTGAGCGTGGGAGCGAGCGAGGGAGAAAGGGAGGGTGCACCGGTACCAGCGCTGTTGCTATTAGAATCTGGTGCTAGCTGCTCTAACGGATATAAGAAGAAGATGTGTCTACAATAATGTGGAGGGAGAGTCCTCTCCAGTCAGACTGAGAGGCTGATAACTACAGCTCAGTGAGGTAAGGACTCTGAGTGGTTAGATATTCTTATATTCTTGGGACCCCCTTGAAAACGAGGTGATTCACCTCAAGGGGTTTATCCGAATAAAGAAATTTGAATATATATATTAAAGAGCAACTTGCAGGTTACAGACACCAGTGAATAAATGAGTAGGAAAATGATAAATACACTAGATTTTCCAAAAAATATACAGAAATATACACTACAGTGACATCTGGTGTCGTTTTAGTAAGACATTTTCACTTCCGCATAAAAAAGCCTCCGCACGTGACCTCCCGCGTGTGACGTAACATGGGGGAGAGCGGCCGGTCTAACGTATGGATAAACATGGATCACAATGCTAGTTTTGACACAGAAGAGGTTGAAAATATATATTCAAAAGCATATGATTATAATTATGAGCCTGCTATGCGTCCAAGAGACCAGGAGCAGCCAAGGATTAGAAAAAATAATAACGGCCATTGGAGAGAAATGGAGCTTTGGTGTGTGGAGAACCAGTGGAGAACAGAGCAGCTATCTTGGTGAGTGACCGGCGTTAGCTACAGTTAATGTTAGCTAACGTCAGTCACATCACAACATTGTAAACTTAGCAATCATATATCAGGCTATAACTAAAGTAGTATTGATAATCTATACTGAACAAAAATATAAATGCAATACTTTTGTTTTTGCTCCCATTTTTCATTAGATGAACTCAAAGATCTAAAACATTTTCTATATACACAAAATAACCATTTCTCTCAAATATTGTTCACAAATCTGAAAAAATCTGTGATAGTGAGCACTTCTCCTTTGCCGAGATAATCCATCCCACCTCACAGGTGTGGCATATCAAGATGCTGATTAGACAGCATGATTATTGCACAGGTGTGCCTTACGGCCCGTCTACACTACAGGCATGAAAAAATCTTGAAGCTGGGCGTGTCTGAAGCTTGGCGATTTTTGCGAGCAACGCGACCAACAACCAATCACATGAATCTCCCGCCCCCGACATACAAAGCAATAGCAATGTTAAAACGAAGTAAACTGGATATAAACTCTCCAAACAGGCGAAAATCTACCAGTTTCACCCACTGTCTCTGCCACCTCCCTCCATGCCTGGTTCCTCCGGTTTGTATCCCTGTAAATAGTTCCGGTCGTAAAGAACCGGGTGATTTGCTACCGTAATATCTCGTTTGGAATATGAGGAAATGAACTGCGGTCTGGCTCTCCCAGCTTGCACGCGGTTTGATTGGCTGCGCTTGCACTGGCGGGATTTGCATAAACGGGATTTGATTGGCTGATGCCAAGCATCGAGCCTCAAAAGTTGAACATTGTTCAACTTTTGATGCCGATAGATGCTCGTGATGCTTGCAAAGCCATGCCATGCTCCCCACAATGCAGTTCGGCGAAGATTCAAAATCTTCTACGTCACCCCATTCAAGTCAATGGGCGAAGCGTTGAAAGCATTTTTCGATGCCTGTAGTGTAGACGGGCCGTTAGGCTGGCCACAATAAAAGGCCACTCTAAAATGTTCAGTTTTATCACACAGCACAATGCCACAGATGTCGCAAGTTTTGAGGGAGCGTGCAATTGGCATGCTGACAGCAGGAATGTCCACCAGGGTTAGGGTTAGGGTTAGGTGTTCTCTTCACGGATGAATCCCGGTTTTCACTGTTCAGGGCAGATGGCAGACAGCGTGTGTGGCGTCGTGTGGGTGAGCGATTTTCTGATGTCAATGTTGTGAATCGAGTGGCCCATGGTGGTGGTGGGGTTATGGTATGGGCAGGCGTATGTTATGGACGACGAACACAGGTGCATTTTATTAATGGCATTGTGAATGCACAGAGATACCGTGACGAGATCCTGAGGCCCATTGTTGCGCCATTCATCCATGACCATCACCTCATGTTGCAGCATGATAATGCACGGCCCATGTTGCAAGGATCTGTACACAATTCCTTGAAGCTGAAAACATCCCAGTTCTTGCATGGCCAGCATACTCACCGGACATGTCACCCATTGAGCATGTTTGGGATGCTCTGGATCGGCGTATACGACAGCGTGTTCCAGTTCCTGCCAATATCCAGCAACTTCGCACAGCCATTGAAGAGGAGTGGACCAACATTCCACAGGCCACAATCAACAACCTGATCAACTCTATATGCGAAGGAGATGTGTTGCACTGCGTGAGGCAAATGGTGGTCACACCAGATACTGACTGGTTTTCGGACCCCCCCAGACCCCCCCAATAAAGCAAAACTGCACGTTTCAGAGTGGCCTTTTATTGTGGCCAGCCTAAGGCACACCAGTGCAATAATCATGCTGTCTATTCAGCATCTTGATATGCCACACCTGTGAGGTGGGATGAATTATCTCGGCAAAGGAGAAGTGCTCACTATCACAGATTTGTTCGGATTTGTGAACAATATTTGAGAGAAATGGTTATTTTGTGTATATAGAAAATGTGTTATATCTTTGAGTTCATCTCATGAAAAATGGGAGCAAAAACAAAAGTGTTGCATTTATATTTTTGTTCAGTGTAGTAACGTTACTGGCAGGACTGTTGATACTGATCCATAACAGAAACTAATGCGCAAGTATCAGCCGTATCTCGCGTTACCTAATGCAACTCCACACTACGGTGCTGTGTACCGGAGGGGAGACGCGAGATACGGCTGATACTTGACGATCTGGCGGAGAAACGTTGTGGAGCCTCCGTTGATAATCCGTTGTAAATGGCTTGATGGAAAGCAGGTGTGTAGTCGGGGAGGGTGCACAGCTGATTGCAGCAGGTGAGTGGAGGTTGAGCCGGGAGCCAGGAGTGACAGCCACCACGCACACACAAACAACACAGACAGGGGGAAACAAACAAACACAAAGGAGACGGCTGGAGCAGTACAGCCACCACAGCGTTACCTAATGCAACTCTACACTACGTCTTACGGTGATGTGTACCGGAGGGGAGAGAGAGAGAGCAGCGAAGGGGGGGAGAGAGATGTAATACGGTTTCCTGATAAAGCTGTGGAGACGGAGTATGTGCTGCAGGGAGGTGGATGCACAACGCACCCAGGAACGAACGCTAGCTCCGGTCCTTTTCCCGTGAGCGAAACTGTGGACTCGATGTCCTGACAGGCTTGAGTTTGTGCAACCTGCACAAACACAAGCTCACCATGATTACAAATGGTGAAATGCAATGGAAAATTACCGAAAAAATACCAGCTCACTAAATCACAACCGCTCAAACCAACTACAAACTACTACCGCGGATTGGGCAGAGAACGAGTCAGAGAAAGTTGCTCCCCCATGTGACGTAATATGACGCGTTTGACATTTTAAAAAAAGCAGTTTTTAGTAGCAGAGCTCAAAACGGCTCTTTTTCCTCTGAATTCCTGCCCTTATGTCTTGTGAAACATATCAAATCCTGCATTAACATTTTTAATTGTAATTTTCAGGCAAGGTTAAGCATAAATGTAGTAAAAAAAAAAACCTGCAAGTTGCCCTTTAACTTTAGTCTAAGTTCAAACGGTTTGATCACAATTGATGTAAACACATATTTCCAAGGCACCCCTTTATAATTATTGGGATAAACAGGTTTGAAATAATTCCAATGTATACTATAGGACAGTAACCAAAAATATTCTTTAAAACTGGAGAGATAAAATAAAATGCATAAATAAATGTTAACTGGTAAAATAAGATAAATAAAATAAGTTACATTCATTTGTTATTGGCTATGGTCGGTTATTGGTTATGTTCACATACTTATTTGATTACATCCACTTGTCTAAGAAGACAACAGAGACTTTCGACCCAAAACCAGCTGTTGATTTGTGGGTGCAAGCAGCTAATCGCAGACTCAACCAAAGAGAAAGTAGTAGGCCTACATCATCAGCTACCATGTCTGACAGAGAGGAAGACAGTGAGGAGAACAGTCAGGAGGGTAGTGATGACAGCTTGTAGGATTACTGGTCGTGCTAATGTTGTCTTGTGTTCACCTCTGCATGTGTGTTCAGTGCCGTGTGTCTGGCAAATAAAGTCAAGACCCCCTCAAAAGTTACGGTTTTATTTCATTTTAAGGATGAGCACCAACCAACATCTCCAGGTGCTACTTTGAGAACCAGGGCAAAAAAGTTACGTACTGTATGTGCACCCCTGAATATTAGGCCCGCCACCTGTGAGGAATCTTCCTCCGAATTCATGCGGATAGGAATGGGTTTTTTAATGTTATTCCCGCCGTCTGTGTCGGAAAAAAGGTACGAAATTGATGTGAATTGATTGGGTGAAAATGAAAGTTTGAATGTGCTTTTTATTATCACCGGTCATTTATGAGGAAATGCCTCTAAATTCTATCGGGAGATTTAAAAATCACAACTGAGTTGGGCAGTTGAAATTACAATTTTGGTGATAAATGTAAAACTGTGAATTAAGGTTTTAGATTAGAGAATAACCCCAGCATGATATGTTCAGTATAATTATAATGTTGTAAAGAGAGAAGGTAAAAACCCTGTATTAGTTTGGACCTATTTTTCTTCAAATAAACTGATCCCACCTTTTGGATTGGGACAACTTAAAAGACATCTGCGCTCTCCTCTCCTGCTTCAAAGGTAAGATTGCACACTGCCACACTCACACTTAGGTAGGGCCACACCTCATTTACTGATATCAAAATCCTTCAGGATCACTTAAACAGATTTAAGAGAGTTGTCTGAATTGAAACAGCAGTTAATTAAACCTGGTTCTTCAGGAGTTAATAGAGGTGAGATATTGATGACGTTGGTGGATCTGAGCCAAGCAGTACATTTACATAGACTCAATAACTTCGGTTAGGTCAATTAGTATGTCTGAGTAATTTCCCGGAATAAATTATCAGCCCTCACCGAGTCTTACACCCTGGAGTGGAGCAACAAAACTGAAATTAAAAAGCAGTTTCGGCGCGCTATGCATGGGGCCCCCTTGAGGGGGTTTCCCGACATGTCTGGTCTGGAGGTTTTAAAGTGCTATATAAATAAAGTTGGACTGGATTGGATTATTGTACTTTATTTGGGGGCCCCCTTCTGGTCCAAGCACTTGCCTGTCGGTAAACGGCGCCCCTGTATACACACACACATTCAATACATACATACAGTATGATGGCTTGAACTAGTGGGAGAAATGGCACTGTTTGCCTGTAGCCAATGCCTTGAACCTCGCCAAAAATGGCATTAGAAGATTTAGAAAGTCAAGATAAACTTGCGGTTAACTTGCGATCTGCAATGCGTGTCACGCTCGTGCACACAAGTAAATATATATGCATTCTCACGCAGCGTCAGACACAAGAAAATATACATTAAAGGGGACCTAAAATGTAAAATGCACTTTGTGATGTCTTGTATACATAAATGTGTGTTCCCGGTGCGTCGGGGAACTCACGCAGCGTCAGAAAATAAAACCCTCTCTTTTTTCCTCCGTAGCCAAATCTTTTAAAAAAAGGGGTACAACGAGCGGATACAGATTGGCTGCCGAAGTTTCACCAGGCCCTCTCAAGCCAAGGCACAGAGAGTGGCTGGAACGACGAGGCTCTTCAGGCGGCATTCCAGAAGTCACTCAATGACAACATCAAAGGTGAGCTGGCTTCCCTCGACCAGCTGATCTCCCTTGCCATCCGGTTGGATAATCGGCTGCGCGAGCGCCGTAGAGAGAGGATTTCCCGGTCATCGCTGTAATCTGTTCATCCCCTCGGCTCCTCCCCGTGACCGAATGCTGTTTGTCCCTGAGCCGAGGAGGGAGAGCGTCAGTTATCCAGATCCGGAGCCAATGCAACTGGGCAGAGCCCAGTTAACACCGGAGGAGATGGCGCGCAGGATTAGTTCCAGATAATGTCTGTACTGTGGCCAGGCCGGTCACTTTATTTCCACCTGCCCATCTCACCCATCAAAAGGGCCGGCTGTTCAGTAGTGGGATAAGTAATGGTGAGCCCTAACCCCCGTTGTCTCCCAGCCACTTCCTCAATCAGAGCCTCCTGACCTATCCTCAGTTCCCAGAGTTTATCATGACCTTGCTCCCGTCTTCTGCAAGGATCACACATTGTCCCTACCACCTCATCGCCCTTACGACTGCCCCATTGACCTCCTGCGAGGTACGCCACCCCCAGCAGTCGGCTGTACAATATCTCAAGACCTGAGCAGGAGGCAATGGAGAAGTACATACCGGATTCCCTCGCAGATGGATTTATCCGACCTTCATCCTCCCCAGTAGGCGAAGGTTTTTTCTTTGTTGGTAAAAAAAAGGATAAGACTCTCAGACCATGCATAGATTACCGCAACCTCAATGACATCACTGTTAAAAACAAGCACCTCCTGCCTTTAATCAGCTCTGCTTTCACTCTCCTCCATGGAGCAACCATCTTCTCTAAACTGGACCAGCGCAAAGCATACCATCTTGTCCGCATCCGAGAAGGGGATGAGTGGAAAATAGCCTTCAAGACTCCTCTGGGACACTTTGAGTACCTGGTAATGCCCTTCGGTCTGACTAACGCCCCTGCTGTCTTCCAGGCATTAGTTAATGATATCCTCAGATACATGCTCAATCGATTCGTTTTTGTTTATGACATTCAGATTGTCTCCCAGTCTCTCACAGAACACGAACAGCACGTACGACTGGTACTTCAAAGCCTTCTTAAAAACAGGTTGTATGTCAAGACAGAGAAGTGCAAGTTTGATGCCCCCTCAGTATCCTTCCTAGGATATGTAATCGCACAAGGGGCAGGTGCAGATGGACAACGCTAAGATCACGGCAGTTGCTGAGTGGCCAACGCTTCCTAGCCACAAGCAACTGCAGCGTTTCCTTGGTTTTGCAAACTTCTACAGGAGGTTTGTCCGCAATTACAGCCGTATTGCTGCTCCACTGACTGCCCTCACCTCCACCTCGTTTCGTTGGACCCCAGAGGCAGAGAACGCTTTCTGTGAGCTCAAGCGTGGCTTTGTCTCTGCTCCAGTCCTAGTTCAACCTGGCCTAGCCCTGCAGTTTATTGTGGAGGTGGATGCATCGGACACTGGGGTAGTTGCGGTTCTGTCTCAACGTTCTGCTGCTGATAATAAACTGCATCCCTGTGCCTTTTCCTCTCGAAAGCTCTCTCCAGCTGAGAGAAACTATGACGTTGGCAACAGAGTGGCGCCACTGGCTGGAGGGAGCGATGCAGCCTTTCATCGTTTGGACTGACCACAAGAGCCTTTCATTCATCCAATCAGCTAAGCGGCTTAACCCGCGTCAAGCCAGATGGGCCCTGTTTCTTGGCAAAATCTTGAACTTTTCCCTGACTTATCACCCGGCTTCCCGCAACATCAAGTCACGCCAGTTCACTGTAGAGGAGTCTGAATCCATCCCAGGTCCCATACTGCCACCTACCTGCATTATCGCCTCAATCTCATGGGAGATTGAGTCACTGGTGAGGCAAGCCCAGGGTCAGCAACCGGACCCAGGTAAGGATCCAGATAATTGCCTGTTTGTCCCTGACTCTGTTCGTTCTCAGGTCCTCAAGTGGGCTCACTCTACACACCTTACCTGCCATCCAGACATCCACAGAACCCTTGCATTCCTCCACCAACATCATGGCCATCAATGGGAGCAGACACCCGGTCATTCATCTCTGCCTGTGCAGTATGCAGCCAGAACAAATCCTCCACTAGACCCAGCCCTTGTCTTCTCCGCCCGCTGCCAGTTCCCAGCTGCCCTTGGTCCCATATCGCTGTGAATTTTGTCACTGGTCTTCCACCATCTGCAGGTAAAACGGACATTCTAACAATCATTGATTGATTCTCTAAGGCTGCCCACTTTGTTGCTCTACCTAAACTCCCCTCAGCTAAGGAGACCGCAGACCTCTTAGTGGACAATGTCTTCAGATTACATGGCCTTCCCTCTGACATTGTCTCCGACAGAGTCCCTTAGTTCACCTCCCAAGTCTAGAAGGCGTTTTGCAAGGCTTTGGGAGCCACTGCCAGCCTCTCCTCTGGTTACTACCCCCAGACAAATGGCCAAACAGAGCGGGCCAATCAGGAAATGGAGGCTTTGCTCCGTTGTCTCTCATCTACTAACCCAGCGGTTCTCAAACTGTGGTACTGAGGGCAATGTCGGTGGTCGGTGGAAAAAAGCGAAATAAAATCCACTTTTTATTATCAAGGATTCTCGGGGACCACCTCATATGTGACTTGCTCTATCGAAATCAGTCGCATTGACCCGAAGACACATTTTGAGTTGTATACACTTTTGGAAAGAGGAGATTCTGTCACGATTCCCATGTTATGTCACGTTTATAGTTTTGTAGGTTTGGGTGTTTTTGCTGTTTTCCATGTCATGTTTTCCTTTGGTTTATTGTCTGGTCCTTTCCCTGTGTTTTTCCTCTTGTCATTAGTTTCCCTGGTGTGTCTAATTGTCTGATTATGTTCACCTGGGCCCCTGTGTTTTCTCCTCCCTCCTCACCTGTGTCTTGTTGTGTGATTGAGTCTTGTGTGTATTTACGTTCTGGGTTGTCTGTCTGTCTTGGTCGGTTCGTCTTGTTCCCTGACTAGTTCTGCGGTGAGTGTTCTGTTTTTGTCATTGTACATATCTCATAGCCTTGAAATAAAGGAAGTTCAGTTTATATCTGCATTTGGGTCCTGCTTGTTTCACAAACCGTGACAGTACGAACCGACCAAGAAATGGGCCCAGCAGATCCGTTCGAGTCGGAATTATTAAATGTTTCCTTTTTTTTGGCTAACTGCTCGGATCGATGGAAGAGAGCACCCGGAGTTCAGCAGCGGGAGGCTGTGTTGTCGGAGGCGCGCCAGATGGCTAGAGAGAAACCAGGTATGGTGAAGTTCTTACCTGGCTGGATTTCAAAGATCCTCTCAGTGTGTGATTCCCGGCCTGCTAGCCCCAGGCATGCTAGCTCCATGCCTCCCAATTCCCAACCTGGCACCATACGCCTCGGTGGTTTCCGTCTGCAGTCAGCCCGTGCTTCTGCCCCAGTTCCTACTCCTGTCCAGGAGTCATATTCTGGAACTCGTCTGGCTTATGGAGGTCCACGGAGTATTCAGACGGCTGCTAAGAGGAGGAGTCGCAAGGCCAAGCAGGCAGCTCAAGCCCGAAGAGCCATGGTTCCGGCTCCAGAACCGGACCTTACAGCCATGTTTCCGGCTCCAGAACCGGACCTTACAGCCATGTTTCCAGGTCCAGTGCCGGCCCACACAGCCATGTTTCCGGCTCCAGAACCGGACCTTACAGCCATGTTTCCGGCTCCAGAACCGAACCTTACAGCCATGTTTCCGGCTCCAGAACCGGACCTTACAGCCATGGTCCCGGCTTCAGTGCCGGCTCCAGTAACCATGGCCCCGACTCCGGCTCCTCGTCACCTGCTGACTCATCGGCCGACGCCAGCTCCTCGAGTCCTGTCGGCGTACCGGCCGACTCCAGCACCTCGTCTCCGGTTGGCTGTCCGTCCGACGCCAGCTCCCCGAGTCCTGTCGGCGCACCGGCCGACTCCAGCACCTCGTCTCCGGTTGGCTATCCGTCCGACGCCAGCTCCCCGTGTCCTGATGGCTGTCCGTCCGACGCCAACTCCATGTCTTGTCATGTTGGAGGTCCCGCAGACTACTCTTCTGCCGGGGGTCCTGCCAACTCCATGTCTGGTCCCGTTGGAGGTCCCGCAGACTACTCTTCTGCCGGGGGTCCTGCCAACCCCATGTCCTGAGCCGTTGGAGGTCCCGCAGACTACTCTTCTGCCGGGGGTCCTGCCAACCCCATGTCCTGTGCCGTTGGAGGTCCCGCAGACTACTCTTTTGCCGGGGGTCCTGCCAACTCCATGTCTTGTCACGTTGGAGGTCCCGCAGACTACTCTTCTGCCGAGGGTCCTGCCAACTCCATGTCTGGTCCCGTTGGAGGTCCCGCAGAATACTCTTCTGCCGGGGGTCCTGCCAACCCCATGTCCTGAGCCGTTGGAGGTCCCGCAGACTGCTCTTCTGCCGGGGGTCCTGCCAACTCCATGTCTTGCCACGTTGGAGATCCCGCAGACTACTTTTCCGCGGGGGGTCCTGCCAACTCCATGTCCTGTCGCGTTGGGGATTCCGCCAACTGCTCTCCTGCCGGGGGTCCTGCCGGTCCTGTGTCCTCTTCCATGGGGGATCTTGCCGACACCGGCTCCTGACCGGCCTCCGGAGCTGTCTGGTCTTCACCCCTCCTCGGACTCTGCCTTGCCCTCGGGCCGTCCGCCCGAGATTCCCTCCATGGACTCTGCCTTGCCCCCGGGCCGTCCGCCCGAATTCCCCTTTTTTGAACTCTGCCTTGCCCCCGGGCCGTTCGCCCGAGACCTGTCCTCCAGACCCCCTCCACCCACCCTGCTGGATTTTTGTTTTTTTGGGACGTCTGGAATCCGTCCCTTGAGGGGGGGGTTATGTCACGATTCTCATGTTATGTCACGTTTATAGTTTTGTAGGTTTGGGTGTTTTTGCTGTTTTCCATGTCATGTTTTCCTTTGTGTTATTGTCTGGTCCTTTTCCCTGTGTTTTCCTCTTGTCATTAGTTTCCCTGGTGTGTCTAATTGTCTGATTATGTTCACCTGGGCCCCTGTGTTTTCTCCTCCCTCCTCACCTGTTTCACCTTGTTGTGTGATTGAGTCTTGTGTGTATTTAAGTTCTGGGTTGTCTGTCTGTCTTGGTCGGTTCGTCTTGTTCCCTGACTAGTTCTGCGGTGAGTGTTCTGTTTGTGTCATTGTACATCTCATAGCCTTGAAATAAAGGAAGTTCAGTTTATATCTGCATTTGGGTCCTGCTTGTTTCACAAACCGTGACAGATTCCTAGCTTTCTAATGATATCAGGATTGTTTTTGTGCTCCACATATTAAGCAAATGCTATGATTACTATATGCCTTACATTCATAATGTCAGCGGGAGGGAGGGGGAGCGGCGCTGCGGAAGAGCAGAGTGCGAGTGAGAGGTGCCTGTCATCTTCCCTTTACAAGCTTCAAAAATGTATTTATCGTGTGATTTTGGAAATAAAAGTTTCATATTCTGAAAGCCAAGACTTTGTTTATTTAAAATCGAACTAAACACCCGAACCCAAATCCTTTGATATTGTAAACGTTGTGTTATGCATCTCATTCCTGCAATATCGGATGTTGAAAGAGCTGGAGCTGCAGTTCATGTTCTCTGATGCAGCTGTTGTGTTCTATGATTGTAGAATCTGTCTCTGTCTGTCTCTCTCCCCCTCCCCTCTGTGTGTGTGAGTGTGTGTATCTTTCTGATTACAGGTGTGTCAACAGGTGTGTGGGTGCCAGGTGTCCACAATCCAATCACCTCTGCTATAAGACTCCGGCCCTGACTCCATCACGTTGCCAGATTGTAGACTCTGTAACCACAGTCAGTCACGTCTCTAGCTTTTGAAAATGTTCAATTCTGATTCCCTGTTTAACCTGTTTTCTTCTGTGCCTGCAGCTTCAAGCCAGCCTGACTCCTACCTCCTGTCTCCAGACCACTTCCAACGTTGGACCCTTTCCCCGCTCCTCCTGGCTCTTCTCCCTGCGCCCTCCAACCTGGTCAGACCTCCGTTCCCCTCTCCCTTGGACCCCCCTGCCTACAGCCCAGTAATGTGTAGAATAAACTTCATTATTGTGCTTGAAACTCCTGCCTCCTGTCTCTGCTCTGTTCCTGGGTTCGCTGCTATTCTTAACATATACAACTTTCATTTAAAAACTCCCCAACAACTCATGCAGTATAATCAAAGTCTCATTTATCCAGGCATTAGCTCACTACTTCGGAGGTTGTTTTGGTATAGTTGTGCAATTATTAAACACGCGCACCCCCACCCCCCCATTTACTTAAATTCATAGAAATGTCTACATTGTTTGATTTGTAACTTACAGTGGAGGCATGCAAGAAAAGAGATGTCTTCAAGAATTAGAGAGAACTCAGGGTGAATAACTGTTATACAGCACAACTGGTCATTTTGAGAGTGAACTGTTCCTTAAAATCCCCAAAACTCCAATACAAAAAATTTGGAAAAATAGAAAACTCATGTGTATGAATTTTAAAATATATGTATTACATATCCATGATACACAGATGAGAGTGTACTGAAGCAGTTTTAGTTTTCTTTCTCTTACCTTTGAGTCTTAAGATAGGCTTTGATAATCTCTCCACTAGATCAGTTCTGTTCAGGTCCATTAAAACCTCCCTGGTCACCTCCACAGACTGCGGACCACAGGTCTCCACCATCTGATCCACTAGCTGGAGAGCACTTTCTGCCCAATTTGAATATCCATGAAAGATGCAGGATATTCTCTTCTGGAAGTACGTGAACTGCAGATACCACTGAAATCTGTGCAGCTCATCGTCACTCATAAACATAAGAGCTTTAAAAAGGATTGGTTTCACTGCTGCAATTTGAGCCTGAACAAATAAACAGATGTTTAAGAAAATGTGTTATTTCTCTATGGAAATAAATATTACTTTGTTTTCATTTAGTCAATCAGTGTTTCAGACAAGTGGTTTTCCTACAATTTTGACAAGATCTCTCAAGTCAAAGACACACTAACATCTGTTCTATATAATATGTTTTGCATTTCTCTTCACAAATGCAAACTTTGATATGAGTGTTCAGACTTCAGTCTGCTAATCTGATCAGAACATCAGCGGAAGAAAAATCATTTTGACAGAAGAGATCAACCTTAAAAATTGTTTGGTTTACATCATTGTTAAGTTCAAGATGGATATGGTTAACAACTTGCATCTATTGAATGAAAGCTGTGATGTGTAAAGTCAGACTCACTCCCTCGGACTGTGCAGGTCGATGTTCATCCACAGAGTACATCTCTGAAGAGAAAAAAATACATTTAAAATTACTTGGAAGATTGAAAACGTATTTAACATAAGAAAATATTAAATATTAAACTTTAAGAAGGCCCACTTACTTTAAAATGAATGTACATCAATCAAAAAGTCACAGTCTTAAGCATTTAAATACAAGATGTTTAGTTGAGACAATGTGCCTTTTGATCATTTAATTGTTTGAATTGAACCCTGTCCCAATTATTTTTTATATTTCACATTGATGACACCAAATTCTTTTTTATAATGAAATATAAAATGTATTGGATGAAACGTTTATGAAAATATTTTTTATGGGATGCAAGGTTATTTCTTTCTTCTTTGTGTTACCTTTGAGTTCGAAGCAGGGCTTTGTCAACCTCTGCCTCAGATCAGTCCTGTTAATGTCCTTCAAAACCTCCACGGTTATCTCGAGACACTGTTGGCCGAAGATCTCCATCATCTGTTCCACTGTTTGTGCTGAGGGACTCAAAATCAATGGAAAATATCTTGGCTTCTTCTTGGAGACAATTAAATCCAGGATCTGCTTGAAATTCTGAAGATCCTCATTTCTCAAATCATTCAGAGTTTCCAAAAGCAGATGTTTAACAACTGCCATTGTTGCTACCTGAAATAATCAATACATTAATTAGACATGTGTATATTCCTCTTGGACAATTACAAATGTGCCTATTTGCATCTCGTCCCTGCTAATGTTTCCATTCAACTCTTATAAACTGGTTAATTGTTGTTGTTTGGACAAACAGACAAACATAGATAAGTTGATCATGTCCCAGCTAGAGGGGAACGTTCTGACACAACTTTGGCTAACGTTACCTACAGGTTCTAATAAGGTTTTAAAGAAACGTTTTAATCTGGTGTTCAAAGAACCTTTTTAGGATTTATTTATATAAGGTTTAAGGTTAACTAAGACAAAACGTTTTAACTGCAACATTCAGAGGATGTTTTGAGGATGTTATTAAGGCCTGAGATGACAGAAAGTTTTTTTATAAAACGTTCCTTTAATGTGATATGTTAACAAAGGTGGAATGTTTTGCCTGCAACATTCTAAGGATGTGTTTTGGACGTTGTTGGGTAATACATTAAAGATGTTCTTTATACCAGGGGTTCCCAAAGTGGGGGTCGCGAGATGATTACAAAATTAAAATGGAAAATTAAAATTAAATTAAAAAAAATTGGTTATTTATTTTAATATTTTAAAATATTTTTTTATTATTAATAATAACTTTTGCATAGACATTTTCAGGGGCGGACTACTCATCTGTATAATTTCCCCGCAACGAGGCGAGTGCGGAAAACTGAAATTAATTCACTAACACGCTTTAAAAAACAAAACTTGTTGCATTTGTTTGAAAAGGATGTTTAAAAAAAAATCTGATGTCATCATATTTTTTCTTTTGAAAAAAACAAACAAGCACGTAATTCATGATAAGCTGTAAGCAGATATTGCATGTTTGCGGTGGCATGTGTGAGTTCCCAGCTAGAAATGTTTGTTTCCATTTGTTGTGAATGTTTTCAGCGGGACGTTTTATTTTGGTTCCCAGAATGTTCTTCTGAAAGGTAGGATAACGTTCTTTAAAAACATTTTTGAAATGTTTTTGATAACTGTAGTGGCCAATTGTCCAAAAGAAAATCAATGTTCAAAAGCCACTTAGTCTAGGAGGCGAGAACGAGTATTGACTCTCGTATATTCAAAAAAGTAGATACTTGCTCATTCCATTCAGGTGCTTTATTTAGAGGTTCAACATCAGTTGGCGGCCCACTGCCGAAGTGCAACATTTGCACAGTATTTAAAAAAAACAAAAAAAAACAAGATCCCTCGGTCTTACGGATTTGTACGGTCAAAAACTTTTCCCAACTTGGCTCTCTAGACTTCCTGCTGTGTCATGCTGGCAGCGTCATTTATACCCGAGCACGCCCCTAAGATTGCTTTCTATAAATAACAAAACATAAACTAGAGCTGTCCATAAGCAAGATAACACGTTACAAAATAGTATAATAATAATTCACAGTATTTCAGCTCATTTAAGTTAAATGAAAGAATATTCAATTCGCTCACAAAAACATATTTCATTACCATAAAATAATGTGCCTAAATGGCTCTTACAATAACCTTCTTAATATGTTTTTGATAACCTTAAGATGTGGTTGATAACATTGTTAGATCATTATGCCCTACTATTCTTAAAAAGTTTTCAGCGGGAAGTTTTAGTTTGGTTCCCAGAATGTTCTTCTGAAAGGTAGGATAACGTTCTCTAAAAACATTCTTAACATTGTTGGTGATAACTTTCTTAAGATGTATGAGCGCATTGAGACAATGAATAGGATATATAAAAACAAATGTATGCATGCCAATATTCACTCACATGCACTTATAATCACACAAAGGTATGTAGGCCCACAGTATTCATAATATCATTTGTGTAAAATATCTGAAAATAATCCGAAAATAATCACTTTTTTCTGACTATAAAGGTTGTGTGTCGTATGTAGGTTCTAACTGTTGGATAAGCTATCTGGCCATGTGTGGTTTGTGAGGGCTGCATATACAGTAAACAGTCTCCGCTGTTTATGCATATTGGTTCTATTTCGTATATATGGCTTCGCCCTCTAAGGCTATCGCTATTGGGTAATCACCCTGCGCACCCGCGCAGCACTGAAAACACTTGTAGTCCATGCCCGCCCGCAAGGTGGGCCCCACCCTCGGGCTCCCTTCCGGTATAAATAGGAAGGAGGCCCGACAATCTGCTCCCTCTTTTCTTCAGGACCACGTTAGACTGAAGCACTGATCGAAGAAGCAAACATGAGTAACAATTGTGTAAGAGATTGTCCCTCATGTGGCTCGGGGTACATCATGAGCTATGACCCACATATCATGTGCGAGTACTGCCTGGGGTCTGAGCACGCGAACTCTCTAACCCAGCAGGCGGCATGTGCTCACTGTGCCCGTCTTCCTCTGGTCGACAGACAGCGAAGAGCGGACGCTCTCGCTGCTGCAGCTGAAGAGGACGATTGGCCAGTCCCGGCTTACGAGCCCGCGGACGAGCGCCTCGTGTTCCTGGAGCCGAGTGCCGGGCAGGAGTCGGACGACTCCTACCCTGCCTCTCTCCATGGTTCACCGTTCGGTTCCCCCCTCCCTCCTCTCCCACGGACGGGGGAGACAGAGTCGGAGCAGGGTGCCAGGTTGGCGGCCGAACGCACGGTTCCAAACTTCTCTGCCGCCACAGCGCTACCAGCGATAGGTGGCATTTTAGTGGAACTGCCAGAGATTATTAGCAAGGCGGCTGCCTGCAAAAATCTCCCCGTTCCCCTGGCTCAGGAGAGGTGTGCTCCGGACAATATGGCCGGAGTTTTCTCACGGGTGCAGACGGTCAGGAGTAACCCGATCTGGCCACCTTTTTTCCGCCATCAGGAGGGCCCTGAAGGCTCCGGCGGCCACATTGGTTCCCTTTACCAAGGTGGAGGGGTTTACAGATGCGTAGGCCTGTCGGGATAATTGATAAATTGACTTATCGTACGATAAATAACGTCGGGAGACAACGTGACTTATTCGCGGGGAATTTAAAGTGAAATGGAATTGGTTACAAAACCTAACTACACAACTCGATTCTCCGGTGAGGCAGTATTTTGGATTCAAACCAAATCAACGAGGCGAACCTACGGACTTGAATGAGCCGGGCGAGGTGTCGCATTGGTTTAAAAAAGGTAGCGACAAAAGCAGGCAATACTGCGCATTTTAAACCACCTAAAACACAACCACCCCATTCCGTTTTCCCAGCTGGGAGCAAACACGGCAGCTGGAGATGGAGAGCCCCCGCCCGACAATGCAAATATGTTGGTGTTCCTTGCTCGAAAACTTAGAAAAACAGATTTGGATATGGCCTGTTGAGGCATCTGGGTCTTTGACAGTGGACCATACACTTGACTGTTGTTTTAAGGAGTTTTTTTTTGCTTGTGAGATAATGTGTGCTCATATTTATTTATATATATATATATATATATATATATATATATATATATATATATTTATATATGAGAGAGAGAGAGCTCTGTTTTCCAGCCTGACTCTATTAAATTTATTGTTTTGGTTGTGTGTGATTTAATTAATTTATTATAATTTAATTAATTAGTCTTATTTATTATATATAATTTATATATTTTAATATTATTTCACATTTCATTTGCAATGTTGAATGTTCAATAAAAAGTTATTTTTGAAAGGATGTACTTGAATTATTATTATATATTATCATTATGTCTAAAATGGTCTTAAAACGGTGCCAACAATATTATTGTTTATCGCAATGATTTCCAGAAAAATGTATCGTCCAACACAATTAATTATCGTGACAGGCCTACAGATGCGGGCTTCCCAGCCACCCCTTCTCTGGATCCGAGCCTGACGTCGTTTTTCGGGGTAGAACAGGCCAACTTGATTGCCAGACGGCGTCCTACGTTGGCCGCCCCCAGAGACCAGTATGTTGCCCGCCAGGCCGACCGGGTGCACCAGTGTGCCTTCCAGGCGGCGGCGGCGGCGAACAACATCGCGCTGCTCTCGAACTCGGTGGTGACGCTGGTGGAGCGGTCCACCACCTTGGCCGCGGATGAGGCGGCATAGATCAGCAAGGCGGCCAGCACGGCACTCACTCTGTGCGCAGCCGTAGCTGTGTCTCAGGCCAGGATTACAGCGTGGGTGACGCAGATCCAGCGCCACCTCTGGCTGCAGCAGGCGGTCATCACGGACACGGCCAGGAAGGTGCTGCTGAACGCTCCAATCAGCCCGGACGGGCTGATCGGACCCCAGTTCCACGCCATGGTGGAAACCATGAAGACGGCCGCAGAACAAACGGACGACATTCGCCAGCACGTCAGCTGGCTTCAGCCTGCTCAGCGTCCGCAGCGGCACCAACGCTCGCAGCAACCGCAGCGGCCATAGCGGCGGGAGAGGCCGCAAGCGGAGAGACAACAACCGCAGCCACGACGTCAGGCTCGCCCTTCAGCGGCTGCAGGGGCTCCATCCCACGTCTTCGCTCCCCTGCCGCCCCAGAGACAGGGTCTTCCGGCGGTGAGTAGAAGGGGAGTGAGGCACCCCCGCTCCTGGTCTGCTCCACAAGAGCCACCAAGGAAGCAGAGCCGTTTGTGACGTTTTGGGGGGGGGATTGTGAGGAGAATAAAAGCTGTTTATTTTCCAACTTTTTGTCTGAGTCATCAGTACCAAGTGGTTCTCACATGTCTCCCAACATGTGTAAACTGCCTAACCTGTCGGTTAATAGCCAGCAGGGCGCGTTGCTAAAGCCTGGTTTTAACCTGTCGGTTAACACATTTCAGAGCTCGCTAATTAAGCTGGCTGCCACTAATCTGTTGATTAGTAGACAGCAGGGCTCGCTGCAGAAGCCTGGTTTTAACCTGTTGGTTAATAAACTACAGAGCTTGCGGCATTCCTCTGTCCGAGATACGCCTCGTACACACGGGTTGCAGCGTGTGGAGGCCCCCGCGCAGCCCTTTCGGTCCAAGCACACCTTGGGTTGCCTCACGGGCAGCGGCGGCAGGGGCTCTGGCGTGGCTTGTCACCATGACGACCAAAAACACATCTCGAGCACGTGCGCCCGCTCTCAGAGTTTTTCTCAGAGTGGCAGCGCGTGTGTCTGATGGCCCCTACACACGGCGGCGTGCGTTGTCGCTTGCCGGCGGGGGGGGCTGAAACTCGACCAACAACCAATCACATGAATCTGCCGACCCAGACACACAAGAACGCGGTTTGATTGGCTAGAGCTTGTACTGGCATATGATTCGATTGGCGGACGCCTCCGTCGAGGTGTCAAAAGTAGAACATTGCTCTACTTTTGCAGCGAGCACCGCGAGAAAAGCTACGCTTTGCTCCCACAATGCAGTTTGGCAAATCGTGACGTCACCCCATTCAAAGTGAATGGGCAGAAGCTTTGAAGCGGCAACGCACGCCGCTGTGTGTAGGGGCCGTGATGGACAGATGGAAGAGCAGGCTTATCAGCAGAGGATACGCCCTGCAGTTTTCCTCTCCCCCCCCCCCCCACAGTTCAATGGGATACAGGAAACACTCCTGTCCTCCCAGAAGCTAGGCTATGTCTTGCGCTCCAATCAGAGCTGGATGAACTCCTGTTGAAAGAGGCTATTTCCGGGGTTCCTCAAGGGGAAGAAAAGCAGGTGCTGGAATGTGTTCACCAGGACGACTGGTTCACTTCAACCTGAAGGATGCATACTTCCACGTACCCATCATCCCGAAACACAGGAAATAGCGTTCGGATATTTTCTGGCTCCTCGCTTTTTCGTGTAAAGGCATGGAGCCACTACACAGAGGAGGGGTGAGAGTGTGGTTTCCTCCGGACGACCTGCTATTTACTGGCTCGCTCCAGGGAGGAAGTCGCTTTACAGACGTTACATTCGTATCGCATCTGTCAAAGCCTGGGTTTCATAATGAATTGGAAGAAAAGCTGTCCTCTTCCCTCTCAGACCATCGTTTATCTGATAGTGGAATTAAACTCAGCCAGCAGAGCGCGGCTCTCGCGGCAGTGAGTGGAGAAACTGACAGCTCTCCTCTGGCGTGTCACAAACCCGCACAGCCCTCTCCGTGACGCAGCTGCTCGGCGTTGGCGTCAGCTGGTCACGTGGGGATCCCCCTGGGTCTACCCCACAGGTGAAGTCTCCAGAGGTGGTTCATCTGCTGCAGAAGCCTGCTGTTTTAACCTATTGGTTTATAAACTGCAGAGCTCGCGGCATTCCTCTGTCCCAGATATGCCTCCTACTCGTCATGACAACCATTACAGCATATCTCAGAGAAGCCTCTCCCCCTCCCGCAGTTCCATGGGATACAAGTAACACTCCTGTCATCCCAGGAACAGTGTCTTGTGCTCCATTCAGCGCTGCAGGAACTCCTGTTGAAAAAGGCATTTTTTCCAGAATGGAGGAAAATTAGGGTTTTTTACTCCCGTTACTTTCTAAATCCCGGGGAAAAAACGGGGGAGTGAGACCCATCCTTTATCTGTCAGTGTTCCACATGCTGACGATCAAACAGATGCTGGAATGTGTTCACCAGGATGTGGTTTTATCTGGACGACCTGCTATTGCTGGCTCGCTCCAGGGAGGAAGTCGCTTTACAGACGTTACATCTCGTATCGCATCTGTCAAAGCCTGGGTTTTCATCATGAATTTGAAGAAGAGCTTTCCTCTTCCCTCTCAGATATCCATTATCTGGGAGTGGAATTAAACTCAGCCAGCAGAGCGCGGCTCTCACGGCAGCGAGTGGAGGAACTGACAGCTCCCTCTCCGGCGTGTCACATCCCGCAGACCCTCTCCGTGATACAGCTGCTCAGCATGACGTCAGCTGGTCACATGGGGATCCCCCTGGGACTCCCCCACATAGGAGTCTCCAGAGGTGGTTCATGAGCCCGTGCATCGACCCTGTGCGTCAGAGGTAAATGTGCTGGAGCTGTTCTCCGGTTTGGGAAGTATTCCAGCACTGCGCCCTGTTGCTGTATAATCAGACATGTGTTGATTTGCACAGACAACAGGCCACGGCAGCCTACCTCAATCGCCAGGGAGGAGTACGATCTGCGCAGCTTCTGAACGCAGCCAGGCGGCTGCTGTTCTGGGCGCGCACACACGTTGCTCTCCATCAGAGCAATGTATATTCCTGGTGAATTGAACAGAGGGGCTCGCAGAGTGCAGCAGCCGTTTTATGCGAGGAGTATGGAGACTCAGACCTGTGTCGCGCACACTGGCGGGTCAGTGGGATTTGGCTTTGGTGTTACGCGCACTAGAGCAAAGCCCCATTTGAACCTTGGATCAGGTTCCCCTTAAACTGTTGTCAGCCAAAGTAGTATTACTTTTTGCTCTATCAGCGAGAAGGGTGAGTGATTTGTCTGCTCTCTCTGTGGCTCCGTCATGCCTCCGGATCCAAGGAGATGGCAAGCTCAGCTGTTTTACGCCCTAACCCGGCTTTTATGCCAAAGGTCATCACAAGCTCTTTTAGAGTCTAGAGTGATCACCCTGGCTGGCTGATTCCCCCCTCCTCACAGGTCGGAGGAAGAAGCCACGTCTCATCTCCTCTGTCCTGTGCGCGCGCTGTCCTGCTATGTGGCGCGCACGGCTGCCTTGCGCCGTTCTCAGCGCTTGTTTTTACATTATAGAGAGCGCTCGTTAGGGCAGCCTCTATCTGCACAACAGCTGTCACACTGGCTGTGTGAAGCTGTGTCACAGGCATATGTCTCCTCTGGGGTGGATCCCCCGGAGAACATCAGTGCGCACTCCACCAGAGGAATTTTCTTCCTCCACGGCTTTGCACGGAGGAACGTCAGTGGAAGACTTTTGCACTGCTGCATCTTGGTCTTCCCCCTGTTCATTTATTCAATTGTATTTGAGGGATGTCTCTCATTCCTCTCTGATGCACCCTGTACTGAGTGTCCTGTCAGAGTGAGTGACGTCAGGGATCCAGATGTGCGCACGGAGAGCGGCCCTTTTTCCCTCTTATGAGAGGGATATTTCCTTTTTTTCCTCTGACACATTTTTGGTACGGAGTGTCTTGTCAGAGTGAGTGATATCAGGAACCCAGCTGCGCTCTCCTGCCTGTCTACACACAGAGAGCTGCTGTTCCCCCTCTTTTTGTCACTGGGCAAAGTATGACCTTCGTCTCTACTTTTTCACAGCGGCAGGTATGTATTGTTCCCAGCCTTCGTCCCCTCATGGAGAATATTCATCTTATGCTATATTCCAGGGACGGTGATGCGCCATTACGCATGGCACAATAGGCATGGATTGTTATTGAGCAGGTGTGTCTGTGCTTCTAGTGCCGGGCGGACCCAGTGGGGCGCAGACTACATCATGCTTCGCCCTTAACCCAATAGCAATAGCCTTAGAGGGCGAAGCCATATACAAAATAGAACTGAAGTTACCTACTCTAACTCCAGCTTCAATGAGTATTGGCGTAGCCCTCTAAGTGCGGGGCCCCACTGGCTCCACGAAAAGATGAAAAAAAGTTATTTTGTATGGGAGCAGATTGTCGGGCCTCCTTCCTATTTATACCGGAAGGGAGCCCGAGGGTGGGGCCCACCTTGTGGGCGGGCGTGGACTACAAGTGTTTTCAGTGCTGCGCGGGTGCTCAGGGGGATTACCCAATAGCGATAGCCTTAGAGGGCTACGCCAATACTCATAGAAGCTGGAGTTACAGTAGGTAACTTCAGATACAAATCGTTATTGCACCCTTTAGATTTGAGACCGACAGACATATAGAAGAACGGACCGACTGTCACTGCCCCTCCCTGAAACCCCTGTTAGTGTTTGTATGTGTTTGTTTCTACTGTGTGTCTCTCTCTCTGCCTGCTGGTCTGCTCGACACGGCTGGGAGCAATCTCCAATCAACCACACCTGCAACCTGCTCATCAGCCACACTATGAAAACCTGCAGCCTGCACTCATTCCCTGCCGGTTTGTTGCTTGTCGCTCTAGCTTTTTACCAGCATATTCTTTGACAACTTTGCCTGCTTTTGCCTCACACTCATGTGTATGTCTCTCCCAGGATGAATCCAAGGCCTTCAACACTCCCAAGACCAGCCAGGCCTCTCTACCCACCCTGGACCAACTGTTTCCCACTGCCGCCATAACCAACCTCCACTCCCAGCTCCCCTTTTCTAATAAACAAATGTTACTTTCACCAGCTGATTTCGATTCTGGGTCCCTCCAGTACATGTGACACCGACAGTGACTTCTACTAGCTGCTGGTCGGATTTTTTTTTTAAAAAGAGAAAAGACTTCTGATAAATTGGAACGATAAAGCACGTTATCATACTCTAAAATAATAACATTCTAATAAAAAAGTCTAACTTGCAGCTGAAAATGTTTTAAGAATATTAGGGCCTAATGTTCTAAAAATGTTATCAAAAACATTTTAAAAAGGTTATCACCAAACATTTTAAGAATGTTTTTAGAGAACGTTATCCTACCTTTCAGAAGAACATTCTGGGAACCAAACAAAATCTTCCCGCTGAAAACGTTTTAAGAATAGGAGGGCATAATGTTCTAACAATGTTATCACCAAACATTTTAAGTATGTTTTTAGAGAACGTTATCCTACCTTTCAGAAGAACGTTCTGGGAACCAAAAGAAAACTTCCCGCTGAAAACCTTCCTAGAACATTCTCAGAATGTTTTTAGAACCAAACATTTCTAGCTGGGGTGTTTGGGTCATATCTAGGGCTGTAACGATACACTAATCTCACGATACGATACGATACACGATATTGAGCTCACGATACGATATATATCACGATATTCAGCCAACGATACGATTCGATACGATTCGATATAATTCGATACACTTACATCATTTTCTGAAAGATTTTAAAGGGACAGTGTGATTTTGGTGACATCTTGTGAGTGTTCCATTGACTTGGATTGAATTAATTCAACTGAAAACTGAAAGCATCAATTATACAATATATGGCTCTGACTAGACAGAGAGTCTACAGCTTGCAAATGCTGGACAAAATGACTCAAAAGATGTGGTGAGAAAATTTGTTTCATTTATTGAAACAGTGCCAACTGTAGCTTACAAGCCTTTGAAACGTAAGTACATAAAGTGCAGTATCACAATGGACAATGGAGAATTAAAAGGTGCAGCAGGTGGCCTGTTCTGAACAGATTCTTTTACAGCATTTTTAGCTTAACACAGAATATGAGGTAGCCAATAATTCAAGTCACTAAGAACAACATTTAATGTAAAATGTACCTGCCAATAATTCAAGTCCAAAGGAGTAACATTTAAGCCAAAAACACTAAACAGAAAGGCTCCTCTCTACATAACTGCATCTACATTCTCTTTAGATTTTTGTTCAGGAATATAATCTGATCAACGTGGTCTGGGAGAAGTGCACTTCTCTGAGCAGTGACGATGGCCCATTCCCAAACCGCCCCCTACACCCTACCCCTCCGTTTGCGCGTTCACGCGGAGGGTCCACCTACGAGTGTGGAGCGGTGTGGAGGGGGAGTGGGCTATCAAGCCCTCAAACAACGAGTCTGCAGCGGTGCTGACTTGAGACCGGTCTCTACCTGACCGGAGTCGCGCTGTGTGTGTCCGCTGCTGTCAAGCTGTTAACAAGTAGTTCCAGCAAACATCCACTGATAAACTGCGATGTTAACAACCTCATGATAACCTCATATGTTTTAACTTAGGATCATACCTGTGTTTAGTCTAGAAAAAGGTAAATGTGTGCATTTTATTATAAAGTTGTGTATATTTACAGACCGTTGCAAAAACTAAGAAGCTTATAAACATCAGGTTTAAAACCAAAAGAGCTTTGAAACACAATGAAAGATGTTAGGAGTTTTATTTGAGTTATTAATTTAAACTTTTTGTCTAAGAGATGTTGATTTGAAACCGTTGTTACATACAGTTACGGCATTTCCTGTTTCTGCCGGAGAGAGGGGAGGCCGTCCCAAAGCTTGCTGCTGTATTTACTCCCTGACAGGAGGGAGCCTCGTTGAGCTGCGAGTGTGGCTACAGACGGAGTTCACTCCGTCGAGGGAGTGGTTTGGGATTGGGCCGATATCTCCGGCGGTAGAGAAGACCCTCTCCAGTGTGGTTAATGTTTGCCGCCATTCTCCTGAACCGCTTCGCACTCACTGAAGGAAGAAGACACCGGCGTCTGTGTATCTAGAAACGCTCTACAGCGACACTAGCGGCTCGGCTGGCTGACGTAACCGCTCTTCATGCAAAGCGAACGGGGGGGAATGGGGAGCGAGCAGAGTGCCAGGCGGCACACGGGGGATTTGAATGGGAGTTAATGTATCGATACCCGCGGCTGAAATATCGATACTTTCTCGGGAAACAAAATATCGATATATATCGCAGGATCGATTAAATTGCACAGCCCTAATCATATCATTATCTGTTGAAGGAAAGGTGTGTTGTAGAAAGTCAGACAGATGTGACATTACTTACTTTCTGGATCACTGCAGGTCGTTGTGCATCTGGGTGTTTCGCTGAAGAGAAAAGAGGTAAAGTGGAAATAAACCAACTAAAATAAATGTTACCCTCTCCCAAAATATTAATCATTGTTATGATTAGTCATTAAACATATTGTGTACACTACATACACTGTCAGTCAAAAGTTTGGACAAAAGCTTTTTATTTATTTTTATTGTTTAATACTTTGAGGATTAATACTGAAGACATCAAAACTATGAAAGAACACATATGGAATTATCTAGTTAACAAAAAAGTGTAAAAAAATCCAGAATATGATTTTTATTTTATATTCTTCAATTTGCCCCGTATTGCCTTGATGACAGCTTTACACACTCTTGTCTTCTCTCAGTCAGCTTCATGAGGTTGTCACCTGGAATGGTTTTCAATTAACACGTGTGCCTTGTCATGAGTCAATTTGTGGAATTACTTGCCTTCTTAATGTGTTTGAGACCATCAGTTGTGTTGTGCAGAGGTAGGGTTAGTGCACAGTGGAAATCCAACCCAGTCTCACAAAAAAACGTGTAATAACTACGTTGGTCCACAACGTAGGACGTAGTATTTCTACAAAAACGCCTCGTGTAGGATCCCTACGTTTTTCCCCCCCATTCCTTCCAATGGCTGGCGTCTATGTCACGTGATCTTCAAATTTCTCCCTGCAGAAAAAAAAAACATGGCCAAACTTCGTTTTATTCTCGGTGGAAAATGCCTATTTTAAGGTTATTTTGGCCATTAAAATACGTTTTGATGTCATTTGATGCGAGAAATATGAGTTGTTATTTCAGATTATGTGTGCAGTGGATGTACATGATCTTTAGTTTGCTAGTTATTACGAAGATTACTTCAGGAAATTGTGTCCATACAACGTTTTCATTGTTACCAAGGTGGTTGCTAGGGACGCTGCTATCGATATTATTTCTGTTATGTTGTGTAACTGTTTAATGGCGTTATCTTTATTGCTACCCCCTTCCCCGTCAATGTATAGTGTTGGTCCACAACGCAAAACGTATTAGTTTAACAAAATCCGCATCTAAAATGGTGGCATAGATACGTTATTTCCCCTGTGCAATTCCAGTCTCACATCTCACATCACATCGTCATTAACAAACACCGGAAACAGACCGAAAAGATTTAAAAAAATAATAATAAAACTTTATTCCTAGTGTGCTTGCTTTTCTCTTTGAAAGTCATCACATAACGGCATTGTAATACACGGTTCGGCTGCATTAAATATGACATATCTGCCGTAGTTCTCTATTTATAGAACCCTGATGAGAAGACTTCTAGACAAACATGAGGAACTGCCGTCAACACTGAAAACGTGACGTGGATCATAAATATATCAGCAATTAAACAACATCTTACATTTCTTTTCACACAATATGTCTCCTTGTAGTATCAACACTAATTCGGCTGACTTTTATATTTGATCCAATTGGTAGATAGGCTGTATTTACACCATAACGGTGCACAGCTGACATAAAGGGACACCTATTGGTTAAAGCATGTTATTGAATTTCATTATTTTTATTATTAGATATTAATAGGATCCCTATAAAGTATATTCATTACTCGTTATTCTCTACTAATAGTTCATTAAAGACTGTATATAATGACTATTTTGCACATCCCTTTCAAGATTTCAAGATTTTCTAAGGTTTATTGACATATCATATACACAAACAGTGTAGTTATGCAATGAATGAAAAACTTGGGTCGCAGGTTCTTCAATAGTGCATTACAAGACATCTATCAATATTTAAATATCAAAATATAAATCATATTCTGTTTTTTTAACACTTTTTTGTTTACTTGATAATTCTATATGTGTTCCTTTATAGTTTTGATGTCTTCAGTATAAATCTACAATGCAGAACAAATTAAAATAAAAACACTTTGAATTTGAAGGTGTGTCCAAACTTTTGACTGGTACTGTAAATACATTGTAAATCTATGTTTCCTCTATATTTAAAACTTAAAAAGAAGAATACAGAGCTTATCAATTTAGGATAAACAGGTTTGATGATTTAAAGATGTTTGTGATTTATTTGTCTTACTTTTGGGTTCTGAGCTGCTTTGTGACAGCCTCTGCACCAGATCAGTCCTGTTCATCTTCTCAAAAGCCTCAGTGGTCATCTCCAGGAGTCTGTGATCGCCGTGATCTCGCACCAAAGAAAACACTGTGTCCTGCCTGTCTTTCATCATTAGCCATCTTGGTGAGATGTCTGGGTAGCCTTTGCCAGACTGAATTTGACTCAGGACCCTCTTAAAACTCTGTAAATCCTGGTCACTCAAATCTTTCAGTGTTTGCAGAAGCAGCTCTATGACAGACGCCATCGTTTCCACCTGGTAAAAAAGGAAACGTTAATGGGGCAAAAGAGCAATTTCTCAGCTGGAATGATTAAAGATTATATTTTGTTTACATCTCGTCAGTTTCAGTGTTTTACAAGAGGGTATATGGTAAGAGAACATCAGCCATGTCATGCACAACGTATCAGTACACTTTATATTGTTTATCTAATTCATCACAAAACCATTTTCTTTTTGTATAAACGGCGTGTTTGATTCATGACATTATTTGACCTCCTGGGTAACTCTTTCAATGGCTGTGGTAGAAAAAATACGTCAGGCATCTTGATTTAACAACTGAGTGGCAGTTTAACCAGTTGCATCTTTTTCTTTTGGTATAAAATAGAATCACTATCTTTATTTTTTCATCAGTATTGTGAGTTTCTCTTTCTCAATGTTAGAAAAACAACTCATGAAGAATGTGCTATAATTTCCCCTCCAGACAGACGTAACACAAATTATTAACACTATTCATAAATAACATTGATGCCTAGAACCTACAGTATGTGTACCTAACTTGGCGTGATCAGATTATTTCTGTAAGAAAATAATCTGAGACCAAAAAATGTTTGTATCATGAATAATGTTCAGGAAGGAGATTACTTTCAGTCTTCTAAATCTACTGAGTCAAAGCTGCACTGGGTGGAGTCAGAGTGATGGGACATTACTCACGCTCTGGATCAGTGAAGGAAGCGGTTCCTCTGAGGAGAAAAAATGACACACGACTGATTCAAAATCAGACTATGGACAACTTTAGTCAGATTGTGTTACTTTTGAAAAATAAAACGTAATATGAATAATTGAAATGCAAAATAACACTCAAATATGGTTCATGCTGGCATCATTAAAATCAATCACAAAGAGTGAGAGGTTTGACATTATATTATTAACACCCATTAAAGGAACACTGCACCCACAAAATGACCTTTTCATAGAAATGACTCCTGCCTTGTTACCTTTAATAGTTCAAGAAACAAAACTGAAAAAAGTATTGATTAATCGGGAGCTGTGATTAACAACAGAACAACTTTATTAACTGTCAGTGTTTCCCCTATATACATTCAGCATGTATTTTATATTTTTTGTCCATTCAAATAATATGTGGCGCTCGCGTCATCGCCACGGGCACACAGCCTCTGTGAGCGAGCGAGACAGAGAGAGCGAGAGAGCGAGAGAGCACACATTTATCTATTTAATATAGTTGTAAAAAATAAAGTAAGAAATCATTCCAGTGTGTAGTATAGGACAGTAAAAGAAAAACAGTTTAAAAGGAGAGTGATTAGTAAAATATGCATAACTAAAAATAAAGAATACTAATTATAGGTAACATAAGATAAGAATAAACAAGTTTAAATGATTTGTTATTGGTTGTGATCATATTCTAAAGATGTTTGGATTATTGAAAAGTATACAGCTCCCTTTCATCTGAGTGTTGAGAGCTGTATCCATAAATTCATGTTGTGCTCCAAGTGCACCAGATTGATGCATTTAACTTTCAGTTAGGTTTTTTATTATATTGTTTATTTCATGTTATCTTATCCTTTGCCTGTGGGCTTCTTCTACACTTAATATACTAAACTCGGTCTCACGCCACACCTTTTCTTTCCCTGTTGCTTGTCAGCGGGGGGGAGGTGCCAGGTATGGGGACAGGGACATACAGGTACACCACCTGCCCAGTATCATTTTATGCTAAACTCTAACTCCTTAACAGCACCAAGTGGTGCTTTAAGATTTACTAGTTGGAATGTCAGGGGCCTGAATTATTCTGTGAAACGTAACAATGTGATTAACCATCTAAAACATTTAAACACAAAATAGCCTTTTTACAAGAAACCCACCTCCAACCATCAGACCATCTTAAACTTTGCAGAGGGTGGGTGGGCCAGCTTTACCATTCTTTCTTTTCGAGCAAGGCCCGAGGCGTTGCAATTCTTGTTCATAAATCTGTCCCATTCTCTGTGTCCAATGTTATATCAGACCCAAGTGGCCATTTTATTATCGCAACTGGCAAAATATGTGGCAACAATCTGATGTTGGCGAACGTGTATGGCTCGAATTTTGACAACGAGGACTTTTTCAGAAATGTTCTTTTCTCCATTCCTGACATAAATTCAAGCCAGCTCATTCTGGGAGGGGATTTTAACTGTTGTATTGATCCTTCACTTGACCGTTCATCTAACAAGCCCTCTGCCCCATCTAAATCTTCCAAAGTTATCCAACTGTTCATGGAGCAATACGCAGTCTCAGATGTCTGGCGCTTTTTTAATCCTAGTGCCAAGCAGTTCTCCTTCTTTTCTCCTGTTCATTGTACTTTCTCCCGAATTGATTTCTTTCCTATTGATAACAAATTGCTCCCCTCTGTTAGCCCGTGCTCATACAGCCCTATAGTTGCATCGGACCACGCAACTGTCATTGTTGACATCTCTCTTCCCAGCAGATCCTTGTCACGTTCCCCCTGGCGCTTCAATTCACTACTACTTTCTGACCCGGATTTTATCAAAACTATTAGGAATTGCATTGACCTTTTTATTTCCACTAATGTTAACCCGGCTATATCTGCAGCAACAGTTTGGGAAGCGTACAAGGCCTATCTAAGAGGAGAAATAATATCCTATTGCGCTTACCAAAGAAAACTCAACACTGAGAAGAGTATCTGCCTTTCCAGGGCTTTATCAGATCTGCAGACAAGATGTGTAGACTCCCCCAGTGCAGATATTCTCAAATAATTACTGACAAAAAAGGCTGAATTTGACATTTTGGCCTCAGAAGAGGCAACAAAAACACTTTTAAAAACACGCCACAATTACTATGAGTTCGGAGATAAACCGACCAAAATACTTGCCCACCAAATTCGACAATCCTCTCAGCACATCACTCAAATGAATACTGCTGATGGAATATCTATTAATCCTCAAACCATTAATGACCAATTCAAGGACTTTTATAGTTCATTATATACTTCTCAGAGCTCATCTGATGATATGACAACTTCTTTAGGTCCCTAAACATCCCCTCCATTGACCCTGAAATATCGTCTGGGTTAGATGAACCCGTCACAGTTAATGAAATCAAAGCTGCTCTAATGTCGATGCAGAGTGGGAAATGTCCGGGCCCTGATGGCTTCCCTGCTGAATTTTTTTTAATGTTTTCTGATAAATTAACCCCTCTATTGCTTAACATGTTTAATGAATCGTTTCAATCTGGCACACTTCCCCCTATGCTACGTCAGGCTACTATTTCTCTTATACTGAAAAAGGACAAGGATCCTCTTCTTTGTGGTAATTTCCGCCCTATATCTTTGCTAGCAAAACATTTAGAATCTGTTCTGACTACTATCATCTCCACAGATCAAACAGGGTTTGTTAAAGACAGACACTCTTTTCACAATGTCAGACGGCTATTTGGCATATTATATTCACCTTCTTCTCCTGATTCCCCGGAAATTATTAATTCAATTGACGCTGAGAAAGCTTTTGACCGGGTAGAATGGCCTTATTTATTTCACACATTGAGAAGATTGGGGTTTGGCAACACATTTATTTAATGGATTAGGCTTCTATATACATCCCCCCTAGCTTGCGTCAGCACAAATAATGATTATTCTGATTATTTCCCCCTCAAACGTGGAACTCGGCAGGGTTGTCCACTTTCTCCTCTTTTGTTTGCCATTGCCATTGAGCCGCTGGCGGTGGCCCCCAGGTCCAGTCAGATGCAGGGCATCTCAAGGGGGGGAGTTGAGCATAAACTCTACTTGTATGCTGACGAACTTCTGCTATTCATCTCGGACCCAGACAAATCTATTCCTCCAGTATCGGCTGTGCTGAGGGAGTTTGGGCAGATTTCGGGTTATAAGTTACATTTTAACAAAAGTGAACTGCTTCCCATTAACGCTGCAGCTACAGCCTACCCCCTTTCAAAGTTACCGTTTAAGACATCTCTGGCAAGTTTTAAGTGTCTGGGCGTTTGCGTGACCAAGAGCTTCTCAGATTTGTTTCGGTGCAATTTCTCCACTCTGTTGGTCCGACTGACTCAAGACCTCGAACGTTGGTCTCTCCTACCTCTATCTCTGGCTGGCAGAATAAATTGCATTAAAATGAATGTGCTCCCCAAATTTCTATATATTTTTCAGTGTATACCAGTTTTCATTCCGAGACATTTCTTCCATTCACTCGATCGCTCAATTTCTCAGTTTACATGGAACAAGAAAACACCCAGAATTCGAAAAAACATTCTTCAAAAAATCCAAGGAAATGGGTGGCTTAGCATTGCCTAACTTTTTATTTTATTATTGGGCCGCTAACATTCAAACTTTATTGTCCTGGCGTTGTATTAACAAACAACCTCCACCGTGGCTGCAGATTGAGGAGGCCTCATTTGGCTCTTCTTCTCTGATGTCCCTCTTGTGCCTCCCCCTGACGTTACCATCCTCAAAATACTCCAAAAATATTGTAGTTAAAAACTGTCTCAAGATCTGGACTCAACTTAAACGGCACTTTGGGTTCCAGGGAATACCTCTGCTGTCCCCTGTGCATTCCAATCCGCTGCTCACTCCCTCCATCACTGATGCTGCCTTTTCAATATGGGAGATCAATGGGATTGTGTCTGTAAAACAACTTTACATTGATGGAACATTTGCATCATTTGATCAGCAGGCCCATAAATTCAATCTACCCAAGTCCCACTTCTTCAGATATTTACAAGTCCGAGATTTTATTCGTAATCGTTTTCCAAGTTTCCCTGCTATTCCTCCTTCTACCTGGGTTGACACTATCTTAAGTATTAACCCTAACCTCAAGGGTACCATTTCAAAGCTATACAATACTCTTTTCACATGCCACCCTCTGCCCTCTGATAACTTTCGAACTAATTTGTCAGAGGACCTTAATATAGAGATAGGGACTGAGGTTTGGCAGTCTATTTTGAAACGTGTCGACACATCATCCATTTGTGCCTGCCACGGGGTTTTACAATGTAAAGTGGTCCATAGAGTGCACTGGTCCAAAAGTAGACTAGCTCGCATCTATCCTGGTACTGATCCTAACTGTGATAAATGTCACCTAGGACCAGCTAATCTCGCCCACATGCTTTGGACTTGCCCCACCCTATCTCAGTTTTGGAAGTCTGTCTTCAACTCACTCTCCGCTATCACGTCTGTTACCATCCATCCCTCACCCTTAATTGGCCTGTTTGGTGTCTTACCCGTTGACCATTTACTGCCATCCTATTTCGCTGAACTTGTAGCTTTCCTCACATTGCTGGCTAGGCGCGTTATTTTGATGCATTGGAAGGGTCCTCGTCCCCCCTCTCATACACATTGGATAAAGGATGCCCTATAATTTGTGAAATTGGAAAAAATTAAACACTGTATTAGGGGCTCAGACTTGAAGTTCACAAAAATATGGCTACCCTTCTTAGAACTGCTGCTATGACTCCAGCCTAGGGGAAACACTGACTGTATAACTAAAACTATATACAACATCTATTTACAAACTCTCACACAACTCGTGCAGTAGAATCCAAGTGTCATTTATCCTGGCACAAGCTCACTACTTCCTTAAAGGTCTCCTATCATGCTATTTTAAGGCATACATTATGGGTCTCAGAAATATAAAATTATATTAAAAACATGTCTATGATGCGTTTTGTTCAAAATACCAAACAGATCATGCATTTTAGAAATCCCTCATATCCCTCTATTCAAGGCCTGTTTGAGAACTGCAGGTTCGGGTTCCTTGCAGGTTCGGGTGTATTTCCACAGGCCCTGAAAACTGCAGTAATTAAACCGCTCCTAAAAAAGCATAACCTAGACTCAACCGTAATCAATAATTACAGGCCAATATCAAAACTTCCCTTTTTAAGCAAATGTATTGAGAAAGTTGCTTTTCAACAGTTAGTGTTGACCACAACATATTACTAGACCGTCTAGAAAACTGGATGGGAGTTTCAGCAACAGCTCTAAATTGGTTTAGTTCCTACTTAAAGGACAGAACAAACTTTGTCTCAATAGGCAATTACAAATCAACCATGACAAATATGTCATGCGGGGTTCCTCAAGGCTCCATCTTAGGACCTTTGCTTTTTAATATCTATATGCTACCACTGGCTAAAATTATTAAAAACAGTGATCTAAGCTATGACATCTATGCAGACGACACCCAGATTTATTTTAAAATTACACCGGGAGAATACTCTCCGATTAGAGCAATGAGCAAGTGCATTGAGCACATCAATGACTGGATGACTCAGAACTGTCTCCAATTGAACAAACAAACAACTGAGATAATTGTTTTTGGATCAAAGAAGGACCGATTAAAAGTAATCGCAGAGCTTCAGTCGGCAGACTACAAAGTAACTCATAAAGCCAGAAATCTAGGTGTAGTGATGGACTCAGACCTGCATTTTAACAGTCACATTACAACAGTTATTAGGTTTGCATACTACCACCTGAAGAACATATCTAGGATTAAAAAACTAATGTCGCAACAGGATTTAGAAAAACATGTCCATGCTTTTATTTTCAGTAGACGGACTACTGCAATAGTGTATTCAGAGGGCTCACAAAAAAATCCATCAGAAAGCTGCAGCTGATTCAGAAAGCTGCTGCTCGAGTCCTCACAAACACTAAAAGAGTGGATGACATCAGTTTGGTTCTGAAGTCTTTACACTGGCTTCCAGTCAACCAAAGAATTGATTTTAAAATACTATTGCTAGTTTTTAAATCACTAAATGGCTTAGGACCGAGGTATATAAACGATCTCCTGCAGAACTATGAACCATCAAGGTGTCTCAGGTCTTCTGGAACGGGGTCTGCTCTCTGTTCCAAGAATAAGAACTAAACATGGAAAAGCAGCGTTTAGCTATTATGCCCCGACAAACTAACTGCCCTAATCGTGCACGTCCGCTGAAACACTTCCTATTTTCAAAACCAGACTAAAAACATATCTATTTGCCGCTGCTTTTAATTGAGCTGTTCATACTCACACTGCAGTATGCCTTTTATTTATGTGTTCTGTACCTGCTGTGTTGATTTATTTATTTCATTATCTTTGCTTTTTTATGCCTGTTTTTAAATGCCATTTAATAACGTGTTTATGCTTTATTTATTCTTAAATGTCTTTTGTTTATTATTTTAAGCACTTTGAAAAGAGGAGGCGGAGCTAATGCCTGCTCAGAATTACCCAGCAGATAAATGCTGCTGTGACTAAAAGCCATCATGTTCCAAACCACATAAAGGATTATTTCTGAAACAGTAAGGAGCTCAAATGCTTTTTCTCTTGCTGGTTTAGCACAAGGTGAGTTCATTTTTTTAATTTCCTGCTTTTTTACACATATTCTCTCCAGTAAAAGTTAGCTCTGAGTGTTAGCGATGCTTGCTAATTTAAACAAAGACCATATTACGTCCAAAACAGTCAGCCGATATTACGTCATATCTGACGCAGATCTGGATCAGCTCTGTTGTACCCCCCTTTTTAGAGATTTGGGTACGGAGGTAAAGAGAGAGGGTTTTATTTTCTGACGCTGAGTTCCCTGACACACCGGGGACACATATTTATGTATAAAAGACATCAAGAAATGTATTTTGCATAATTGGTCCCCTTTAAAAACATGCATTTTCACTAAACCTTCCTGTTTTATACATTTTAAGGCACAGACGGATACTCCATGTGCAAGTATGAGACAGTTTATGCCAAAGTGTTTTAGAAGTTAGGTTGTTTTGATAAAGTTTAACTGTTAAACCTGGGCCCCCATTTACTTCAATTCATTAAGAGTTTTCTCACAAAGACATGAAAGAAAACAGATGTCTCAAGAATTGTGGAGAACTCAATTTTAATACAGAACTGGTCGTTATGTAGGTTAACTATTCCTTAAAAAAAAAAACTCGGCAGACAAAATAGTCCGTGTTCTAGTTTTGAACGGACAGGTGTTTCGTTCGAAGATGAAGTTTAAGCTATCACTGTTGGTTAGCTTTTACCCAAACGTCTCAACAATGGCAAATTATTTGCAGCAACTAAATATACATTTTCGGGACCGATTAAGTTCAATTGGCCAATTTCCCACGGCACACCAGACGATCTCTCACAGCAAAGTGCCGTACAGTCAAATAAACACACAAAACCTAAAACAAATCACACAGCTCAGCTCACACACCATAAACAAGTACAAGTAAAAACAGTAGACAATTTAAAAGCAATAAAAGCAACAATCTACAAGATGTCACTACGCTAAGGAGAAGAGGTGGGTTTTCAGAAGTGATCTAAATTACATTAAAATTATAAATATATTACCCAGGTTGAGGGGGAACACCCTGTCAGAGCCGGGAGTGGAGCTGCATTTAGACTGAAGAGGACTGGCGAAGGCGAGGGGGAAAAGGCTGAGTAGGGAGGAGGAAGGAGACGAGGAGGAAGGAGAGGAGGAGGTGGGCAAGGAGGAACGAGGGGGTCCAGGAGAGGGAGGAGGGGGAGTTTTGAGAGGTTTCAGAGGAAGAGCACAAGGAAGGCCTCGTCTCGTGATGATTTCTCTCAGGGTGTCGATGGGCGAGCTGTTGACCGACCACTTGGTGATTCCCATCTGACGCAGGTGGGATCGGGCGTGGCTTCTGAGGCCTTTACGGTTCTCAACGTATTTCCTGCAGACCTCACAGCCTATTTCCTTCGAAAGTTCGCCTAGAAGATTAGAGATGAGAAACATGTTCAATAGAGAAAGCAAACAGCAGCAATGGCAAAAGTACACACATCCTTTACTCAAGTAGAAGTACAGATACTCGTGTTTAAAAATACTCTGGTAAAAGTAGAAGTACTGACTAAACTTCTTTACTCAAGTAAAAGTATAGAAATATGGGTTTCGAAATGTACTTAAGTAAAAATACCCATAACTACCAACTGTTTTAAAGAGTACCTGACCTCCCTTTATATTAAATGGAACAATAATGTAATTGTTAGCTAATGAATGTTTCCATGCTGAACAACCGCAAAATGACAAAGTTTTCATTGGTCCCTCTTCTTTAGAGAAGACCAGGAAGTGATGGATACACGGATCGTGTTCAAATCAATAGGCACGCAATGACTGTAAATACTGTAATAATGATCACGCCACCAAACACAGATTAAAACTAAAGTAATAAACCTGTTTTGAAAATGTAAGAAGTAAAAGTAAAAAGTTCTCAGAAAAATAAGTAGTGGAGTAAAGTACTGGAACCAGAAAAATGAACTTAAGTACAGTAACAAAGTATTAGTACTCCACTACTACCCTCCTCTGGCAATGTCATCATCTTCAAAAAAAGTTTCATTTTCTTAACGCACTCTCTTTCTTCTTCCACTATTTCGATTTTATTTGTATTTACTTGCACTATTTTATTTGATTAGTTCTATGTCGAATATGTTGCACTGTTGGAGGAGCCTGTGACCTACGTTTTTAATTGACATCTACACTAAAGCTAATGCACAAATGACAATAAAATCTTGAAATCTTTGTGTCATGTCTGGTTTCAAGGTTTTAGTAGGCGGTGAACCCAAACACGGAAACCAAAGGAAAGAAGTTATAAATAACCAAAAGCAAGTTTTACAAAACTCATAACAAAAACCTGGTAACCACAAAACTGAGGAAGCAGGAAATCAAAACAAAGTAAAAGCAGCAAAAAACTAAACAAGGGTAGCAAATCCACAAGGAACACGAGAAATAATCAGGGGACGAATACAGACAGACTGTTCAACTCACCGGGGACACATATTTATGTATAAAAGACATCAAGAAGTGTATTTTGCATAATTGGTCCCCTTTAAAAACATGCATTTTCACTAAACCTTCCTGTTTTATACATTTCAAGGCACAGACGGATACTCCATGTGCAAGTATGAGACAGTTTATGCCAAAGTGTTTTAGAAGTTAGGTTGTTTTGATAAAGTTTAACTGTTAAACCTGGGCCCCCATTTACTTCAATTCATTAAGAGTTTTCTCACAAAGACATGAAAGAAAACAGATGTCTCAAGAATTGTGGAGAACTCAATTTTAATACAGAACTGGTCGTTATGTAGGTTAACTATTCCTTCAAAAAAAAAACTCGGCAGACAAAATAGTCCGTGTTCTAGTTTTGAAGGGACAGGTGTTTCGTTCGAAGATGAAGTTTAAGCTATCACTGTTGGTTAGCTTTTACCCAAACGTCTCAACAATGGCAAATTATTTGCAGCAACTAAATATACATTTTCGGGACCGATTAAGTTCAATTGGCCAATTTCCCACGGCACACCAGACGATCTCTCACAGCAAAGTGCCGTACAGTCAAATAAACACACAAAACCTAAAACAAATCACACAGCTCACCTCACACACCATAAACAAGTACAAGTAAAAACAATAGACAATTTAAAAGCAATAAAAGCAACAATCTACAAGATGTCACTACGCTAAGGAGAAGAGGTGGGTTTTCAGAAGTGATCTAAATTACATTAAAATTATAAATATATTACCCAGGTTGAGGGGGAACACCCTGTCAGAGCCGGGAGTGGAGCTGAATTTAGACTGAAGAGGACTGGCGAAGGCGAGGGGGAAAAGGCTGAGTAGGGAGGAGGAAGGAGACGAGGAGGAAGGAGAGGAGGAGGTGGGCAAGGAGGAACGAGGGGGTCCAGGAGAGGGAGGAGGGGGAGTTTTGAGAGGTTTCAGAGGAAGAGCACAAGGAAGGCCTCGTCTCGTGATGATTTCTCTCAGGGTGTCGATGGGCGAGCTGTTGACCGACCACTTGGTGATTCCCATCTGACGCAGGTGGGATCGGGCGTGGCTTCTGAGGCCTTTACGGTTCTCAACGTATTTCCTGCAGACCTCACAGCCTATTTCCTTCGAAGATTCGCCTAGAAGATTAGAGATGAGAAACATGTTCAATAGAGAAAGCAAACAGCAGCAATGGCAAAAGTACACACATCCTTTACTCAAGTAGAAGTACAGATACTCATGTTTAAAAATACTCTGGTAAAAGTAGAAGTACTGACTAAACTTCTTTACTCAAGTAAAAGTATAGAAATATGGGTTTCGAAATGTACTTAAGTAAAAATACCCATAACTACCAACTGTTTTAAAGAGTACCTGACCTCCCTTTATATTAATAGAACAATAATGTAATTGTTAGCTAATGAATGTTTCCATGCTGAACAACCGCAAAATGACAAAGTTTTCATTGGTCCCTCTTCTTTAGAGAAGACCAGGAAGTGATGGATACACGGATCGTGTTCAAATCAATAGGCACGCAATGACTCTAAATGATCACGCCACCAAACACAGATTAAAACTAAAGTAATAAACCTGTTTTGAAAATTTAAGAAGTAAAAGTAAAAAGTTCTCAGAAAAATAAGTAGTGGAGTAAAGTACTGGAACCAGAAAAATGAACTTAAGTACAGTAACAAAGTATTAGTACTCCACTACTACCCTCCTCTGGCAGTGTCATCATCTTGAAAAAAGTTTCATTTTCTTAACGCACTCTCTTTCTTCTTGCAGTATTTCGATTTTATTTGTATTTACTTGCACTATTTTATTTGATTAGTTCTATGTCGAATATGTTGCACTGTTGGAGGAGCCTGTGACCTACGTTTTTAATTGACATCTACACTAAAGCTAATGCACAAATGACAATAAAATCTTGAAATCTTTGTGTCATGTCTGGTTTCAAGGTTTTAGCAGGCGGTGAACCCAAACACGGAAACCAAAGGAAAGAAGTTATAAATAACCAAAAGCAAGTTTTACAAAACTCATAACCAAAACCTGGTAACCACAAAACTGAGGAAGCAGGAAATCAAAACAAAGTAAAAGCAGCAAAAAACTAAAGAAGGGTAGCAAATCCACAAGGGACACGAGAAATAATCAGGGGACGAATACAGACAGACTGTTCAACTCACCGGGGACACATATTTATGTATAAAAGACATCAAGAAGTGTATTTTGCATAATTGGTCCCCTTTAAAAACATGCATTTTCACTAAACCTTCCTGTTTTATACATTTCAAGGCACAGACGGATACTCCATGTGCAAGTATGAGACAGTTTATGCCAAAGTGTTTTAGAAGTTAGGTTGTTTTGATAAAGTTTAACTGTTAAACCTGGGCCCCCATTTACTTCAATTCATTAAGAGTTTTCTCACAAAGACATGAAAGAAAACAGATGTCTCAAGAATTGTTGAGAACTCAATTTTAATACAGAACTGGTCGTTTTGTAGGTTAACTATTCCTTAAAAAAAAAAACTCAGGCAGACAAAATAGTCCGTGTTCTAGTTTTGAAGGGACAGGTGTTTCGTTCGAAGATGAAGTTTAAGCTTTCACTGTTGTTTAGCTTTTACCCAAACGTCTCAACAATGGCAAATTATTTGCAGCAACTAAATATACATTTTCGGGACCGATTAAGTTCAATTGGCCAATTTCCCACGGCACACCAGACGATCTCTCACAGCAAAGTGCCGTACAGTCAAATAAACACACAAAACCTAAAACAAATCACACAGCTCACCTCACACACCATAAACAAGTACAAGTAAAAACAATAGACAATTTAAAAGCAATAAAAGCAACAATCTACAAGATGTCACTACGCTAAGGAGAAGAGGTGGGTTTTCAGAAGTGATCTAAATTACATTAAAATTATAAATATATTACCCAGGTTGAGGGGGAACACCCTGTCAGAGCCGGGAGTGGAGCTGAATTTAGACTGAAGAGGACTGGCGAAGGCGAGGGGGAAAAGGCTGAGTAGGGAGGAGGAAGGAGACGAGGAGGAAGGAGAGGAGGAGGTGGGCAAGGAGGAACGAGGGGGTCCAGGAGAGGGAGGAGGGGGAGTTTTGAGAGGTTTCAGAGGAAGAGCACAAGGAAGGCCTCGTCTCGTGATGATTTCTCTCAGGGTGTCGATGGGCGAGCTGTTGACCGACCACTTGGTGATTCCCATCTGACGCAGGTGGGATCGGGCGTGGCTTCTGAGGCCTTTACGGTTCTCAAAGTATTCCCCGCAGAACTCACAGCCTATTTCCTTCGAAGGTTCGCCTAGAAGATTAGAGATGAGAAACATGTTCAATAGAGAAAGCAAACAGCAGAGATGGCAAAAGTACACACATCCTTTACTCAAGTAGAAGTACAGATACTCATGTTTAAAAATACTCTGGTAAAAGTAGAAGTACTGACTAAACTTCTTTACTCAAGTAAAAGTATAGAAATATGGGTTTCGAAATGTACTTAAGTAAAAATACCCATAACTACCAACTGTTTTAAAGAGTACCTGACCTCCCTTTATATTAAATGGAACAATAATGTAATTGTTAGCTAATGAATGTTTCCATGCTGAACAACCGCAAAATGACAAAGTTTTCATTGGTCCCTCTTCTTTAGAGAAGACCAGGAAGTGATGGATACACGGATCGTGTTCAAATCAATAGGCACGCAATGACTGTAAATACTGTAATAATGATCACGCCACCAAACACAGATTAAAACTAAAGTAATAAACCTGTTTTGAAAATGTAAGAAGTAAAAGTAAAAAGTTCTCAGAAAAATAAGTAGTGGAGTAAAGTACTGGAACCAGAAAAATGAACTTAAGTACAGTAACAAAGTATTAGTACTCCACTACTACCCTCCTCTGGCAGTGTCATCATCTTGAAAAAAGTTTCATTTTCTTAACACACTCTCTTTCTTCTTGCACTCTTTCGATTTTATTTGTATTTACTTGCACTATTTTATTTTATTAGTTCTATGTCGAATATGTTGCACTGTTGGAGGAGCCTGTGACCTACGTTTTTAATTGACATCTACACTAAAGCTAATGCACAAATGACAATAAAATCTTGAAATCTTTGTGTCATGTCTGGTTTCAAGGTTTTAGCAGGCGGTGAACCCAAACACGGAAACCAAAGGAAAGAAGTTATAAATAACCAAAAGCAAGTTTTACAAAACTCATAACAAAAACCTGGTAACCACAAAACTGAGGAAGCAGGAAATCAAAACAAAGTAAAAGCAGCAAAAAAATAAACAAGGGTAGCAAATCCACAAGGGACACGAGAAATAATCAGGGGACGAATACAGACAGACTGTTCAACTCAGGTAAGAAAGACGGGAAACTTCACAACAAACCGACAGAGAAAACCAGGGAAAAACTGGCTCACATCAACAAGACACAGCTGGAGAAGGTAGGCAACAACACAGGTGATGTGTCTCAATTGGAATACTTCAAACTGCTTTGTTGTGAACTGTGGATTCATTTCATCCATGTAGAGTTCTCTTAAATCAAACACCGCAAGTGACAACAGAAAGCTAGCTAGACAGCTAACCTCTAGCAACATTATTGTTTGGAGTAGCAAACCTTTACAGATGGCTCAATTAACCCAATTCAATTAATGGTGGCTTATTTTCCCAGCAGTATAGCGGTATGATAAATAAATATTGAAAAATAAAGACAATTAAAACTGCGGTCGCACTTGTGCGCGCAGTGATGAGCGGGCCCTCGCGTCCGTGCGCCTGTCGGGGAGGGCAGCCGGTCGTCCCTGCGTCAAGCAGACGCGCGCGAGTCCTCGGAAATGAGCCGTTTGTCATTTCTCTAATTTTCGCGTCCCAGGTACTCCGGCATCGACCCGGAAACGGATGTTGGCGCGCCGTCTCGAAGGAAAACAAATTTCTCTAAAGGCTCGTCGAGGATCGATATTCGGGGAGGCTGTCTGGAGGTGCCGTAACCGAGGATACACTGATTTAGAGGAGAGAGGAGTGTCTCTGGAGGAGCTATAACCGAGGGTACAACGATGGAGAGGAGAGAGGATACTCTCTGGAGGAGCTATAACCGAGGGATGTATCCTCCGGAGTCGATTTCAGCCAACAGTGATGTTTAAAAGAGGCGTGACGCAGGGCTGGACTTATGTCAACGAAGCACAGCTCTGAAAACTGTTCCCGTTGTGATTATAAGTTATTTGAGATGATAAAATGTGCATCAGACTTTCTGCCCTTTACCGTTTGTTTACTCACTAATTACATCTCCCCTGGATGTTAGGCTATTTCTTTTTTTAATACAACTGCTTTCATTGTAACACGATGTTTACAGTGAGAACAGCTGCTGAGGTCAGTGCAGAAACAGAACAGTGTGTATAATATATATCGCTCAATAATATATGTAACAGGCAGCCCACATTTCACACTTTATTTGTAGGCTTTAGGAGATATCTACAAATAAACAGTAGGGTTAGGGTTCAGGGAGTGTATACGTGTCTGTTGTAATGAATATACCCCCAGCAAAGGGCGTTGTTGGACTAACAGTAGGTGCGTGTGTGTGTGTGTGTGTGTGTGTGTGTGTGTGTGTGTGTGTGTGTGTGTGTGTGTGTGTGTGTGTGTGTGTGTGTGTGTGTGTGTGTGTGTGTGTGTGTGTGTGTGTGTGTGTGTGTGTGTGTGTGAGAGAGTTGATGTTGCAGGCAGACAGGCAGGTGTCAGTAGGTTATCTGACATATAAATTGTAAAAAATTGTACATTCTCCGTTCGCTTACGAGCTCATCGTTTGAGCGATCAATTATTCCCTCGCCATTTAGCATCACATTGGAAATGGGCTGAACTTTTCCTGGATTGGAATTTTTCCGATCATTCCCGTAGGAGGAGTCCGCAGAAATGTCCTTAAAATGCATGAAAAACGCACATCTTTCAAAATGGCCGACTTTTTCGGGGGCGGGGCTAATGGAAGGCAATTTGAAATATGTCCGCAATCATAAGAACAATGTGTATACAGCGTTTCGTGAATATCAGAAAAACTATATGCGAGTAGTTTGGAGTAATTTGCGACATGTAAATCGTCAAAAATGGTGTATTCGCTGTTAGCTTACGACCTCCACGATTGAGCTATCAAAAATGTTCTTCTCAATTTAGCATCATATTGGATAGGGGCTGAAGGTGTCCTGGAGTGAAATTTTTCCGATCATTCCCCTAGGAGGAGTTGGCAAGAATGTGCTTAAAATGCATGAAAAACGAACATCTTTGAAAATGGCCGACTTTGTCGGGGGCGGGGCTAATAAAAGCCAATTTGAAATATGTCCGCAATCATAAGAGAAATTTGTATACAGCGTTTCGTGAATATTGGAAAAACTATACGCGAGTAGTTTGGAGTAATTTGGAGTAATTTGTGACATGTAAATCGTCAAAAATGGAAAGTTCTCCGTTCGCTTACGAAGTCCTCGTTTGAGCAATCGACTATTCCTTCACAATTTAGCATCACATTGGATATGGGCTGAACTTGTCCTGCATTGGAATAGGAGGAGTTTGCAAGAATGTGCTTAAAATGGCTGAAAAACGCACATATTTCAAAATGGCCAACTTTCTGGGGGGCGGGGCTAATGGAAGGCAATTTGAAATATGTGTGCAATCATAATAGAAATATGTATACAGCGTTTCGTGAATATCGGAATAACTATATCCGAGTAGTTTGGAGTAATTTGCGACATGTAAATCGTCAAAAATTGTGTATTCACTGTTAGCTAACGACCTCCATGATTGAGCTTTCAAAAATGTTCTTCTCAATTTAGCATGATATTGGATAGGGGCTGAACGTGTCCTGGATTGGAATTTTTCCGATCATTTCCCTAGGAGGAGTTCGTAAGAATGTGCTTAAAATGCATGAAAAACGCACATTTTTCAAAATGGCCGACTTCCTGGGGGGCGGGGCTAATGGAATCAATATACAAATATGTCCGCAATTCAATGAGGAATGTCTGTGCCAAGTTTCGTGAAGTTCTGAGAAACTATATGTGACTAGCACACAATAGGGGGCGCTAGTGAGCAGTTTTTTTGAAAAATTACGTTTTTCTTTTTACATTCTCGAAAAGGTCGTGGGCTCTGACGTGTGTCCCAAGTTTTGCGTCCGAAGCTCATTTTATGCTATCGCAATTTAAAAAAAATGTTTAGGCCACGCCCACATTCGGAATTTGTTGCGACACTTTAAATCTGAGTTCGTAGTCACCCCGAGAGTGTGTTTAAAGAAATATATATATATTAGTCCATCCGCTCTTGAGTTATAAATTGGTGGTGTTTTTGGCGCCCCCTATAGTCCAAAATGAAATTCATTCAAATGGTCATTCGGAGTTAAGGTGCGAGCGACTATGTAAATTTATTCCGAAATGGGATTTTGATAGGTGGCGCTAGTGAGCACGTTGCAATATTTTAACCCATTGACTCCAGAATGTTGCAATTTTTACGGGTCCTTTGCGTCTGTGCAAATGTATACAACTTTTTAAGCGTCCTAAAGGCCTCAAAAACAGGAAACGCCAGCACTATAACCGTGCTCGGGCCCTAAATATAACTAATGTTCACTGAAGCAACAGCGGCTGGTCCAGCGACTTCCACTACGTAGAAAATATGGCGATCTTTAAGTGCTTTTTGACCATTAAGTTTTGTCCCATAAATCCTGTAAAACAACACTCACTGTGCCATGAGCTCCCCACTGTTCACATTTGGGACACACTTATATACTCAAAGTAGCAGATGTAAGTACAGAAGTACGCCAATTGAGACACAGCAAAGGGCTGCAGGGTAATCACACAAAGTTGGATAGAATCAGGGCAGGGCACAAAAAGAAGGGAAACCAGAAATGACACAAGAAGAGTGTTTTTACAGAATAAAAACAATAGAATGACAAAATCATTACGGATCAAATTCTGACATGTGAAGCCCACTTTATGTTAGGTATTGTCCCATAAATCCTGTAGACATGACTCAAGGGTGCTGTAGGAGACATGAGACGTACAAAGTAATGCATTTTGTTTTAATACATTTGTTTTGTACTAGTTTATATTTGGGTAATGGTTTGTATTATTATAAGATATTTATTTAATCGCTATGGATTGGTTGCTTTGGGTCACATGGATATGGGTGGCACTCAGGGAAATTGTAATCCTGTTCACATGTGTGAGGTGTGTACGTGTGTGTGTGGAAGAGAGGGTGACACAGGGTTGTTGTATTTTTGGTTGACCGCAAGTTTAAGGATTGCTTTGATTATTATAACAATGTCTATGTCTACGGAAAATTGATCATCTATTTTTACATTAAACTACATTATTATTCACTTCAATTTTTTATCTCAGCAAGTACTTTTTTTAGCATGTCATAACCAAACAGGCCCGGCCTCAGCCTCTCAGCGACTTTGTTTGTTTCCTGCTGTCGCTATAGGTGCTTTTACTAAATAAAACAGAGAACAAGATCATGAAGGATCTAATTCTGACATGTAAAGCCCACTTTAAGTTAAGTATTATACCATATCTCATGAAAAACAACACTCACTGTGCTGCAGAGCCAGCAGGGAGCTGCCCAGGTAGGGGAATCTCATGGAGGAGGACTTTAGGCGCTTGGGAGGTGGGCCGAGTAACGATGAGGGAGCTTGATGATGAAGTAGGTCGATGGGAGAGCCCTTGGATTTTGAGTACTCCACCCCTAAGGGCTGCAGGTGGGCTTGGAGGGGGCTGAACCAACCTTTCCGGGTCTCGAACCTCAAGTGCTCCAGCGCTAAACAGGTAGAAGAAAGTTAGATAATGCTGCGGTGGAATAGTGTTTGTTGGCTCAAATTACCACTTTTTACACTGCTATGGACAATCTTGCACTAATGTAAATTTCCCAAAGATTCTCTTACCTTTGGGTCTTAAGATAGTCTCTGATAATCTCTCCACTAGATCTGTTCTGTCCAGGTCCATTAAAACCTCCCTGGTCACCTCCACAGACTGCGGACCACAGGTCACCACCATCTGATCCACCAGCTGGAGTGCACTTTTTTTCCAATTGGGATATCCATAAAAGGTGCATATGCTCTTCTGGAAGTACGTGAACTGCAGATAACACTGAAATCTGTCGAGCTCATCGCCACTCAAATCCTTCAGAGTTTTCAAAAGGATCTCTTTCACTGCTGCAATTTTTACCTGAAAAAGTAAACGGATGTGTAAGAAAAGGTGTTATTTTTCTATGGAAATTAATATTACTTTGTATTCATTTAATCAGTCAGTGTTTCAGACAAGAGGATTTTATAAAATGTTTACAAGATCTCTCAAGTCAATCAGAATCAGAATACCTTTATTATTCCACAGAGGGGAAATTTGCAGCGTTACAGCAGGAAAGAGCCACAGACAGCTTAGTTTTGCATCTTACATGCGTAAAAAAAAAGTATTAAGTTACAAAGTAACTAACATCTGTACTATTAAATATGTTTAGCTTTTCTCTTCACAAATGCAAACTTTGATATGAGTGTTCAGACTTCAGTCTGCTAATCTGATCAGAACATCAGTGAAAGAAAATTCATTTTCACAGAATAGATCAACCTTAAACATGGTTTAGTTTAGATCATCATTGTTAAGTTCAAGATGGATAAGGTTAACAACTTGCATCTATTGAAGGAAAGCTGTGATGTGTAAAGTCAGACTCACTCCCTTGGACTGTGCAGGTCGATGTTCATCCACAGAGTACATCTCTGAAGAGAGAAAATACATTTAAATGACTCAAAGGATTGAAAACTCATTTAACATAAGAGAATATAATCAACTTTAATTACTCTTACTTTAAACGGAAACAAATGAAAATAAAATGAATGTACATCAATAATTAACACTGTCACAATCTAAAGCATTTTAACACAATATTTCTTGTTGAGAGTATGTGCCTGTTGGTCATATCATTATTTATTTAATGTTTGCATTAATTCCTGTTCCAAGTTTGTTTTATATTTAACATTAATGATGTCTCTGAGAAAATGTATGATGTATGTGACGTAATGTTTATGACACACTTGTTTATGTTAATAGTTTTTTTCTTTGTCTTACCTTTGAGTTCTAAGTTTGTAAACTTCTGCCTCAGATCAGTCCTGTTAATGTCCTTCAAAACCTCCATGGTTATCTCTACACACTGTTGGCCGTAGAACCCCATCATCTGTTCCACTGTTTGTGCTCTGCCTGCTGAGGATCTCCAGAACCATGAAAAATATCTCGGCTTCTTCTTGGAGACAATTAAATCCAGGGACTGCTTGAATTTCTCTAAATCCTCGTTTCTCAAATCATTCAGAGTTTCCAAAAGCAGATGTTTAACAGCTGCCATTGTTGCTACCTGAAATAATCAATACATTCATTAGACATGTGTATATTCCTCTTGGACAATTACAAATGTGTCTATTTGCATCTCATCACTCTTAATGTTTTCCCTTTAACTCTTAAAAAAAAAAATGATTAGTTGTTGTTGGGTTAGACAGACAGACAGACAGACAGACAGACAGACAGACAGACAGACAGACAGACAGACAGACAGACAGACAGACAGACAGACAGACAGACAGACAGACAGACAGGCAGACAGACGGACAGACAGATCATCATAAAAAATGTAATCATGTGTTTGGGTCATATCATTATCTGTTGAAGGAAAGGTGTGTTGTAGAAAGTCAGACAGAAGTGACATTACTTACTTTCTGGATCACTGCAGGTCGCTGTGCCTCTGAGTGTTTCTCTGAAGAGGAAAGAGGTGGAGATAAACCAACTCAATTCATTTGACCCTCTCCCAAAATATTAATCATTGTTCTGATTAGTCATAAAACATACTTTGTACACTAGGATATAAATACATTATAAATATACGTTTCATCTATATTCTTTATTTAGCTTATTAACTTGGGATAAACAGGTTTGATGATTTAAAGATGTTTGTATCATATCTGTCTTACTTTTGGGTCCTGAGCTGCTTTGAGATAGCCTCTGCACCAGATCAGTCCTGTTCATCTTCTCAAAAGCCTCAGTGGTCATCTCCAGCAGTCTGAGCTGGCTGTGATTTTGCACCAAATAAAACACCATGAGCTGCCTGTCTCTCATCATGTGCCAGCTTGGTGAGATGTGTGGGTAGCCTTTGTCAGAGAGAATTTGACTCAGGACCATCTTAAAACTCTCTAAATCCTGGTCACTCAAATCTTTCAGTGTTTCCAGAAGCAGCTCTATGACAGACGCCATCGTTTCCACCTGGTAAAATCAAAGGAGACGTTAATGGTGCAAAAGAGCAATGTTGTTATTGTTTACATCTTGTCAGTTTCAGTGTTTGCAAGAGTGGACATGGTAAGAGAACATCAGCCATGTCACGCACAACGTATCAGTACACTTTATATTGTTCATCCAAATCATCACACAACCATTTTCTTTTTGTATAAACGGCATGTTTGATCCATGACTTTATTTGACCTCCTAAGTTACTCTTTCCATGGCTGTGGTAGAAACATTAGATTTAGCAGCTGAGTGGCAGTTTAACCAGTTGCATCTTTTTGTTTTGGTATAAAAGAGTAAGAATCACTATCTTTATTTTAGCATCAGTATTGTGAATTTCTCTTTCTGAATATTAGAAAAACAACTCATGAATAATGTGCTATAATTTCCCCTCCAGACACCAATTATTAACACTATTCATAAATAACATGTATGCCTTTGAAGATACAGTATGTGTACCTAACTTGGCCTGATCAGATTTGTATCATGAATAATGTTCAGGAAGGAGATTATCTTCAGTCTTCTAAATCTACTGAGTCAAAGCTGCACTGGGTGGAGTCAGAGTGATGGGACATTACTCACTCTCTGGATCAGTGAAGGAAGCGGTTCCTCTGAGGAGAAAAAATGACACACGACTGATTCAAAATCAGACTATGGACAACTTTAGTCAGATTGAGTTACTTTTGAACAACAATATGTAATGTGAATAATTGAACTGTTAAAATAACACTCAAATATGGTTCATGCTGGCATCATTCAAATCAATCACAAAGAGTGAGAGGTTTGACATTATATTATTAACACCCATTAAAGGAACAATACACCCACAAAATGACCTTTTCATAGAAATGACTCCTGCCTTGTTACCTTGAATTCGTCAAGAAACAAAACAGACAAAAGTATTGATTAATAGGGAGCTGTGTTTAACAAGAGAACAACTTTATTAACTGTATAACTAAAAGTATATAAAACATCTGTTTACAAACTGTCACACAACTCCTGCAGTAGAATCCAAGTCTCATTTATCCTGGCACGAGCTCACTACTTCCTTAAAACAAGCATTTTCACTAAACTTCCTGTTTTATACATTTCAAAGCACAGACGGGTACTCCACGTGCAAGTATGAGACTGTTGATGCAGAAGTGTTTTAGAGGTTAGGTTGTTTTGATCAAGTTGAACTGTTATTAAACACGCCCCCCATTTACTTCCATTCATAAAGAGTTTTCTAAATGTTTTTATTTATTACTCACAGTGGAGGCATGCAAGAAAACAAATGTGTTCAAGAATTAAAGAGAACTCAGGGTGAGTAATTGTAAAACAGAACAACTGGTCCTTTTGAGAGTGAACTATTCCTTCAAATCTAAAAAAACTCCAATACAAAAGCATTGCAACAAATACAAAACTCATGACTATGAACTCTTCTGTGTGATGTAGCAGTTTTAGTTTTCTTTCTCTTACCTTTGAGTCTTAAGATAGTCTCTGATAATCTCTCCACTAGATCAGTTCTGTTCAGGTCCATTAAAACCTCCCTGGTCACCTCCACAGACTGCGGACCACAGGTCTCCACCATCTGATCCACTAACTGGAGAGCACTTGCTGTCCAATTGGAATATCCATAACAGAAGTAGGATATGCTCTTCTGGAAGTAGGTGAACTGCAGCAACCACTGAAATCTGTAGTGCTCATCATCACTCAAATCCTTAAGAGTTTTCAAAAGGATCTCTTTCTCTGCTGCAATTTGTGCCTGATGGATGTGTAAGAAAAGGTGTTATTTCTCTATGGAAATGAATATTACTTAATACTTTATATTCATTTCATCAGTCAGTGTTTCAGACAAGAGGATTTTATAAAATGTTTAGAAGATCCCTCAAGTCAAAGACACACTAACATCTGTTCTATAAAATATATTTAGCTTTTTTCTTCACAAATGCAAACTTTGATATGAGTGTTCAGACTTCAGTCTGCTAATCTGATCAGAACATCAGTGAAAGAAAAATCATTTTGACAGAAGAGATCAACCTTAAACATGGTTTGGTTTGCATCATCATTGTTAAGTTCAAGATGGATATGGTTAACAACTTGCATCTATTGAAGGAAAGCTGTGATGTGTAAAGTCAGACTCACTCCCTCGGACTGTGCAGGTCGATGTTCATCCACAGAGTACATCTCTGAAGAGAGAAAATAAAGTGAATGTCTAACACACAAGATCCCAGCAACTAAACTAAACTACTTAAACTTAAAACATTCTGTTTCTTGTTGAGACTCTGGTCTGTTGGTATTTTAATATTTCTTTAATGTTTGCATTGATTCCTGTGCCAAGTTTTTTTATATTTCACATTGATGATGACACTGAGGTTAGACAATTACTTTTTTTTCTTTGTCTTACCTTTGAGTTCTGAGCTGGGCTTTGTCAACCTCTGCCTCAGATCAGTCCTGTTAATGTGCTTCAAAACCTCCATGGTTATCTCTAGGCACTGTTGGCCGAAGATCTGTATTATCTCTTCCACTGTTTGTGATCTGCCTGTTGAGGATCTAAATAAAACACTTCTCCGTTTCTTCTTGGAGACCATTAAATCCAGGGTCCGCTTGAATTTCTTTAGATCCTTGTTTCTCAAATCATTCAGAGTTTCCAAAAGCAGATGTTTAACAGCTGCCATTGTTGCTACCTGAAATAATCAATACATTCATTAGACATGTGTATATTCCTCTTGGACAATTACAAATGAGTCTATTTGCATCTCATCACTGTTAATGTTTTCCCTTTAACTCTTATAAACTGGTTAGTTGTTGTTGGGTTTGACAGACGGACAGACAGACAGACAGACAGACAGACAGACAGACAGACAGACAGACAGACAGACAGACAGACAGACAGACAGACAGACGGACAGAGAGACAGACAGACAGACAGACAGACAGACAGACAGACAGACAGACAGACAGACAGATCATCATAGATGAGTCGATCATGTGTTTGGGTCATATCATTATCTGTTGAAGGAAAGGTGTGTTGTAGAAAGTCAGACAGAAGTGACATTACTTACTTTCTGGATCACTGCAGGTCGCTGTGCCTCTGAGTGTTTCTCTGAAGAGGAAAGAGGTGGAGATAAACCAACTCAATTCATTTTACCCTCTCCCAAAATATTAATCATTGTTCTGATTAGTCATAAAACATACTTTGTACACTAGGATATAAATACATTATAAATATACGTTTCATCTATATTTATAACTTAAAAAGAAGAATACAGAGCTTATTAACTTAGGATAAACAGGTTTGATGATTTAAAGATCTTTGTGTCATTTTTCTTACTTTTGGGTCCTGAGCTGCTTTGTGACAGCCTCTGCACCAGATCAGTCCTGTTCATCTTCTCCAAAGCCTCAGTGGTCGTCTCCAGCAGTCTGTGCTGGCTGTGATCTTGCACCAAATAAAACACCATGTCCTGCCTGTCTCTCATCCTGTGCCACCTTGGTGAGATGTGTGGGTAGCCTTTGTCAGAGAGAATTTGACTCAGGACCATCTGAAAACTCTCTAAATCCTGGTCACTCAAATCTTTCAGTGTTTCCAGAAGCAGCTCTATGACAGACGCCATCGTTTCCACCTGGTAAAATCAAAGGAGACGTTAATGGGGCAAAAGAGCAATGTTGTTATTATTTACATCTTGTCAGTTTCAGTGTTTGCAAGAGTGGATGTGGTAAGAGAACATCAGCCATGTCACGAACAACGTATCAGTACACTTTATATTGTTCATCCAAATCATCACACAACCATTTTCTTTTTGTATAAACGGCGTGTTTGATCCATGACTTAATTTGACCTCCTAAGTTACTCTTTCCATGGCTGTGGTAGAAACATTAGATTTAGCAGCTGAGTGGCAGTTTAACCAGTTGCATCTTTTTGTTTTGGTATAAAAGAGTAAGAATCACTATCTTTATTTTTGCCTCAGTATTGTGAATTTCTCTTTCTGAATGTTAGAAAAACAACTCATGAATAATGTGCTATAATTTCCCCTCCAGACACCAATTATTAACACTATTCATAAATAACATTGATGCCTAGAACCTACAGTATGTGTACCTAACTTGACGTGATCAGATTTGTATCATGAATAATGTTCAGGGTGGAGATTATCTTCAGTCTTCTAAATCTACTGAGTCAAAGCTGCACTGGGTGGAGTCAGAGTGATGGGACATTACTCACTCTCTGGATCAGTGAAGGAAGCGGTTCCTCTGAGGAAAAAAAATGACACACGATGGATTCAAAATCAGACAATGGACGACTTTAGTCAGATTGAGTTACTGTTGAACAACAATAACGTAATATGAATAATTTAACTAAATAACACTCAAATATGGTTCATGCTGGCATCATTCAAATCAATCACAAAGAGTGAGAGGTTTGACATTATATTATTAACACCCATTAAAGGAACAATACACCCACAAAATGACCTTTTAATAGAAATGACTCCTCCCTTGTTACCTTTAATTCTTCAAGAAACAAAACAGACAAAAGTATTGATTAATAGGGAGCTGTGTTTAACAAGAGAACAACTTTATTAACTGTATAACTAAAACTATATAAAACATCTATTTACAAACTCTCACACAACTCCTGCAGTAGAATCCAAGTCTCATTTATCCTGGCACGAGCTCACTACTTCCTTAAAACATGCATTTTCACTAAACTTCCTGTTTTATACATTTCAAGGCACAGACGGGTACTCCACGTGCAAGAATGAGACTGTTGATGCAGAAGTGTTTTAGAGGTTTGGTTGTTTTGATCAAGTTGAACTGTTATTAAACACGCCCCCCATTTACTTCCATTCATAAAGAGTTTTCTAAATGTTTTTATTTATTACTCACAGTGGAGGCATGCAAGAAAACAAATGTGTTCAAGAATTATAGAGAACTCAGGGAGAGTAATTGTAAAACAGAACAACTGGTCATTTTGAGAGTGAACTATTCCTTAAAATCAGAAACACTCCAATACAAAAGCATTGCAAACATTACAAAAACTCATCACCATTATTCTAAAATATATATATGAATCAGAATCAGAATACCTTTATTATTCCCACAGAGGATTACACATCCATGATACACAGAGGAGTGTGTACTGTAGCAGTTTTAGTTTTCTTTCTCTTACCTTTGGGTCTTAAGATAGTCTCTGATAATCTCTCCACTAGATCAGTTCTGTTCAGGTCCATTAAAACCTCCCTGGTCACCTCCACAGACTGCGGACCACAGGTCTCCACCATCTGATCCACTAGCTGGAGAGCACTTCCTGTCCAATTGGGATATCCATAACAGAAGTAGGATATGCTCTTCTGGAAGTACGTGAACGACAGCAAACACTGAAATCTGTCGAGCTCATGGTCGCTCAAATCCTTAAGAGTTTTAGAAAGGATCGGTTTTACTGCTGCAATTTGTACCTGAAAAAGAAATGTAACGGATGTGTAAGAAAAGGTGTTATTTCTCTATGGAAATGAATATGACTTTGTATTCATTTCGTCAGTCAGTGTTTCAGACAAGAGGATTTTATAAAATGTTTAGAAGATCTCTCAAGTCAAAGACACACTAACATCTGTTCTATTAAATATGTTTAGTTTTTTTCTTCACAAATGCAAACTTTGATATTAGTGTTAAGACTTCAGTCTGCTAATCTGATCAGAACATCAGTGAAAGAAAAATCATTTTGACAGAAGAGATCAACCTTAAACATGGTTTGGTTTGCATCATCATTGTTAAGTTCAAGATGGATATGGTTAACAACTTGCATCTATTGAAGGAAAGCTGTGATGTGTAAAGTCAGACTCACTCCCTCGGACTGTGCAGGTTGATGTTCATCCACAGAGTACATCTCTGAAGAGAGAAAATACATTTAAATGACTCAAAGGATTGAAAACTCATTTAACATAAGAGAATATAATCAACTTTAATTACTCTTACTTTAAACGGAAACAAATGAAAATAAAATGAATGTACATCAATAATTAACACTGTCACAATCTAAAGCATTTTAACACAATATTTCTTATTGAGAGTATGTGCCTGTTGGTCATATCATTATTTATTTAATGTTTGCATTAATTCCTGTTCCAAGTTTGTTTTATATTTAACATTAATGATGTCTCTGAGAAAATGTATGATGTATGTGACGTAATGTTTATGACACACTTGTTTATGTTAATAGTTTTTTTCTTTGTCTTACCTTTGAGTTCTAAGTTTGTAAACTTCTGCCTCAGATCAGTCCTGTTAATGTCCTTCAAAACCTCCATGGTTATCTCTACACACTGTTGGCCGAAGAACCCCATAATCTGTTCCACTGTTTGTGCTCTGTCTGGAGAGGGACTCAAAATCAATGGAAAACATCTCGACTTCTTCTTGGAGACAATTAAACCCAGGGTCTGCTTGAATTTCTCTAAATCCTCGTTTCTCAAATCATTCAGAGTTTCCAAAAGCAGATGTTTAACAGCTGCCATTGTTGCTACCTGAAATAATCAATACATTCATTAGACATCTGTATATTTCTCTTGGACAATTACAAATGTGTCTATTTGCATTTCATCACTGTTAATGTTTTCCCTTTAACTCTTAAAAAAAAAACTGGTTAGTTGTTGTTGGGTTTGACAGACAGACAGACAGACAGACAGACAGACAGACAGACAGACAGACAGACAGACAGACAGACAGACAGACAGACAGACAGACAGACAGACAGATCATCATAGATGAGTCGATCATGTGTTTGGGTCATATCATTATCTGTTGAAGGAAAGGTGTGTTGTAGAAAGTCAGACAGAAGTGACATTACTTACTTTCTGGATCACTGCAGGTCGCTGTGCCTCTGAGTGTTTCTCTGAAGAGGAAAGAGGTGGAGATAAACCAACTCAATTCATTTGACCCTCTCCCAAAATATTAATTATTGTTCTGATTAGTCATAAAACATATTTTGTACACTACTGTAGGATATAAATACATTATAAATATACTTTTCATCTATATTTATAACTTAAAAAGAAGAATACAGAGCTTATTAACTTAGGATAAACAGGTTTGATGATTTAAAGATCTTTGTGTCATTTTTCTTACTTTTGGGTCCTGAGCTGCTTTGTGACAGCCTCTGCACCAGATCAGTCCTGTTCATCTTCTCAAAAGCCTCAGTGGTCATCTCCAGCAGTCTGTGCTGGCTGTGATCTCGCACCAAAGAAAACACCATGTCCTGCCTGTCTCTCATCATGTGCCAGCTTGGTGAGATGTGTCGGTAGCCTTTGTCAGGGAGAATTTGTTTCAGGACCCTCTTAAAACTCTCTAAATCCTGGTCACTCAAATCTTTCAGTGTTTCCAGAAGCAGCTCTATGACAGACTCCATTGTTTCCACCTGGTAAAATCAAAGGAGACGTTAATGGTGCAAAAGAACAATTTCTCAGCTGGAATGATTACAGATTATTTTGGTTTCATCTCCTCAGTTTCAGTGTTTTGCAAGAGTGGATGTGGTAAGAGAACATCAGCCATGTCACGCACAACATATCAGTACACTTTATATTGTTCATCCAATTCATCACAAAACCATTTTCTTTTTGTAGAAACGGTGTGTTTGATTAATTACTTTATTTTAATTCCTGGGTAACTCTTTCAAAGGTGGTAGAAAAACTGCGATAAGCCTCTTGATTTTACAACAGAGTCAATTTTTAACCAATTCCACTGTTTCATCTGTGTTTGCCACTTTGAGTCGACCCCTTAGGATCAGTGGGAAACTTTCCTCTAATTCAATGAGTGACTTGAATTGGTTAAGCTCATCTGAACTCAAATCATTCAATGATTCAAGAAGTATCTTCTGAGCCATCATGCTTTCTACCTGTAAAGTTTAAAGGAGATATCTGAGAGTGTGGATAGGATGTTGGTTATGTCATATCTTTATCATTAATCATTTTAATCCCATGGCATTTTTCCACCAAATTCAAAATGAGTTTATTTTTGTACTCAAGTGAATGTTTGTCCCAAATCTAAATAAATAGTAGTTTGGTTAAGGAAAACCCATTCTTCCACACAGGGTCCAATGGGTCAGTGGATGATTTGAAATGTTGTCAATCATTTTAAATCATGATTGAAAATATCAGTTTACAGAATATTGTTTCTCAGTGAAGGATTTCCTCGTCGATTTCAGAAACATTTGCCAGATCAAGGTGAGTTAAGATAACTGATGTTGTTTTAATTAGGCTTAGAGTGCAGTCATTAATATTTGATTGATATAACTTTAAGTTAAAAAAATGTTTTCTATTGCATACAGCAATTGCATCTCAAAAGCAGTGATTATATGAGCAGCCCACATATGATATCAAAACTTTCATTAAAATCCTTTTCCTAATTCATGTACTCACCTCCATGTCTTTCTTATTCTTCTTATATTTCTCAGAGTCATCAGCAAGGTCATCGAGGAGATCTGACTCATGTTCTCTCAGCAGTTTGTAGAATTTCTCTTTTCCTCCAGGTGCACAGACTCTCAAAGGCCCACTTAGGAGAGCCCTCATCTTCTCCCGAGGGCCATGGAGGGATAGGATTTCCTCATAATGTTCTCTATTGATAACTTTATATGAGAGCAGTCCATCCAGAATCGGTCCAATGTTTTTTACTCTCTGGACTATTGCTAAATGATGTTTATCCACAAATAGCTCTGAGGAAAGAAAAGGCAAAGTGGTTAGCTTGGAGGTATGCATCACGATATATTTAATAAAAAGTGGTAAAACCTCATTCATCTAATATTACAAAACTGGAAAATTACCTTTTATTTTAATGAGTTACTTCTAAGAAACTGAGGAGCACATCTCTGGTAAATACACGTTTAATGTGGTGATTCTGCATGATTCTTTGTGAGGAAAATTAAGTTATAAATTTCCGTGGTCCGGTAAAAACAACCCAATAACCAAATTAACTGATTAGTCGACAATATGCTATTGTGTAAGTCGAGTGAAGAATTTCCTACATGATAAAACAGAAGGAAATACGTTTTCCAGTCAGATTCTGCTTTTAAACTCGGCTTGTTGTAGCCAACCTTAACTCAAGCTAACAGACTGTGTACATGCTGTAATACCTGTGCACCTACCTTCCTCCATCGTGTTTAGATCAGGTGCTGCAGAGGATCAAGGAGCTGTTAAAAAAAGGTATTGTTGTTAGACTTTACACATACCTCTGTTGCCTCCTATACATTTAGGAAAGAGAAACAAAATGCTGTCTTTCTTTAATGGTCCCCACACTAAGAAATGAATAATTAAAACTAGCTTAGGCTACGCTACATTGTGAGGCTCAGTTAATGACAACTCCAAATGTTTAGCCCAAGAAAAAAAGAGTACTATGAAGACGTGTGAATCAGAAACAGACAATAAAGCCAATGATAAAAAAAAAAAAGAAAAGCTACAAGTAAAGTGAAAGGCTCTTTAAGAACTTCTCATGCACAGCGTTGAGCCATGATGAAAGGTTACAATCAGTTTGTGGTAGCTTAACGAACAATTTTTTGTTAATTCAGTCCAATTCTAAAGATGCTCAATTTCCAATGATATAAAACTATTTCGGAAATCATTTGAGAAGCTAACACAACAGATAGTTTGCCATTTTGTTATTTAAAAATGGCTCAAGCAAGTACTAATTCTCCAATAAGTTAAAAACTGCTTTTTTAATCCATGTATTTATAGGTTAAAAGGTTTACAGCCCAGGAAGAGGTAACTTCCACTAAGCACAAACTCCACAATACTAAAAGTAGCTTTTTTGTAATTTGCTAACACATGAAACCTGCAATAACAGTTTCAGACGTATGTTGTAAAACTAGACGTCAGGAAACGGAACCCTAAAAAACCAGAAGCGATATGTCAGTGAGACAGTTATTAAGTGAATGTGTAGTGACTGAATAATATAACCAATGTCCATTTTACATGTAATTAGTGCAAAGAAAACGCAGAAAGGTTAAAGCGAAAGCAAAAAGTTGGAGTTGAAATCCTTCCATTAATGTTCAATAACTGGAGATTTTTGAAATACTAACATAAAATACACATTCTGGTACTCTCTTGAGAAGACAAATGTATAAACCTATTACTACACGACATATTTTTTTTTTTTAAATTTTTGTGTTTTGTTACTTTGTTCTAAAAGCTGAACCTGCTGTTCAGAGAGAGAAGAGGGAAGAGGCTGTGTGAATTACTTTACATTGTGGATAAGGGTGGATAGCCCCCATTGTTCTGTGTGTCAAAATGAAAGACAGCCCACACACCTATCAATCATCAAACCGTGGGATCTTATTCCATTACGTGTTGATTTCTATCAACACGTAATGTTGTATCGAGATGGACTACCGCAAAAGTATTCTCCGTCGGGATTTCCTGCAACAATACCACGCCGTTATCTTGATTCTGATTGGCCAGAAGACATTATCAAAGATGTTCTATTGAGAAGACGATCACTACGTGACAAAAGTTTTCAAAACCGTTTCTAGTCTTCGATATTCTTGTTTTTGGCGTGAGAATAGTTTGGGCAGCGTGAGAGCGTGAGATTGAGATTGAAAGCGTGTGTCATACGCCACGTGAGAGTTGGCAACCCTGGAGTATAATACAACCAAAATGTCCATTTGACATGCCATTAGCGCAGGGAAAAGGCAGAAAGGTTAAAGTGAAAGCAAAAAGTTGGAGTTAAAATCCTTCCATTAATGTTCAATAACTGCGGGACACGAGCTGGCCGTGATCTGTCTCGTGAACGTTAAACCTGTTCGTGCTGCACAGATAAAACTCACCGGATGATTCTCTCTTTCTCCCTCAGTCTGCTTCCAACAGGTTAGGCTTGTTTGAGACGCGTTACGACTCGCCTCGAAAGTAGACGAGAATAGCCGATCGCAGTCGGGGGAGGTCTCAAAAAGCTCGCCTGAAGTCGGACAGCTCCGAGTCGGTTATGGCTAGAAAGGATCCGTCTAGTGTAAACCTCTCGCGAGAGTTTGCAAGTCACGTGGCTGAATGTTGACGTTTGGCAGGCAGCCTTTCAGTTACGATCGTTAACTAACATCAGTGGGCCACAGCAAATGATGGTGAGAAGCTAAACTATCTATTAATTATGTCAATTACAGGGAGTGCGATTGTTGAAATAGGGTGTTAGCCGTCTTGCTGTTCAAAGAAGAATGACAACACTGTAGATCACCAACACTATGGTTTATTCTTTATTCACAGGCAAGTCAACGTTGTCACAGTAAAAGTCCAAAGATAGCTCCTGGTCCAATAAAATGTTCCCTTTCAGTGTTTTTCAGTGTTTTACTATTATGTCTATTAATATTGCTTCTGTCTTAATGTGCATGTTGCATGTTACTGCTGGAGATGTGTTTCCGAGCCGCTCCGATTACAACGAGAGTTACAACGAGAACGTGACGTCATATTTACACAAGACGGATCCTTTCTAGCTAGCACCCACTAAGAGATACAACTCGGTTATGGCTAGAAAGGATCCGTCTAATGCAGGGGTCTCCAACCTTTTTCTAACCGGGAGCTACTTTTGAAAAAAGAAAGTGGCCAAGAGCTACTCATGTTATTTTATATAGATTTCAGTGCACATATCACATTCGTGACTCAAGAGCAGAAACATTAACATTAACATGAATAAACTTGACTTTCTCATGAAGAGAAAAAAAGACAAATAATCACCATGCAATACTGAGTTCTGCTTTAACATCAATAACTACAGTAAACAGTTTTACAGATAAGAGTGCAAAGTTCCTAATTGTAATAATAACATTTCTAGCTCTATAATTTAAATTATTTCAAGCATTTCACAAATTTGTTTCACATGTAAAAGGGGAATATGGCTTGTGCTTTTCTCAACTTGCATCAAGCAAACATATGTCTTCAAACATTCAGTCTGTCACTGCATTGTTGACTTTCTCCTGACTCAGCTAATGTGACACCTGGCACTGCATAGCATCCACCAGAGCACTGTACTGGGGTGTGTATCCTGACAATTTCACTCTGATTGAGTCATTGAGGTGTTCATCAGTAAGTCTTGTCCTGAATTTGGATTTGATAAAGTTCATATCAGAGAATGCTGATTCACAGCGATATGTTGACCCAAATAAGCAGGACAGTTTCAGTGCAGCAGTTTGAATGTTTTTGAATTTCTCTGGGTCCAATAGCTTCCAGAAATCTTTGTCCATCTGATGTGCTTTCAGCTGAATGTCATTCTGGAGATTGATTATCTCCAGCTCCAACTCTGAAGCACTGAGACTGAAAAGGCTGGCCAGTTGCTCAGACATGTCAGTAACATCCACGATGTTGAATGGGTTAGCAAGGAAACTTGCACAGGGCTCAAGCTGTTTAAAGTCAAGAAACCTGTCCTCAAATTCCTGCCCAAGCTTAGTTAAGCAGTCACAGTACTTTGATAAGTCAAGAAAGCCAGCAGCAGCTTTATTCTCCTGCAGTACTTTTTGAACAGAGGGGAAATGATGCCATTTATTTCCCTTTACTTGCTGGAGATATAGACACAGATTTGCTTTAAAGGCCTTTACAGCACTAATCATGTCACATACTGTTTTGCCATTGCCTTGTAGCTGGAGGTTAAGCTGGTTTAATTTTCCTGTCAGATCAGTCAAAAAGGCCAGGTCAAGTACCCAACCAGCATCAGATAAGATGGAGGTGTCCTCCCCCCTCTCTTCCATGAAGAGCTTTACCTCATTCAGCAAGGAGAGGAAGCGCTGTAGGATTTTCCCTCTACTCAACCACCTCACCTCAGCATGGAGAAGGAGATCTCCATATTCAGCTGACAGTTCCTCAAGAAAAACTTTGAAGCTCCTGTGTTGCTTTGCCTTCGCTCGGATAGAGTTTATTATTTGTATCACAGGTTTCATGACGTGATTGAAGTCCATAACTTTGGCACAAAGTGCTTCTTGGTGAATGATGCAATGGTAACTCAGGAAACGTGGGAAATATGGATCTGACTTACAATTTGCGATAAAACCGTTGTGGCGACCTCTCATAGCCGGGGCTCCATCAGTTGTTATGGATACAAGCTTCTCCATTTGCACGCCTTTATTTATGAAATAATTCTTAATAGAATTATACACGTCCACACCTCTTGTTGTTGTTTTGAGTGGAAGCAGTGTCAGAAATTCCTCTTTCGCCGTAAAATCCTCAAACACCATCCGGATGAACACAGACAGCTGAGCTGTGTCGCAGCATCCACCGACTCGTCGCACTGTATGGAGAACCACTTGCACCTGACCATGTCCCGCTCCAACTGTCCCATGGCATCCACTGACAGCGCCGACACTCTCCTCGCCACAGTGTTGTTTCCCAGTTGCACATCGTCAATGGCAGACATTATCTCCGACTTGCTCTTGTGGTCTCTGAACAAAGTCTCTGCCATAACAGACATCGCTCCCTTAAGAACACCGCCATCAGTGAAAGCTTTTTTGTTCTTTGCCAAATACTGAGCGACTCGGAACGATGCGTAGCTAGGCTAGCTTTCTTGGCAGGCTTCGTGAACAATGACTGCTGCCTTTGTAGCGTAGCTTTTAATTGTTGTACCTTCTCAACGCGAAGGCAACTGCCGGCGGGATACTCCTTTGAAAGGTTTTCGTGAAGTTTTGTGAAGTGCCGCTCGACATTTCCCTTCTTCCCCACCGCAACACTCGAGCCACAAATTAAACACACACACTTGTCTTTGATGCTCGTAAATAAAAATTCATGTTCCCACTCGTCATGAAAGTAGTATATTTTAGATTTCTTCTTTGACGGACCTTCCTCAGTTGTCATGACTGCATCTTACATCTCTTTTTCTCTATCTTTCTTACTCTCAAAATATACTACATAAATAAATATGTCTCAACATGTCAACTGCACTTTAGCGCCCTCTGGTGAGCTACTCGGAAAACCTCCGCGAGCTACTGGTAGCTCGCGATCGACGTGTTGGCAACCCCTGGTCTAATGTAAATATGACGTCACGTTCTCGTTCTAACTCTCGTTGTAATCGGAGCGGCTCGGCTGTAATCGGAAAGGGTCGGGGTGGGCGGGACGCGGGAAGATCGCGGGAAGATCGAGAAGAGACGTCGTTCTAACTCTCGTTGTAATCAGAGCAGTGGTAACCACTCAAAGTCCTCAAGAGATAGGAAACGACAGCAGTGTGGGACCTTATTGCGCGAAATTACTGAGCACACATACCACCTACAGGATGAGACGTTCATGTGTACAGTGATATCAAGACTAAATGATCTTTTGGAGGACAAAGCAACACACCCCACATGACAGTAGTCTTCCTCTCACGTTCACGCCCCCCAAACACAAAAGGCAGAAGAGGACCATAACACCTCTCAGTACCAGCCATCGTAGACACCCTTTTTCAGGCCGGGTGGGTCATAAAGCTGAGGTCATGAGATCCAACTACAGAGTGGACAGCTTGAACAAGATTTTAAAAGCTAAGTCCCCAGAGTCTAATGCGGGAGGAGCAGGCAGGGGTACGAAGATGAGGATAGATGCTTTAGGTAAGAACAAAGTATATTTACTTTTGCCATCTCCTCTATATTCACAAAACACAGCCAATCATCCATTCCAATCCTATGTGACATGGCACAGTTCATTTCACTCCAATAGAAATTGGTATAAAAGAGACCATTAGTCTTCTCATTGTGCTTATTGCTGTGGATAGGTGTTAACTAGTGTTGTATTGTATCATATCAAAAGTTACTTTCATCCAAGGCACCACCGCCAGGTGAATGTTGGAAGCTTGGAGATGAATGAAGCTGTAAAGAGGTGGTAAGTAAAACAACGTTTTTAATCCATTGCATGTGATTGATGTAGTTATAAAAAGTATATCATAAGCTGTCATTACAGTCTAAATATCTAACAGCAAAAGGAGGAGAGTCTGAGGAGATGAGGAGAACAGAGGAGAGGAGACAGCGAAAGGAGTAGAGTATGAGGAGAGGAGAACAGGAGAGGAGAGGATACATCAAAAGGAGGATAGTCTGAGGAGAAGATGAGGAGAGGAGAACAGAGGAAACAGGGAAAGCAGAGTAAAGAGCAGAGTTGAAAGAGAAGTTGAAAGCAGAGCAAACAGTAGCAGGAGAAGTAGAGCAAATGTAAAAGTAACTTTGAAATGTATCAGCAAGAAGATCAGAGTTGCATAATGTTATTTTGTTTTATTCGTTACTGTTATATTAATGTTGTATGTTAATTTTTGTACATAGGATAATAAAGATTATCTTAACCTTGAACTCGATTCATGACCTCATTTCATTATTAAAACCTTAATATCAAATTACAGACTGGATTCAAATTAGGATCTCCAAATGTGTTGATGTAATGTTTGTGATAAACTGAAGGATAAAGTGTTCCTTTATGTGTTGAGAAAATTCCCCTCCCTCTTAAGCCAAGTAAGGTGTTTAAAAAGCCTCTTGGATCAGCTGGAAAATGCATCATCACAAAGCTGAAAACAGCTGTTTCACTTTACTTTTGAAAGATACGACAGAGACAAAGCTACACATATATGATGATATTATAGAATATGATGCATTGCTGCAGATTAAACTACCCAACGGGATATAAAAGAGGTAAACACATCTACAGCATAGTAACATGCAACATACATTTTATTGCAGCAGGAGCTATCTTGGGACTTTTACTGCAACAACGTTGACTTGCCTGTGAATACAAAATAAACCTGAGTGTTGCTGATCTACAGTGTTGTCATTCTTCTTTCAACAGCAAGACCGCTAACAAGTATTTACATACTTAATATAGTTTAGTTTCTCGCCATCCCAAACGTAAACATTCAGCCACGTGACTGCGCTTCCGAGCCGCTCCGATTACAACGAGAGTTAGAACGAGAACGTGACGTCATATTTACATTAGACAGATCCTTTCTAGCCATAACCATACAACTCTTCTCCTAGTTCTCTTGTTTTTGGCGGATTGCAAACAACTTAGAAGGTGCATACCGCCACCTACTGTACATGAGTATGAATCATCATATCATTCCAACTCTTTATGATCTAATCAAAAATAAATCAAAAATAAATCAATAAATCAACAAAACCATGAAATAAATAAAAAAAATGTTCTTTCCTGACCTAATGTTAAATTATTTTTCCTACCCCAGTTTCACTCAAGAATTTAAACAGTGCCTTTCTGGTAGCTTTTACTCCCTCTCCTTTTGTTCCCAAAACACCAACCACACTCCACTCCCTCTCTGCCTCTAAGACTTTAGCCTTTACTTTTTCTATTTCCGCTTTATAGATGTCACAATGTAACAAGATATGTTCTACATCTTCTTTTACTCCACAGTTCCCACACTCACTGTCACTTTTCCCCATGATATACAGCGTACTGTTCAAAGCCGTGTGATTTATTCGGAGTCTAGCCATCATGATTTCCTCCCTTCTGTTTCTTTCTTTATGAATATTAATTGTAATTGTCTTTTGTACTTTGTGATAGTCTTTGCCTTTCTGGTCTTTCTCCCACCTTTTCTGCCAGATCTCCATCCCTTTTTTCTTAATGACTGCTTTTCCTTCTCCTTTACCAAGTTGAACTGGTAATGTTATTTGCTTTTGTAGTGCACTTTTTGCTAATTTATCAGCACACTCGTTCCCTTTCACCCCCTCATGTGCAGGCACCCAGCAGAACTGCAGATCTATACCGCCTCTGTGCAGTCTTAACAGGATATGATTCAGTTAACACACCTGAGTGTGAATGTCTTCTCTGGCAGTTGTTGTTGATTGTATGCTTTGTATGGACAAGCAATCTGTGCATATCACCACCCTATCTGGTCTGACCTCTTCAACCCACTGCAATCCTATTATTACAGCAAGCATTTCTGCTGTGTCCACTGATAATTGATCAGACGCTCTTTTTAAAATAGATATTTTAAAGTCTGGGATGTATACCAACTCCAACACACTCTTCCTTGTTCTTAGAACGATCTGTGTAAATGTGTAGGTAATTGTAGTACTTTTCGTTAAGATACATACTTGTTTTAATTCCCACTTCATTTATTTGCCACTCTTTTTTCCTTTCTACGATACTCATATCTATTTTAGCTTCTGGGAAAAGCCATCGGGGAACACTACTAAATGGGGTTGCTTTGGCAGACGTGATGGTCTCCACTCCATATGCCCTCGTTCTTTCCTTAATTGTCCAGCCAAACCCACGTCCCTGGAATTTTGCATATTCCCAGTAATCCTGTAATATTCTGTTTGAAATATTTTCTTCTCCACTTCGTTGTAGCCTGACCCAGTATGAAAGAGCAAGTTTCTCTCTTCTGATCTCCAGAGGTGTCTCTCCTGCTTCTATCAGAACTGCATTGATAGGGGATGACTTTATTGCTCCAATACACAGCCGCAATGCTTTATATTGTATTCTATACATTTTTAAAAGCGATGTTTTTGCTGCTGCTCCATACAATATACAACCATAGTCTATTGTGGACCTCATAATTGATCTGTAAATGTCTATTAATGCTTGTTTATCTGCGCCCCAGTTGCATCCAGCTACAGCTCGCAATACATTTAATACTTTTTTGCATTTAGTTTCCACTTGATTAATATGCATTTTCCATGTAGCCTATATTTGCTATCAAACCACAGTCCTAGGTATTTGAACTCATTCACCTTTGTCATTGGACGATTATATAGTGTTAGCTGTTGGCCATCAATCTTGTGTTTGTTTGTAAATACCATGTAGCATGACTTGCTTTCTGACATTTTGAATCCCCAGTTATATGACCACCTCTCCACTTTTTTAATCGCTCCAGCTATATTCTCCATTACGTATGGGGCATTTCTTCCCCTCATCCAAATAGCCCCATCATCTGTGTATACAAGAGATACAACTCACCGGGTGTTTCTCTCTTTCTCCCTCAGTCTGCTTCCAACAGGTTCTCAATATCTTTCAGTATCTTAAACTTTATGAAAACAGAGACAATGTTTAAATCCTGCCACATTTCTACCTCTCGTTCAGTTTCCAGAAGAGGAAGTTAAACGTGTGTGTCCTTTTCTCTGAAGTCACGTGGTTCTCTCTATTGCTCAAAAGAGTTGCCTCTCATGCCGAAGCCTTGAACTCCTATAAGAAGAACTATTGTGGACTGAATTTCACCAGAAAATATATAATATGGACTTTATATATGTGCTTTCGATAAAGCCCTACCATAATATTAATAAAACAAATGACAAAAATAATAGAGCAGAAAGGACATATTGGATATAAAATGGTATATAAAACAAAATAAAAATCTGTTTTAAACAGATAATTTCTTACCAGTATTTTAAAGAATGTCACTGACTCTGCCAGACTCAGTCGTCACACAGGCATTACATAGCTGCACTTTTGCTTATATAACCTCTGGGTGTGCAGTGGTTAGGATGGAGGGACAGGTTCGACTGGAGTGCAATACAGCATCATTTCAGAGGGGAACAACATACTTAATGAATCATTAAAAAGCATTTCATGACCTACATCCCACACGTGAATTTACAACTGAAATGAGAAAATCTAAAATAATACAAACACAACATTTCCAAATGTGTAGTATTGAACTCCAACAGGCATTATCTCTCAGACAGCTCCCTCTAGAGCCACACAAGGCTTTGTATAACTTGTTTAACTCATGCGGCAGCTACTTTTCAAGACTCCTAAACAGACTGGATATCTAAACATTGCTGCAGTTCCCCTTTAAATGTATAAACTTTACTTTCATCACCAAATAAAGTCCTGCCTCGCTTAATCCAAACTTACAAGAAGGTAAGGCTAAACAATTAGTTCATAGAAACTGAGGTTGGTTAAAAGCAACGTTTGTGGATAACGTCAAAAGAATACTACCTTCTTCCAGTATCCCTCTGAACAATCAGTTTAATAAATAATAAGAATAATATGTAAACATTAAAATAAATCTAGGAGGGAAGCGACGTTCCTAAATCTGTTAACTTCATGACATCAGTATGTTTGCTTCAACTTTTAAAACACTCTATTCACTCGACATGTGTAATATTTATAAGAGTTTATTGAAAATGTATTTCGAAATAGAAAACATTGGCCTCCAAAAGTAAACAGATTTTCATGAGGGAAAAAACAACAAGAGAATCGTTTAGCACATAAGAGAATAATCAAAATTAAAATCTGCATGCAAAACCTAAGGATAATCATTCATGATCAAGCATCCTTTAATTTATAAAAAATAGGTTAAAAGCAGACTCTATCCATCTGGGATTTGCTGGATCAAAACATTAAATGTCAGGTGAGAACGCTAAATCATTTCTTACATCATTACATTACATGAATGACTTACATGGTTTGCTGACTCTGGTTTAAACCTTACAGGAAAACGTATACATTTTATAAAATATGACTGGTCCAAGTGTAAAAAAGAGCTATGATTAAACATGAAGGTGCAAAAGCTATATTTGATAGAACCCCCACAGAGACATTTACATTACTATTTCCCCATTGGAATCGTTTAAGATGCTTTCTTTCTTGAGGCACAATGTACATTTAGTCTAAAAATGATTTCTCCTCAACATTCACTTCTTTCCCTTTAGCTCCTCAATGAGATATTTCTCCTTTTTCTCAAGGATTCTGTAGAAGACTTCTTTGCCACGAGGCCCTGCTGCATTCAGGGGACCACTGAAGAGTTCCCTCATCTGCTCCTGAGTGGTCCGGATTTTCCTGATTTCATCATAAATCGCTTGTTGGATGACTTTTTTCCCAAAGAGCTGATCTAAAATATCTGCAACGCAGTTCACTCTGTTGATCAGCTCGGTTCTATGTTTATCCACAAAGTGCTCACCTGAGGAAGGAGGGAATAATGAGTAAAGTGTTGATGATGCCATGAAGCCAACTTGATATTTCTAAGAAAATGATTAAATATTCTATAACAGTGACTTCTTTATTTTCAATACAGTGGAGGAAATAAGTATTTGATCGCTTGCAGATTTTGTAAGTTTGCCCATTTACAAAAAAATTAACAGTCTATCATTTTAATGGTAGGTTTATTTTAACAGTGTGAGTAAGAATATCAAAAAGAACATCCAGAAATTGACATTATATAAAAGATAATAATTGATTGAATTTAATTGTGGGAAATAAGTATTTGATCCCCTTGCAACAAACAAGGATTCTGGCTCCCACAGACCGGTTACAGAAGTCCTCTTCCTTTAAAAAAGTACTCCTGATATCAACTTGTTAACTGTATAAAAGACACCTGTCCACAGAATCAATCAATCAGATTCCAACCTCTCCACCATGGGCAAGACTAAAGAGCTTTCCGAGGACTTCAGGGACAAGATGGTAGACCTGCTCAAGGCTGGGATTGGCTACAAGACCATCAGAAAGCAGCTTGGTGAGAAGGAGACCACTGTTGGTGCGATTATAAGGAAATGGAAGAAACAGAAAATGACCATCAATCACCCTCGGTCTGGGGCTCCACACAAGGTCTGGCCCCGTGGGGTATTGATGATCATGAGAAAGGTGAGGTATCAGCCAAGAACTACAGGGGAGAAACTTGTTAATGTTCTCAAGGCTGCTGGGACCACAGTCGCCAAGAAAACTATTGGTAACACACTACACCACAATGCATAACATCTTGCAGCACCTGCAAGGTCCCCTGCTCAAGAAGGCACATGAAAGGCCCCTCTGAAGGTTTCCAATGGACATCTGAATGATTCAGAGAAGTGGCTGATCCACTGAGATCATAAACCAAAATCAAGTGTGCACCCACCGTCTACCGTGGTGTATTGAGCTGTCTCTCCAGCTGAGGGTCTCGCAGCTGAAACAAATTGAGGGAAAATAAATATTGCTTAATGATGGACAGGTTTAGTCTTTATACTTTTTTTTTCTTTTACACAGCAACATAGCAAAATACGGTCATTCAATGTGTCAATAATACATGCACTGTCATTGGTTGCCAGTTTAATAGAAGACCTAAAACAATAAGACTGATGTTATTATATTCAGCAAACTAAAAATATTAAAAGCAACAATGTGTTACTCCACGTCTCTCAATACTGTTCAGCTTCCTAAGCCTATGCTACAACACACCAGCTTGTGTCCAAGGTAAATCCTATCTCAAGTGAATGAATTGGGGCTGGGCCATATATGGATATCATAGTGAAATCATGATGTCAGACTACACTTTGTATTACATTTTGGAAAACGTCATATGTTGTAGTCAAGTCACCAATTCAAGAGTCCAAGTCTCTCTCGAGTCACCACTCTTCGAGTCCGAGTCCAAGTCTGAGTCACCAAGGAGTGTCTGAGTCGAGTCCGAGTCATCATTACCTGTGTTCGAGTCCGAGTCCAAGACCGAGTCACCTAAGAAGAGTCCAAGTCAAGTCTGAGTCACAAGTCTTCATGTATTAATCTTCGTGGATATATGTGTTGAAATGTAGCTGCTCCTCTACATTGCTTTTATCCTGTCATGTTATACTAATCTGTCTATTGAACTGCTGTGAAGCGAGTTTGGCTACAATTCATGTAATAGGTGCTATACAAATATAAAGCTTATTACTAATATTATTATTATTATTTATAAATAAACTATATTTAAAATGAGTTACCTTTTATAGAAGTGATTATATTTGTATACCAATATTTTCCTATGGTAAAGTTTCCTTTTTTTTTACTTTTATTTTGATAGTAATAAGATCGGGACTCATATTTTGAAGGAACTTTTACCGGTTAAATCGGTTTACTGATGAAGATTTAGCCCCAGAAAGCACATGGCTACTTAGCATGCAAAATGACGTCATTCTGCATGTAAAAGGAGAACTATCATGCTATATTTGAATAATATATTGTTGGGCAATACCTATATAAGGTATATTTATACGTTTTCTTTTTCAAAATACCAAACAGATCATGCATTTTAGCCATGCCTCATTTCGCTCTATTTTGCTCTCCTCCACCCTGTCTTTGCATGCGCTGCAGCTGACCACACCAAGGGGGCCGAGTTACAAGAGTCATGTTAACATGCTGTTGCCATGCCACGGCAACCTCTCATTCCCCTGATTGGTGGAGAGTTGGCCATATAGGCGGAGCTCCTCATCACTGACGTTGAGATATTTCAAATCTGTATCAGTCTGTATCAGATCCGTTGCAGCCCCGTTTTTAGAGATTTTGGATATGGATGAAAAGAGAGAGGGTTGTGTTTTCTGACACTTGGTGAGTTCCCTGACACACCGGGGACTCATATTCATGTATAAAAGACGTACAAAGGTGCATTTTGCATGATAGGTCCCCTCAGGGCCGGCTCTAGACAATTTGCAGCCCTAGGCGAGATTTGAGTTGGCGCCCCAGCCAGAGAATCGTACAATAGAAAAGATAAAGATCAATAGAGTATCCAAGGAATACAAAATAGAATGGGGGGTGGACGTCACATCCTCAAGGGGGGTCCGGAGGTATGCCCCCCCGGGAAGATTTTTTTTAACATTTTAAAGGTCACATGTCATGCTTTTCCGGTTATCACCCGTCCCCTTGTGTGTTATGAAGGTTTTTCTGCATGTAAACGGTGTGCAGAGTCAAAACCCTCAAAGTACACCCTGTAGCGAGTAAAACTCTAAAACAGAGAAGACCTCCCCAAAACGCCTCGTTGGTGAAACGTCATCATCCATTTGATTCTTCCGGGTACGTGCTTACGAAAGCACGTACCCGGAACTAAATGGGCCAATCCGTGGAGCCGTTACGTTACGTCCGCGGAGCCGTTACGTTAAGCCCCCGCTGATTGGTCCGAATTGACCAATCCACACACACACACTCAGTGCAGGCAGCCCTACTGATTTCTGCTCCGTGCTGCAGGCTGATAACAGGCAGTTGGGATCACGCAAAATTCTCTCTGCAGACCCATTCTCACAGCGTTTATCAATCTTTAAACCTTTTTCTTACTCAATATCAAGCCACACTTATTGTTTTTACTTTGGCTGTGACTTTGTGTGTGTTCAGGTTGAGTTTGGCTGTGTTTGGCTGTGTATCGCTAAACAAGGAAATCACGGAGGGGCGGGGGGGGGGGGGGGAGGAGCTGCAGTGAGCCGTTTAGTGGAGAAAGTGAATACTGCTGAATACACATACTTTACAGAGATGCTGTATGCGAAACCAATGTGAGTTTGGAAAATTGCACAGTATTTTTCTATTTTAGTATACCTCAACAATGGAATTATGATCAGTGGAAATGGCCATGACATGTGACCTTTAAAGTAAAATGCTTCAATCTGGTGCACTTTAAGCAGAATTACTACTAGATCTAGGGGGTACAACTCTAAACACCCATATGAAAAAGATTGGTTTACATTTTATAAATCAAATAAGTATGTGGACATAACCAATAACCTACCATAGCCAATAACAAATAAATGTAACTTATTTTATTTTTATTGTTCATTCATATCGTATTTGACCTGTTAACATTTATTTATTCGTGCATTTTTTTTAAATCTCTCCAGTTTAAAACAATATTTTTGGTTTACTGTCCTATAGTATACATTGAAATGATTTCAAACCTGTTTTATCCCAATAATTATAAAGGTGTGCCTTGGAAATATTTGTTTACATAAATTGTGACCAAACCGTTTGAGACCCACTGAGATAACTTAGACTAAAGTGAACTATCTAAACACTCAAGAGTCCTTTACCTCACTGAGCTGTAGTCATCAGCCTCTCAGTCTGACTGGAGAGGACTCTTCCTCCACATTATTGTAGAAACGTCTTCTTCTAATATCCGTTAGAGCAGCTAGCACCAGATGCTAATAACAACAGCGCTGGTACTGGTGCACCCTCCCTCTCTCCCTCATTCGCTCCCAAGCTCACTCGCACTTTGGCTGTGAGCTGCGGGCGCCAGATAAGCCAACATCCCCCATTTTCATCACTTACAGCGCCCATCGTAGGGCAAATGAAAAGTGTAACCGGGGTAAAAAAAGGGTGTTACATTTACTTAATTATGAATGTTGTTACTTCAAGGCCGAAAATGAGGATGAGCACCAACGGTCCAAAACGTTTTTCTACCAGCGCAGCGCCTCCCCAGATCTGGCGCCCTAGGCGAAAATCTATAACGCCAGTGCTACGGGCCGGCCCTGGGTCCCCTTTAAGTATAGCCATGTGCTTTCGTGTTATCGGCTGAATCTTTCTTTATTGATTAGATCACGTTACTCTGATGATAGTGTTCAAGACAGCCTATATGTCTGAACTCGATCCTTAGAGTAATGTGTTACGGAGCCTTCTCTTCAATATTCTTTCCACATAACGAGCATTTTGCGCTGCTGTTTTCCAATGTGGAAGCAGAATGTGTGAAAGCATACAGCACAATGCGGGGTGTGTCTCAAGACATCTCTAGACTGGAATAGCGGGGCCCAGTACGTGAACTCGCCTCGCAGGATAGAGGACATCAGACTCCAGAGAAAATTTGCTCGAGTCCGAGTCCAAGTCGGCGTACGCGATAATTCACGAGTCCGAGTCCAAGTCATCGTGCGCGAGAATTCACGAGTCCAAGTCCGAGTCGCAATCAGTGCGCGAGTCCGAGTCGAGTCACGAGTCCCGAAAATCGGCACTCGAGTATTCCATCTCTGATGATCACTTAAGTGTCTTTTCCTGGTTTAATTGCCTGCATTACATATTTTGTGAAAGCACCAATAATCAACCCTACCATTTTGGTGGAATATATTTGACCAGAAATATTGTGAAATTTGATTATGTCCATATCGCACAGCCTTAAATGACTATGCACCATAAGTCACACTATTTTTTTTAACTGTACATCAACATTCAGTGTAAAGACAGTGTCGTTGTCAATGTGAAGGGTGCAGTTTGAGGAGAAATGCTAACCTGCTAATTCTGTAGAAAATATTCCCATTTGCTGGTCTATTATTTTTCACCCATAACCAAGCTGCAAACCCTGCTATATCTCTCCAATGTCTTTTGTGTAGGGCTTTTAAGTTTTTGTGGACTAAAGACTTTTCGCTCTGGTGGAAAATAAATCCTTTTCAAGTCTTCTATTTTATAATAGCAAGAAAACCTAATATAAGGCAAGGCAAGTTTATTTATATAACACCTTTCAACACAAGGCAATTCAAGGTGCTTTGCTATGTAGATGTAACAGGGACAGTTATGTCTCATTTGTATATAATATATTATGTAAATATGTCTATATAATTACACAAAATCTGTGTTTATTCTTGTTTCATCTTGTGTTAATACCTGACGCAGTAGGACTCACATCAGTATGTGGAACTATAATTTTAGCGTGTACCCCTACGTTCCTTATGTATGTGACACTGTTCCCCTTTTTTTCGCGGGGTTCATGCATCGTTCTCCCCTTTTGATACTGATCTCTGTGGGAGAGGTAGGCGGCTCTTCAGCCAGAAGCAATTTCCGTGTTTTAGTGTCGACTTTATGCACTTTAAGTTACTTTTTATTACTTATTTTTGTTGTAGTGTCTCACGGGTGTTCACAATGTATTTCTGTGTTGTTTAATTTGTATAGGGGCACGTTAAAGAGAGTACTGACTGGAGAAATGTTTTCTTTCTGTCGCTGTTTCGTCAGGTATGTTGTTACTTTTTACGTTATGCCCTTTTGATACTGATCTCTGTGGGAGAGGGGCACGTTAAAGAGAGTACTGACTGGAGAAATGTTTTCTTTCTGTCGCTGTTTCGTCAGGAGTGAAAATAAATGTACATCCTGAATGAAGCTACACGTCTGGGTCGTCGTCTTTCTACACAACACAACGCAGAGTCAGACACAGCCGGTTACACTTGGTGCCGTGACGACCCGTTGTATCCGCGACCAGCGCCGTCTGGTCCCCGGGGTAAAGCTGCTGCCCACCGGCGGGAAGAAGGAAAGACTGGAGTGTGTGTTTTTTTTTCCTCTTTTTTTTTTTCCCCCTCTCTTGCTGCGACCGCAGGTGCGTTAAAGGGACAGTGTACATATTCAAATTGAGAGATGCACTGAGTCTGAGAGGACACTTATCACTGAGTATATCTGTCTATCTGTGTTTTATCATTTTATTTTATTTTAGTGTTTTATCTCTTGTGGGTGGCTTTAAACTGTGTTTTGATTGCTTTGTGGGATTTTTTTGTTGTTGTCATTAACAATATGGATGTTAGTGGGCATGATGTCACATTTGGGTTGGGGAGGGGCCAGCGACTTAAAGGTAGTGAAAGATTTGGGTTCGCTAGTGATTTCAACCCGACATTAACACCTGCTGCAAGCTCCACACCTATTATGCAGCCAGACCGTAAACTTACACAAGTAGTATCTGTTGAAGCTTTTGGGGAAATGATAACAAGTTTGGCTAAACAGATAGGTGAGAACATATCAAGCACCATGCACCAGCCCAGTGCTGCCCAGCCTCAGTCTCCCACCAATCCACACCCGTCCCACCAGGCTGATTTGTCTCAATTGAAGGTTGTGGTGCAGTCAGACACCAAGGCTCCGCCTTACTTCAGGGGTGATCGTGCTGATGTATTTTCTATTCATGAATGGGAGGACATGATGAGATGTTACCTGAATAGAGTGAAATGTGACACTCACGTAGAAAGGTTTGATCTGATTATGTCAAGACTAACAGGTAAAGCCAGGGATGTGGTGAAAGTGTCAATCCGCAGCCGACCTGACTTGAGTGCGACCGACCTGCCCACAGCTGTGTTTGACATATTAAAGGGTAACTTTAGTGAGCTGTCATACTCTAACTTGCCCATGAAAGATTTTTACGGCACTGTTCCACGTGCTGGTGAAAGTGCTATGGACTATTGGATACGCCTTAACAAGTCAATAGATGCTGCGGACGAGTGCCTCCGGAGGCGAGGTAAATGTGTAGATGACCCCAGTGCAGAAGTGGTCTTGATGTTCATTAATCACTGTCCTGACCCCAGTCTCGCCATATCATTCCAACTGAAGGCACCTGAGCGGTGGACCACGGCTGAGGTTCAGGAGCGTCTGGACGCCCATATGAGAAATGTGAGAAAAACAGCAGCGCAGTCTCATAATGTGGTGGGTCTGTCAGTTTATAGTCAGAGCCCTGTGACTGATTCTTTTCGCCCTGTCAATCTGGGGATGTCTCAGGCCTCATTAGCGCACCAACCAGACCCCCCTCCCAACTCTCTACCGGCCACTGCCCTTGCTTACAGTCAGCCTCAGCCAGACCATGCTAGGGTGAGTCCCCAAGTGTCCCCCTTATCCCTGCCTCTCTCTGCTGTCTCTGACCCAGCCCCTACCACCGTCAACCCACCTACTACCGACGCTGGTGTTCAACAGGTAGTTGCAATGTTTGACAGAGTTCTGGCTATGTGCAACGCTTCCCTTACAACCAGTCAAAGGCCAGACTACCATCAGCCAGGTAACCACCAACAAGCCCACCGTCAGAATGGTCAGCCAGGCAACCACCAACAAGTCCACCGTCAGAATGGTCGACCCCGTTACCAGCAGGCATCTGAGTCCTTTCCATGCAAGGTTTGTGGCTCCAGGGACCATTCAACCCATGCACACTGCAGGCTTTACAGATTATGCCTTAACTGCTTCAGTCCTGGTCACATAAGAAATCAGTGCCCACAGGCCTCTCCTTCCTCAGCCATGCCACCTTCTCCCTCCAATGCTGGTTTAAACTAGCCCGCCCGTGCAGTGAGAGGGATAGCATGGGCGGCACTAGTGACACCCTCAGTGAGGAAAATGACTTAAGATCAACATATGTGAACTGCTGTAGTAATCTTCCTGATGACAAAACTGTGATTGCTGTGGGTTCACATAGAGTTGAAGGAGCCAATGACTTGTTTTATACCCCAGTGTTAGTAGGGGGTCAGTCAACTTTAAGGGGGATGCTTGATTCAGGGAGCATGTCATGCACACTCAGCGAAGAGGCAGAGTCCAATCTTAGAGCTGCTGGTGTCCTCCCTTGTCCTCAGCCTGTGCCAGAGAAGGTGGTCCTAGTTGGCTGTGGTGGCCTTATGACACAACCCAGATGTATCTATGACCTGGAGATTGAGGTTTACGGTTCTAAATTCATTGTGCCAACTTTCCTTGTCCCAGGGCAGAGAGACGAACTCATTATTGGTAGCAACGTCATCAGGCCCATATTACAGAGGATGAAGTCTGATGAGAAGTACTGGGAGCTCATCCAGTCCAACACCTCAGACCCCGACTGTGAGCAGTTTCTTCAGTTGCTCAGCTGCATCACTCGTTGGTCTGGTCCTGAACTGCCTGACAAGGTTGGCACGGTCAAGCTACGGCAAGCTATCACTCTAGCACCACAGAAGGAGTATCTGGTGTGGGGAAAGCTACCTGGCAGTGTTCCTGTGTCCCCTGGGAGCACTGTCATTGTGGAGCCCACCTCCTCCCGTTCAGCCCCCAAAGACATTATTGTGGGACGGGTTGTGGCACCCATGTGGGGAGATCGTTGGGTCCCTATGAAGGTCCTTAACCCAACCAAGAGTCCCGTGACACTACGCCGCAATGCTAAAGTGGCCGATGTGTTTACTTGTGTCGCGATGGAAGACCTTCCCCTCTCTCAGGGTGTGAATAGGCCACAGACCAGTCAGGCAGCTGACCCTCCTCCCAACTCAGATGCCAGCTCTACCCACACTCAGCAGCTTAAAGACTGTGGATTGGCAGACATCGACCTCGAAGGCTGTGCGGTGTCAGATGAATGGAAAAAGAGACTCTCTGAACTGTTGCTCACTTACCAGGATGTCTTCTCCAAAGACAAGCTGGACTGTGGGGAAGCGAAAGAGTTCGTCCACCGGATTCATCTCACTGATGATCACCCCTTCAGGCTACCCTATCGCCGTGTCCCTCCAGCACACTATCACAAACTGAGAGAGGTGCTGTCTGAGATGGAGTTGAAAGGCATCATCAGTAAATCAGTCAGTGAGTATGCATCGCCGCTGGTCCTTGTCTGGAAGAAGTCAGGAGAGTTAAGGATCTGCACTGACTTTCGCTGGCTTAATGCCAAGACCGTCAAGGACGCCCACCCGCTGCCTCACCAGGCCGACTGTCTTGCTGCCCTTGGTGGAAACGCCTTTTTCAGCACCATGGATCTCACATCGGGGTTCTACAACATCCCCCTCCATGAGTCTGACAGGAAGTACTCGGCATTCACAACACCCTTAGGCCTGTATGAGTACAACAGACTTCCCCAAGGTCTTTGCAACAGTCCCGCGTCCTTTATGCGGATGATGATGAGTGTGTTTGGTGATTTGAACTTCTCCAGCCTCCTCTGTTATTTGGACGACCTGCTTGTCTTTGCTCCATCCGAGGAGGAAGCCCTGAAACGGCTGGAGACTGTCTTCTCGCGGCTCAGAGCCAACAACCTGAAGCTGTCTCAGAAGAAGTGCTACTTCCTTCGCAGGACTGTGGGGTTTCTGGGTCACGTGATAGACAGCAGTGGCGTCTCAGTCGACCAAGAGAAGGTGAGGGTCATCTCAGCTTTCGGGAAGGAGGATCTCATGAACGACGACGGTTGCACCCCATCTCAGCGGAAGGTCAGGTCTTTCCTCGGGATGGTGCTGTATTATCAACACTTCATTCCTGGCTGTTCTTCCATCGCAAAGCCACTCTACGCCTTAACTGCAGGGCAGAAGAGGAAAGCCAAGGGCTCTTTCGGTCGGAGAAGAGCTGGCACCTTTCGAGAACTGACTCCTCAGGATTGGACCCCTGCCTGTGAGAAGGCATTTGATGATCTGAGACACGCACTCCTCAACAGCGTGGTGCTGGCACACCCAGACTTTGATAGGCCTTTCATCCTCTCCACCGATGCTTCCCTTGATGGTCTGGGTGCTGTACTGTCCCAAATTTCTGCTGGTGAGGAGAAGGCAAGACCCATCGCCTTTGCAAGCAAAACTCTCAGTCGCAGCCAGCTCAATTATCCTGCACACAGACTGGAGTTCTTGGCTCTAAAGTGGGCGGTTTGTGAGAAGTTTAGCCACTGGCTCAAGGGTCACAGATTCACCGTCTGGTCAGATAACAATCCTCTCACATATATCATGACCAAGCCGAAACTTGACGCCTGTGAGCAGCGGTGGGTTGCTAAGTTGGCTCCGTATTCCTTCGAAATCAAACATATTCCCGGCAGGTTGAACGTGGTGGCGGATGCCCTCAGCAGAGACCCTTTCGTGAAACCTTTGAGGGAACGGTTGCTGCGTGAACCCTACTTGGAGCTACTGGACCAGGTCTGTGACGTCAGTGATGGGTCTGTGCAAGATGCCTTCCGCCTCACCTGCCAACCACAGTCACTGGAGGGTCCATCTCACTCTGACGCCATTGAAGGTTCAATGTCTGAGGATGAGGTCTCTTCTCTTCTTTCCTCCTTGGACGAGTGGGACTCTGCTCCTAGGGAGCGTGCAGCCTCCCTGGTTGATCACCTCACCACCTTTGAACCACCTGGCCAGGACACGTTGCATTCCCTATCTCTTTCTGAGCTGCAGTCACACCAGCAACAGGACCCAGTAATTTCCAGGGTCGCTCTCTATGTCGACAGGAAGCGCAGGCCTTCCAGACGGGAACGCTACAATGAGAGTCAGCCGACTCTGAGAGTCTTGAAGCAGTGGGATAAACTGACTCTTCTGAATGGCGTCCTCTACAGGGTCACGAAAGATCCCTTGACTAGACAGAAGAGGTCCCAGTTCGTGGTGCCGGAGTCGCTAAAGGCAGATGCATTATCTGGTGTTCACGACCATGCTGGCCATCAAGGTCAGCCCCGCACACTGTCTCTGGCCCGCCAGCGTTTCTTCTGGTACGACATGGAGAAGGATGTCCGCAATCATGTGAAGCACTGCCACAGATGTGTTCTCAGCAAGACTCCTGAACCTTCCGCAAGAGCCCCACTGGAGAGCATTAAGACCTCTGCCCCTCTGGAGCTTGTGTGCATCGACTTCTGGTCAGCTGAAGACCGTCACAACAAGTCTGTGGATGTTCTTGTGATCACCGATCACTATACAAAGTTGGCACATGCTTTCCCCTGCCAGGATCAGACAGCTAAGAGAGTAGCCAAGAAGCTGTGGGACAACTTTTTCTGTGTTTATGGCTTCCCTCAGCGCCTTCATTCTGACCAGGGAGCAAACTTTGAAAGTGAGCTGATTGCTGAGCTCTTGCAGTTGTCAGGGGTTGACAAGTCCCACACCACACCTTACCACCCTATGGGGAACGGCGGCACAGAGAGGTTCAACCGCACCCTGGGCAACATGTTGAGGTCTCTACCACTTCGCTCCAAACAGAAGTGGCCGCAGATAATACAGACAATGACTTTCGTGTACAATTGCACTGTCCATGAGACCACTGGGTTCGCGCCCTTCTATTTGATGTTCGGGAGAATCCCAAGGCTGCCAGTGGACCTTCTGTTCAGGAATGTACTTCATGATGTGACTGTGTGTGACTACAATGCCTACGTGAAATCCCTCTTGGAAGACCTGCACTGTGCCATGGCACTGGCCCAGAAAAACTGCACAGCGGAGCAGAGACATCAGAGTGACCAGTATAACAAACGGGTCAGGGGCCAACCTCTGTCTGTCGGTGACCAGGTGCTGCTGGCGAACAAAGGCGCCAAGGGAAAATGCAAGCTTTCTGACAAGTGGATGCCTGTTGTGCACACTGTGGTGGCCTCAAAACCAGCCCTCCATATCTACCGGATCAGGGATCCAGAGGGACATGAGCGTGTTGTTCACCGAAACCTGCTGCTGCAAGTCAACTTCCTTCCGCTGGAGGAGGCCTCGGATGGTGAAGATGATGCTCCTGTGCCCGCACCTACCCCTAGCATGACCGATACCGCTCCGGCATCTGATTGGCATGGGACAGAGGTGTCCGAGTTAGACACAGCAGCTGCAACAGCTGGGCCATCCCTAGCTGGTTCCCTCTCGGATGTTGACGGGGAGGATGGCCGCACCGCCTCATGGGTCCTTGAGCAGTCCCCTTTTGATGACTCTGTTCATCCAGACCACCCACCACCTCCTTCTGTGTTGGTCACCCCCGTTTCTAGTGACCCTGCAACTGCTGTAGAGACCCCAATGGCTTTCCCAGCTCCTCTGCCACAACGGCCCCCTGCCAATAAGCGTCAAGCATCACATGTAGATGGCCAGGTTACCTCACGATTCGGCAGAGTCATTAGACCTGTGCGCCGCTTCATTGAGTCCATGGCACAACTTGAGTCCCTTCTTGAGGGTTGAGATAAGGCCGCGTGCTGTTATTAATGTGTGAAATGTGGCGTGTTAGCCATTATTTGTGCTCTGGTGATATACTGCTGTATTGAGCCTTTTTTTATTTTATTTTTCGCTCATCCACATCGTTTGGCCAGGGTGTGGGGTGTAAACTGCACCTCACCTTGTCTGTAGAGTACTGTGGGTTCTTGCTGGGCCCAAGCGAGTCCCTCATTCTCTTATCCTTTAGGTAGGAAGCTCTTATTGCTGTTTCATATGGTTTTGTTGCTTGTTGTAATGGCCAGTGTGTTTATATGTGGATTGTTTTGCGACCCAGAATTTTGCATAATTCTAGCGGGGTGAGTGTAACAGGGACAGTTATGTCTCATTTGTATATAATATATTATGTAAATATGTCTATATAATTACACAAAATCTGTGTTTATTCTTGTTTCATCTTGTGTTAATACCTGACGCAGTAGGACTCACATCAGTATGTGGAACTATAATTTTAGCGTGTACCCCTACGTTCCTTATGTATGTGACACTGTTCCCCTTTTTTTCGCGGGGTTCATGCATCGTTCTCCCCTTTTGATACTGATCTCTGTGGGAGAGGTAGGCGGCTCTTCAGCCAGAAGCAATTTCCGTGTTTTAGTGTCGACTTTATGCACTTTAAGTTACTTTTTATTACTTATTTTTGTTGTAGTGTCTCACGGGTGTTCACAATGTATTTCTGTGTTGTTTAATTTGTATAGGGGCACGTTAAAGAGAGTACTGACTGGAGAAATGTTTTCTTTCTGTCGCTGTTTCGTCAGGTATGTTGTTACTTTTTACGTTATGCCCTTTTGATACTGATCTCTGTGGGAGAGGGGCACGTTAAAGAGAGTACTGACTGGAGAAATGTTTTCTTTCTGTCGCTGTTTCGTCAGGAGTGAAAATAAATGTACATCCTGAATGAAGCTACACGTCTGGGTCGTCGTCTTTCTACACAACACAACGCAGAGTCAGACACAGCCGGTTACATAGATAAACAACTCACTGTCCCTTGATCCATTTTCTGAGGACGGTCCACCCGTAGCTTGCTCTGCAAAATAGACAGATATGGTTTGCAAGAAATATGACGGATGACAATTTGACATACATGTTTAATGTAGGACACATTAACACTGCATGCTGTGATTGGCTGTTTAAACTGGGAGCTTGATTGTCCTTTGTAAACATTACAATCGCACACAAGGGGATTATGGTACACTAATTAAAACATTATGTTAAAGGCAATGTATGATAATAATTTGTTGGGTTTTGTAATTCCTCTCTTGTGCATATATTGACATCTTGCTCTTCCAAAGGTGTACTCAGTGTGTGTGCAGTTCAGCTGGCAGAGGTGTTCACAGCACACAGACATCTTCAACAAGTCCCTGCTGCAGTTTAGTTCCTGCATGTTTCAAACACTCCACCATTATTCCTGTCCCCAAAAAGACTAAAACCACCAGCCTCAATAACTACCGCCCAGTGGCACTCACCTCCATCATCATGAAATGCTTTGCGCTGTTAGTCAAAACATTCATCACCTCCTCCCTCCCTGACTCTCTGGCCCCCATGCAGTTTGCCTACAGAGCAAACAGGTCCACAGACGACGCCAGAGCCCTAATGAAAGGAGGCTGTGGCTCAGTGGATAATGTGCTGGACTTTGAATCAGGGGATAGCAAGTTCGAGTCCCACTGCAGTCAGCATGTCGTTGTGTCCCTGGGCAAGACACTTCACCCCAAATTGCTCCTGTGGGGATTGTCCACAGTATTGAGTATGTAAGTCGCTTTGGATAAAAGCGTCTAAAAAGTGACATGTAATATAATGTAATCCACACTGCCCTCTCACACCTGGACCAGAGGAACACGTATGTGAGAATGCTGTTCACTGACTACAGTTCATCTTTTAAAACCATCGTGCCCTCCAAGCTGGTCATCAAGCTCAGGGATCTCAGGCTCAACCGCGCCCCTCTGTGACTGAATACTGAACTTCCTGACGGGCAGACCCCAGGCAGTGCGGATGGGAAGCATCACATCCTCCACCCTGATCCTCAACAGCGGAGCCCCTCAGGGCTGTGTGCTCAGCCCCCTCCTCTACTCCCTGTTCACAAACGACTGCTCGGCCACACACAGCTCCAACACCATCGTGAAGTTTACTGACAACATGACCGCCATCGGCCTGATAACCGACGAGGCGGCGTACAGAGAGGAGGTCGAAACCCTGATATCTTGGTGCCAGGATAACAACCTCCATCTCAACATCACTGAGGACCTGACATGGACTCATCACACTAACACTATCACCAAAACAGCTCGACAGCGGCTCTTCTTCCTCCATTGGCGGCGGACGTTCAAGGAGACTTTAGGATACTCTGGAACTTCTACAGATGCACCATAGAGAGGATCGTGACCTTCTAAAGGTGCACCATAGAGAGGATCCTGACGCACTGCTTCATTTCCTGGTATGGCAGTTTCACCTTTTCCACCAGGACGGAGCAGCCATCCATGGATGACCTCTACTCTCAGCGGCTCAGGAAGAAAGCCCACAGGATTATCAAAGACCCCCATCACCCCAGCAACAAACTGTTCTATCTGCTGCCAAATGGCAGGCGGTACTGCAGCATCAGGAAAAGAAAGAAAGATAACTTTTTTCACATGGTGTGCAGGAAGTAATAATGCCCACTGACCTTTCAGAATCTCATAGCTCCATACTTCATACTGTGAATTGCGTTTCCCTTTGTTAAGTTGTGAGAGTGTAAGGTCGAAGTCACTGATTGGATTCTTAAAGCGCACGTCAAAGAATATTGAGCGTTGGCTTTGGCTACTATTGCTGAGGGTTATTTTCTGTGTGAGAAGAAAAAAAAGAGAGAGATGACAAAATGAGATGTGAGGGTCAATATGAAATAAACTAAAGATTTCAGTTGTTTAAAAAAAGTGAATTCGTCACATGGCCAACAGAAAATATGATGCTGGTTATTTCAAATGGAGAAATCCTTATTGTTGAACTTAAGTTTGATGGTATTACAGTACATGCCGGTTTTTGACTAAGTCCACAATTTGATATGCCACTGGTAAATTACAAGAATCAATTTTCTCACATTCGCTCTCCTAGATTAATAGATTTTGGCTCCTGAACCATAGCTAATTCTTCTGTATGTATGGCATATCTTATTATTATGCGTTTATTAAACAAGGAACATGCATAACAATACATTCATCATAAAAAGGGAAGAGATGATGTATGGTAGAATTTAGCTATTAGCTCATTTCCATCTGCAGTCCCTGGGTAGATAAATACATACAAATCAACAAAAGTGCAGATCTATCAAATACAAATACCAGCATATTTTACGCTCAGCTCGAAACATATTCCAATGCCTGGTGGTTGGAAATTAAAAAGCTGATGGTGCAAAGGCAGTCCACCTCAGTGGGATGTTTAAGTCTAGAGAAGATCTTGACTATTTGTGAGTTCCCTTGATATTGATATATTAAACAGTAGCCATTTTGACATCTCACTGAAAGGTTAACACAGGTATTATTTACAAAATGAATAACTGTCCCATTTTAATTAGTGTTCTAGTCTAGTCAGCATTAGCAATACCAGGAACCTGGCCCAATTTACTGGCAATTCAAACTGTACCTCTGGGCGAATCTTGGCCGTTATGCCTGCTGTGAGGTTGAAATGTTGGTGCATTTTCAGGTGATTGTTTGGGCGTGGCGTTAGGATGAATTTGTATTCTTTATTGTCCTTGTCGATGGTCTGGAAAAAAAATTAAATCTAAGCACAACCCTGCTTCAAGTTTACAGTAAGAAGAATGTGTTTTAAAATGCATTTATGAAACAATAAGGTTTTAACAAAAGAGTATTAGGGTCAGTATCTAGAAAAATAAATGTTTATTTTAGATTTTGTTATTTCAGAATGGCCACTGAGGAGAAGGTCATGATAAAAAAGTCATACCTTTGAGAAAAAATGTCTTTAACGTTTTGAGAGTAACTAAATAAGTGAGATCAAACCAAGCTGCAGCGTCATCGACAATTACCACCGAATAGGTCTGAGGCACGTCTGTGATTGTATTTAACATTTATAGCAACATGTGAAACAGTTAAATTGGCTTAAATGCTTTGCTGTTTGAAGCAGCTCAAACTAAATGATACCTCGCTTGATAAGTATTATCAGCGAACACGTTATAACACAATGATAAGTATAAGGTTATATGTCAACCATGTATCGATCATTGAGAGTCACGTTGCAAACATAGCTTCTAGCTTTGAGCAGAGCTAGCTCTGTTTGTAGGGACTTGGCTTGGCGACCAGAGGGTTGCAGGTTCAAGTCCCTGAACGGATAAAGTGAAGAGTGGGGACTGATACTTTGTGAGGTGGCAGTTGGTCTCCTGGTCATGCTGAGGTAACCTTGAGCAAGGCACCAGAGCACCACACTGGGCACTGTAATATAGCAGTCAACTGCTTCTTGTTTAAGGACGGGTTAAAGGCAGAGACTACAATTCACTGTGTGCGGTGCTGTGTTCCTGTTTGACGATTGGAAGTTGATTGTATTAAAATCCTCCATTTCATACAATAGGACCCTTTTCAGATAATATTTCCTTCATATGTTTACCCTCACTTATGACTTTACTCTCATAACAGGACTACTTTAAGAATGAAAGATGTTATTTTCACAATTTAGCCCAAATACCCCATTGTAGGTTTTGATTTCATTTTGAATGTGTGACAGTAAGATATTCAGTAACCTCTTTAAGAGCAGGATCGAGCGGGGTCAGGTAAACATGAAGAACGGTGCATGATGCGTAGGCTTTTGAATAAATCAAAACGTTACAGTGTATTTTTACTGGAAAGCCCATTTTCATCAGGACCGCTCTTGGAGAGAAAACTGGTTCACACAGCTTGACATGAGACGATGTGACTTCAGACACTTTTTCCACAACATCTCCACAGTCATCTATGTGCAGGACTGCAAACTTTTGCGATACTTTAGGGATGTCATCTGCATAGTATAAAGCACAATAAATGAATGTGAATAAAACAATTGTATTGATTATTTTGATATTTTCCTCCATGATCACTTACCTATGCAGATCCAGTGTGGCAGGTACACTTCAGATAACTTCCCAGAAATCACTGTGATGTCTATCAGGGGACCTGCAGGCATGTATTTCATCATTTCCATCCTCTTCATGGGTTCCTCCGAAGAGCAAAACTGGTACTTAAAGCTGACCTTTTCCTGACAGACCCAGCGCAAGCCAGAGACACTGCATTCAAAGTTTCCCGCTTCAGACTTTAGGCTAAAATATAACGGAAAAAATACAGAGTTTGTATTTGGTACACAATGTAGCATTAATACTATTGGGGAAATATTTGTAGCAGATCTTCGTGTTCTCTCTGTGAAGAAATCCCAAGACCGAAGCTTCAGTGTTTACGATATTTCCAGTTTGATAATATGCAGTATTTAGGAAACAATTTTTACCTGTAAGTTGATGCCTCATCTTCATCTGTACTGTTCACCTCAGGTTCAAGTTTAGTCCAGCCACTGGAGTCCTTCTGCAGAGGACAATCATTTTTACAAATAAGTTAAGACGTGACTTTTGGAAAAATCACAGATTAACCCATACATGATCAACAAATAAGATGAACACTTCAAAGAAATTACCATCATTTTTTCACTACTCCCAAGCTCCAAGCTTCTTGAAGGCCCTTGTGGAGAAACAAAATGTATTACTTAAAAAATGTAAATGTAATCATATGGTAACTTCTATGCCCTTTCGCACTATGTGCTACATAGCGCTGATGTAGCAATAGAGTGGCGAAGTCACGCCCGTCTACCTCCGGTCCATGGGACCTTATTTCGGAAAAATAATGTATTGAAGTCAATGGAGAGAGCAAACTTATCTTTCGATCCCGTTTGAATTGTGCCATGAATTACACATATGATGTTTATAAATCTTAAAAAATCATTTCCATGTCAAAAAGTCACAGTTTGTCGTAAAACTGTTGAAATAAAAGACTATGAAAAATACGCAACAAGAAAAACTACAAATCCCAGAATCCCTGTCCCGCATGCTGGCTCTTACGGAACTCCCCTTGTGTGTATGTACAGCTCTCAACATGCCCAGACTTGGAGTGATTTTCACCTCTTTTAATACTTTTCATCTCATTCTGAAAGAAAGAAGTGAAATGTGCCAACGTGGTGACGGCCGTCTTGGTGTGTGGTGCGGGACGGGAGATTTAGGTCATTGAGCGGTTTCACACAAAAAAGTGTTACTTCACAGTTTTACGACACATTTTTATTTTTTTGACTTGCAAAATTATCTTTTATCATGTGTGTAATTCGTGGCACAATTCAAACGGGATCGAAAGGTAATCTTTCTCTCGCCATTGACTTCAATACTTAATTTTTCCGAAATAAGGTCCCATGGAGCTCCACCGGAAAAGGAGGGACTTCGCCTTCACTCTATAGAGCAAATCTGTTATGCAGGAAATACTGGTGAGTGATGTCTTTTTGGAAGCTTGAAATAACATAATAAAAATACACTTGGCTTTTCACACCTTTGGATCCTAAAGTGATTTTTGACAACTTTTGCTCCAGACCATAATCGTCTTCTTTAATCTCCTTTAAAATCTCCATTGTCACCTCCATAGACTGTTCAGATCCACAATCTCAACTCTCCCTGCCGTCTCTAATCTCTGATTTGAGAGAGATCCTAGAACCACCGACCTGGCTTTTTCTTCAAAATCAGGAAGGGTTGCTGGTCATTTATTTACGTGACCAGGTACTCTTGTTTCTGTGTGAGTCAAAAGCCTCATCATCACTGATTCAAAATCAGATTATCAACGACTTCTTAAAGGAAAGGTCTTTTTTTTTTACTCCTTGAGTCACAAAGAATCGAAATTCTTTAATAATCGGGAGCCGTGTTCAACAACAGGAAAACGATATAAGCTATATAACTGCATGTATAGAACACTTTCATTTACAAACTCCCACACAACTCGTGCAGTATAATCAAAGTCTCATTTATCCTGGCACTAGCTCACTACTTCTGATGTGTGGAGAAGAGTAGCGCATTTCAAAGTATGAGACTGTTAAAGCAAAAGTGTTTCAAACAGTGAGGTTGTTTTGGAATAGTTGTGCTGTTATTAAACATGCCCCGGTCGCCCCCCATTTACTTAAATTCATAGAAATGTCTACATTGTTTGATTTGTTACTCACAGTGGAGTAATTAATTAAAGTTAATTATTCCTTAAAATAAAAAATAAAAAATACAAAAGCATTGCAACAAATACAAAAACTCATGACTATGAACTCTTCTGTGTGATGTAGCAGTTTTAGTTTTCTTTCTCTTACCTTTGAGTCTTAAGATAGTCTCTGATAATCTCTCCGCTAGATCAGTTCTGTTCAGGTCCATTAAAACCTCCCTGGTCACCTCCACAGACTGCGGACCACAGGTCTCCACCATCTGATCCACTAGCTGGAGAGCACTTCCTGTCCAATTGGGATATCCATAACGGAAGGATATGCTCTTCTGGAAGTACGTGACCTGCAGCATCAACTGAAATCTGTCGAGCTCATCATCACTCAAATCCTTCAGAGTTTTCAAAAGGATCTCTTTCTCTGCTGCAATTTGTGCCTGACATTTTTTACGGATGTGTAAGAAAAGGTGTTATTTCTCTATGGAAATGAATTTTACTTTGTTTTCATTTCTTCAGTCAGTTTTTCAGACAAGAGGATTTTATAAAATGTTTACAAGATCTCTCAAGTCAAAGACACACTGAGTGATGGGACATTACTCACGCTCTGGATCAGTGAAGGAAGCGGTTCCTCTGAGGAGAAAAAATGACACACGACTGATTCAAAATCAGACTATGGACAACTTTAGTCAGATTGAGTTACTTTTGAACAAAAATAACGTAATATGAATAATTTAACTAAATAACACTCAAATATGGTTCATGCTGGCATCATTCAAATCAATCACAAAGAGTGAGAGGTTTCACATTATATTATTAACACCCATTAAAGGAACACTACACCCACAAAATGACCTTTTCATAGAAATGACTCCTGCCTTGTTACCTTGAATTCTTCAAGAAACAAAACAGACAAAAGTATTGATTAATAGGGAGCTATGTTTAACAAGAGAACAACTTTATTAACTGTATAACTAAAAGTATATAAAACATCTATTTACAAACTGTCACACAACTCCTGCAGTAGAATCCAAGTCTCATTTATCCTAGCACGAGCTCACTACTTCCTTAAAACATGCATTTTCACTAAACTTCCTGTTTTATACATTTCAAGGCACAGACGGGTACTCCACGTGCAAGAATGAGACTGTTGATGCAGAAGTGTTTTAGAGGTCAGGTTGTTTTGATCAAGTTGAACTGTTATTAAACACGCCCCCCATTTACTTCCATTCATAAAGAGTTTTCTAAATGTTTTTATTTATTACTCACAGTGGAGGCATGCAAGAAAACAAATGTTTTCAAGAATTATGGAGAACTCAGGGAGAGTAATTGTAAAACAGAACAACTGGTCATTTTGTAGGTGAACTTTTCCTTCAAATCAAAAACACTCCAATACAAAAGCATTGCAAACATTACAAAAACTCATCACCATTATTCTAAAATATATATATTAATCAGAATCAGAATACCTTTATTAGTCCCACAGAGGATTACACATCCATGATACACAGAGGAGTGTGTACTGTAGCAGTTTTAGTTTTCTTTCTCTTACCTTTGGGTCTTAAGATAGGCTTTGATAATCTCTCCACTAGATCAGTTCTGTTCAGGTCCATTAAAACCTCCCTGGTCACCTCCACAGACTGCGGACCACAGGTCTCCACCATCTGATCCACTAGCTGGAGAGCACTTCCTGTCCAATTGGGATATCCATAACAGAAGTAGGATATGCTCTTCTGGAAGTACGTGAACGGCAGCAAACACTGAAATCTGTAGAGCTCATGATCACTCAAATCCTTAAGAGTTTTAGAAAGGATCGGTTTTACTGCTGCAATTTGTACCTGAACAAATAAACAGATATGTACGGAAAGCAAAGGTGTTATCTCTATGGAAATAAATATGACTTTGTTTTCATTTTTATCAAAGTCAGTGTTTCAGACAAGTGGGTTTTCTACAATTTTGAGAAGATCTCTCAAGTTAATCTGATCAGAACATCAGTGAAAGAAAAATCATTTTGACAGAAGAGATCAACCTTAAACATGGTTTGGTTTCATCATCGTTAAGTTCAAGATAGATATGGTTAACAACTTGCATCTATTGAAGGAAAGCTGTGATGTGTAAAGTCAGACTCACTCCCTCGGACTGTGCAGGTCGATGTTCATCCACAGAGTACATCTCTGAAGAGAGAAAATAAAGTGAATGTCTAACACACAAGATCCCAGAAACTAAACTAAACTACTTCAACTTAAAACATTCTGTTTCTTGTTGAGACTCTGGTCTGTTGGTATTTTAATATTTCTTTAATGTTTGCATTGATTCCTGTGCCAAGTTTTTTTATATTTCACATTGATGATGACACTGAGGTTAGACAATTACTTTTTTTTCTTTGTCTTACCTTTGAGTTCTGAGCTGGGCTTTGTCAACCTCTGCCTCAGATCAATCCTGTTAATGTCCCTCAAAACCTCCATGGTTATCTCTACACACTGTTGGCCGATCTGTATTATCTGTTCCACTGTTTGTGCTCTGCCTGGAGAGGGACTCCAAATCAATGAAACATATCTTGGCTTCTTCTTGGAGACCATTAAATCCAGGGTCTGCTTGAATTTCTCTAAATCCTCGTTTCTCAAATCATTCAGAGTTTCCAAAAGCAGATGTTTAACAGCTGCCATTGTTGCTACCTGAAATAATCAATACATTCATTAGACATGTGTATATTCCTCTTGGACAATTACAAATGTGTCTATTTGCATCTCATCACTGTTAATGTTTTCCCTTTAACTCTTAAAAACTGGTTAGTTGTTGTTGGGTTTGACAGACAGACAGACAGACAGACAGACAGACAGACAGACAGACAGACAGACAGACAGACAGACAGACGGACAGAGAGACAGACAGACAGACAGACAGACAGACAGACAGACAGACAGACAGACAGATCATCATAGATAAGTCAATCATGTGTTTGGGTCATATCATTATCTGTTGAAGGAAAGGTGTGTTGTAGAAAGTCAGACAGAAGTAACATTACTTACTTTCTGGATCACTGCAGGTCGCTGTGCCTCTGAGTGTTTCTCTGAAGAGGAAAGAGGTGGAGATAAACCAACTCAATTCATTTTACCCTCTCCCAAAATATTAATCATGTTCTGATTAGTCATAAAACATACTTTGTACACTAGGATATAAATACATTATAAATATACGTTTCATCTATATTTATAACTTAAAAAGAAGAATACAGAGCTTATTAACTTAGGATAAACAGGTTTGATGATTTAAAGATCTTTGTGTCATTTGTCTTACTTTTGGGTCCTGAGCTGCTTTGTGACAGCCTCTGCACCAGATCAGTCCTGTTCATCTTCTCAAAAGCCTCAGTGGTCCTCTCCAGCAGTCTGTGCTGGCCGTGATCTTGCACCAAATAAAACACCATGTCCTGCCTGTCTCTCATCATGTGCCACCTTGGTGAGATGTGTGGGTAGCCTTTGTCAGAGAGAATTTGACTCAGGACCCTCTTAAAACTCTCTAAATCCTGGTCACTCAAATCTTTCAGTGTTTCCAGAAGCAGCTCTATGACAGACGCCATCGTTTCCACCTGGTAAAATCAAAGGAGACGTTAATGGGGCAAAAGAGCAATTTCTCAACTGGAATTATTAAAGATGTTGTTATTGTTTACATCTTGTCAGTTTCAGTGTTTGCAATAGTTGATGTGGTAAGAGAACATCAGCCATGTCACGCACAACGTATCAGTACACTTTATATTGTTCATCCAAATCATCACACATCCATTTTCTTTTTGTATAAACGGCATGTTTGATTCATGACTTTATTTGACCTCCTAAGTTACTCTTTCCATGGCTGTGGTAGAAACATTAGATTTAGCAGCTGAGTGGCAGTTTAACCAGTTGCATCTTTTTGTTTTGGTATAAAAGAGTAAGAATCACTATCTTTATTTTTGCATCAGTATTGTGAATTTCTCTTTCTGAATGTTAGAAAAACAACTCATGAATAATGTGCTATAATTTCCCCTCCAGACAGATGTAACACAAATTATTAACACAATTCATAAATAACATTGATGCCTAGAACCTACAGTATGTGTACCTAACTTGGCGTGATCAGATTATTTCTGTAAGAAAACTATCTGAGACCAAAAAATGTTTGTATCATGAATAATGTTCAGGAAGGAGATTATCTTCAGTCTTCTAAATCTACTGAGTCAAAGCTGCACTGGGTGGAGTCAGAGTGATGGGACATTACTCACGATCTGGATCAGTGAAGGAAGCGGTTCCTCTGAGGAGAAAAAATGAAACACGACGGATTCAAAATCAGACTATGGACAACTTTAGTCAGATTGAGTTACTTTTGAACAACAATGCGTAATATGAATAATTCAACTGTTAAAATAACACTCACATATGGTTCATGATGGCATCATTCAAATCAATCACAAAGAGTGAGAGGTTTGACATTATATTATTAACACCCATTAAAGGAACAATACACCCACAAAATGACCTTTTCATAGAAATGACTCCTGCCTTGTTACCTTGAATTCTTCAAGAAACAAAACAGACAAAAGTATTGATTAATAGGGAGCTATGTTCAACAAGAGAACAACTTTATTAACTGTATAACTAAAACTATATAAAACATCTATTTACAAACTGTCACACAACTCCTGCAGTAGAATCCAAGTCTCATTTATCCTGGCACGAGCTCACTACTTCCTTAAAACATGCATTTTCACTAAACTTCCTGTTTTATACATTTCAAGGCACAGACGGGTACTCCACGTGCAAGAATGAGACTGTTGATGCAGAAGTGTTTGAGAGGTTAGGTTGTTTTGATCAAGTTGAACTGTTATTAAACACGCCCCCCATTTACTTCCATTCATGTCAAGACGTTCTCCATTGTTTGATTTGTAACTCACAGTGGAGGCATGCAAGAAAACAGATGTTTTCAACAATTAAAGAGAACTCAGGGTGAGTAATTGTAATACAGAACAACTGGTCATTTTGTAGGTGAACTATTCTTAAAAAAAATTAAAATAATCAAACACAAAAGCATTGCAACAAATACAAAACTCATGACTATGAACTCTTCTGTGTGATGTAGCAGTTTTTGTTTTCTTTCTCTTACCTTTGAGTCTTAAGATAGTCTCTGATAATCTCTCCACTAGATCAGTTCTGTTCAGGTCCATTAAAACCTCCCTGGTCACCTCCACAGACTGCGGACCACAGGTCTCCACCATCTGATCCACTAGACGGAGAGCACTTCCTGTCCAATTGGGATATCCATAACAGAAGTAGGATATGCTCTTCTGGAAGTAGGTGAACTGCAGCAACCACTGAAATCTGTCGAGCTCATGGTCGCTCAAATCCTCCAGAGTTTTCGAAAGGATCTCTTTCTCTGCTGCAATATGTGCCTGAAAAAAAAACTTAACGGATGTGTAAGAAAAGGTGTTATTTCTCTATGGAAATGAATATTACTTTGTATTCATTTCTTCAGTCAGTGTTTCAGACAAGAGGATTTTATAAAATGTTTACAAGATCTCTCAAGTCAAAGACACACTAACATCTGTTCTATTAAATATGTTTAGCTTTTTTCTTCACAAATGCAAACTTTGATATTAGTGTTCAGACTTCAGTCTGCTAATCTGATCAGAACATCAGTGAAAGAAAAATCATTTTGATGGAAGAGATCAACCTTAAACATAGTTTAGTTTAGATCATCATTGTTAAGTTCAAGATGGATATGGTTAACAACTTGCATCTATTGAAGGAAAGCTGTGATGTGTAAAGTCAGACTCACTCCCTCGGACTGTGCAGGTCGATGTTCATCCACAGAGTACATCTCTGAAGAGAGAAAATACATTTAAATGACTCAAAGGATTGAAAACTCATTTAACATAAGAGAATATAATCAACTTTAATTACTCTTACTTACTTTAAAACGGAAACAAATGAAAATAAAATGAATGTACATCAATAATTAACACTGTCACAATCTAAAGCATTTTAACACAATATTTCTTGTTGAGAGTATGTGCCTGTTGGTCATATCATTATTTATTTAATGTTTGCATTAATTCCTGTTCCAAGTTTGTTTTATATTTAACATTAATGATGTCTCTGAGAAAATGTATGATGTATGTGACGTAATGTTTATGACACACTTGTTTATGTTAATAGTTTTTTTCTTTGTCTTACCTTTGAGTTCTAAGTTTGTAAACCTCTGCCTCAGATCAGTCCTGTTAATGTCCTTCAAAACCTCCATGGTTATCTCTACACACTGTTGGCCGAAGATCTCCATCATCTGTTCCACTGTTTGAGCTCTGCCTGGAGAGGATCTCAAAATCCATGAAAAATATCTCGGCTTCTTCTTGGAGACAATTAAATCCAGGGTCTGCTTGAATTTCTCTAGATCCTCGTTTCTCAAATCATTCAGAGTTTCCAAAAGCAGATGTTTAGCAGCTGCCATTGTTGCTACCTGAAATAATCAATACATTCATTAGACATGTGTATATTCCTCTTGGACAATTACAAATGTTTCTATTTGCATCTCATCACTGTTAATGTTTTCCCTTTAACTCTTAAAAACTGGTTAGTTGTTGTTGGGTTTGACAGACAGACAGACAGACAGACAGACAGACAGACAGACAGACAGACAGACAGACAGACAGACAGACAGACAGACAGACAGACAGACAGACAGACAGACAGACAGACAGACAGACAGAGAGACAGACAGAGAGAAAGACAGACAGACAGACAGACAGACAGACAGACGGACGGACAGACAGACAGACAGACAGACAGACAGAGAGAAAGACAGACAGACAGACAGACAGACAGACAGACAGACAGACAGACAGACAGACAGACAGACAGACAGACAGACAGACAGACAGACAGACAGATCATCATAGATAAGTCAATCATGTGTTTGGGTCATATCATTATCTGTTGAAGGAAAGGTGTGTTGTAGAAAGTCAGACAGATGTGACATTACTTACTTTCTGGATCACTGCAGGTCGCTGTGCCTCTGAGTGTTTCTCTGAAGAGGAAAGAGGTGGAGATAAACCAACTCAATTCATTTTACCCTCTCCCAAAATATGAATCATTGTTCTGATTAGTCATAAAACATATTTTGTACACTACTGTAGGATATAAATACATAAGAAAACTATGTTTCATCTATATTTATAACTTAAAAAGAAGAATACAGAGCTTATTAACTTAGGATAAACAGGTTTGATGATTTAAAGATGTTTGTGTTTTTATTAGTCTTACTTTTGGGTCCTGAGCTGCTTTGTGACAGCCTCTGCACCAGATCAGTCCTGTTCATCTTCTCAAAAGCCTCAGTGGTCATCTCCAGCAGTCTGTGCTGGCTGTGATCTTGCACCATAGAAAACACCATGTCCTGCCTGTCTCTCATCCTGAGCCAGCTTGGTGAGATGTGTGGGTAGCCTTTGTCAGGGAGAATTTGTTTCAGGACCCTCTTAAAACTCTCTAAATCCTGGTCACTCAAATCTTTCAGTGTTTCCAGAAGCAGCTCTATGACAGACGCCATCGTTTCCACCTGGAAAAATCAAAGGAGACGTTAATGGGGCAAAAGAGCAATTTCTCAGCTGGAATGATTACAGATTATTTTGGTTTCATCTCCTCAGTTTCAGTGTTTTACAAGAGGGTATATGGTAAGAGAACATCAGCCATGTCACGCACAACATATCAGTACACTTTATATTGTTCATCCAATTCATCACAAAACCATTTTCTTTTTGCATAAACGGTGTGTTTGATTAATTACTTTATTTTAATTCCTGGGTAAATCTTTCAAAGGTGGTAGAAAAACTGCGATAAGCCTCTTGATTTTACAACAGAGTCGATTTTTAACCAGTTCCACTGTTTCATCTGTGTTTGCCACTTTGAGTTGCCCCCTTAGGATCAGTGGGAAACTTTCCTCTAATTCAATGAGTGACTTGAAGTGGTTAAGCTCATCTGAACTCAAATCATTCAATGATTCAAGAAGTATCTTCTGAGCCATCATGCTTTCTACCTGTAAAGTTTAAAGGAGATATCTTAGAGTGTATGCAGGATAGGATGTTGGTTATGTGTGTGATTCACATCCAAGATCACAGACTGATTTTCTGCATTTCATTTATTATTTATATCACCAAGATTGACTTTTAGATTGTATTCAAAACTCGATGTACTGCATTGCGGTTGAACTGTATGCCTCCACAAAAAATGGCAGTTTACATGCATGGCGGTCCAAAATGTCAAATCTTTATCATTAATCATTTTAATCCCATGGCATTTTTCCACCAAATTCAAAATTTGTTTATTTTTGTACTCAAGTTAATGTTTGTCCCAAATCTAAATAAATAGTAGTTTGGTTAAGGAAAACCCATTCTTCCACACAGGGCCCAATGGGTCAGTGGATGATTTGAAATGTTGTCAATCATTTTAAATCATGATTGAAAATATCAGTTTACAGAATATTGTTTCTCAGTGAAGGATTTCCTCGTCGATTTCAGAAACATTTGCCAGATCAAGGTGAGTTAAGATAACTGATGTTGTTTTAATTAGGCTTAGAGTGCATTCATTAATATTTGATTGATATAACTTTAAGTTAAAAAAATGTTTTCTATTGCATACAGCAATTGCATCTCAAAAGCAGTGATTATATGAGCAGCCCACATATGATATCAAAACTTTCATTAAAATCCTTTTCCTAATTCATGTACTCACCTCCATGTCTTTCTTATTCTTCTTATATTTCTCAGAGTCATCAGCAAGGTCATCGAGGAGATCTGACTCATGTTCTCTCAGCAGTTTGTAGAATATCTCTTTTCCTCGAGGTTCACAGACTCTCAAAGGCCCACTTAGGAGAGCCCTCATCTTCTCCCGAGGGCCATGGAGGGATAGGATTTCCTCATAATGTTCTCTATTGATAACTTTATATGAGAACAGTCCATCCAGAATCGGTCCAATGTTTTTTACTCTCTGGACTATTGCTAAATGATGTTTATCCACAAATAGCTCTGAGGAAAGAAAAGGCAAAGTGGTTAGCTTGGACGTATGCATCACGATATATTTAATAAAAAGTGGTAAAACCTCAAATTCATCTAATATTACAAAACTGGAAAATTACCTTTTACTCTGAATGAATTACTTCTAAGAAACTAACGAGCACATCTCTGGTAAATACAAGTTTAATGTGGTGATTCTGCATGATTCTTTGTGAGGAAAATTAAGTTTTACAGATCCATGGTCCGGTAAAAACAACCCAATAACCAAATTAACTGATTAGTCAACAATATGCTATTGAGTAAGTCGAGTGAAGAATTTCCTACATGATAAAACAGAAGGAAATACGTTTTCCAGTCAGATTCTGCTTTTAAACTCGGCTTGTTGTAGCCAACCTTAACTCAAGCTAACAGACTGTGTACATGCTGTAATACCTGTGCACCTACCTTCCTCCATCGTGTTTAGATCAGGTGCTGCCGAGGATCAAGGAGCTGTTAAAAAAAGGTATTGTTGTTAGACTTTACACATACCTCTGTTGCCTCCTATACATTTAGGAAAGACAAAATGCTGTCTTTCTTTAACGGTCCCCACACTAAGAAATGAATAATTAAAACTAGCTTAGGCTACGCTACATTGTGAGGCTCAGTTAATGACAACTCCAAATGTTTAGCCCAAGAAAAAAAAAGTACTATGAAGACGTGTGAATCAGAAACAGACAATAAAGCCAATGATAAAAAAAAAAAAGAAAAGCTACAAGTAAAGTGAAAGGCTCTTTAAGAACTTCTCATGCACAGCGTTCAGCCATGATGAAAGGTTACAATCAGTTTGTGGTAGCTTAACGAACAATTTTTAGTTAATTCAGTCCAATTCTAAAGATGCTCAATTTCCAATGATATAAAACTATTTCGGAAATCATTTGAGAAGCTAACACAACAGATAGTTTGCCATTTTGTTATTTAAAAATGGCTCAAGCAAGTACTAATTCTCCAATAAGTTAAAAACTGCTTTTTTAATCCATGTAGGCTATTTATAGGTTAAAAGGTTTACAGCCCAGGAAAAGGTAACTTCCACTAAGCACAAACTCCACAATACTAAAAGTAGCTTTTTTGTAATTTGCTAACACATGAAACCTGCAATAACAGTTTCAGACGTATGTTGTAAAACTAGACGTCAGGAAACGGAACCCTAAAAAACCAGAAGATATGTCAGTGAGACAGTTATTAAGTGAATGTGTAGTGACTGAATAATATAACCAATGTCCATTTTACATGTAATTAGTGCAAAGAAAACGCAGAAAGGTTAAAGTGAAAGCAAAAAGTTGGAGTTGAAATCCTTCCATTAATGTTCAATAACTGGAGATTTTTGAAATACTAACATAAAATACACATTCTGGTACTCTCTTGAGAAGAAAAATGTATAAACCTATTACTACACGACATATTTTTTTTTAAAAATGCAATTTTTGTGTTTTGTTACTTTGTTCTGAAAGCTGAACCTGCTGCTCCTCAGAGAGAAGAGGGAAGAGGCTGTGTGAATTACTTTACATTGTGGATAAGGGTGGATAGCCCCCATTGTTCTGTGTGTCAAAATGAAAGACAGCCCACACACCTATCAATCATCAAACCGTGGGATCTTATTCCATTACGTGTTGATTTCTATCAACACGTAATGTTGTATCGAGATGGACTACCGCAAAAGTATTCTCCGTCGGGATTTCCTGCAACAATACCACGCCGTTATCTTGATTCTGATTGGCCAGAAGACATTATCAAAGATGTTCTATTGAGAAGACGATCACTACGTGACAAAAGTTTTCAAAACCGTTTCTAGTCTCCGATATTCTTGTTTTTGGCGTGAGAATAGTTTGGGCAGTTTGAGAGCGTGAGATTGAGAGTGAAAGCGTGTGTCACACGCCACGTGAGAGTTGGCAACGCTGGAGTATAATATAACCAAAATGTCCATTTGACATGCCATTAGCGCAGAGAAAACGCAGAAAGGTTAAAGTGAAAGCAAAAAGTTGGAGTTAAAATCCTTCCATTAATGTTCAATAACTGCGGGACACGAGCTGGCCGTGATCTGTCTCGTGAACGTTAAACCTGTTCGTGCTGCACAGATAAAACTCACCGGATGTTTCTCTCTTTCTCCCTCAGTCTGCTTCCAACAGGTTCTCAATATCTTTCAGTATCTTTAAACTTTATGAAAACAGAGACAACGTTTAAATCCCGCCACATTTCTACATCTCGTTCAGTTTCCAGAAGAGGAAGTTAAACGTGTGTGTCCTTTTCTCTGAAGTCACGTGGTTCTCTTTACTGCTCAAACCACCGCCCTTTTTCCTAACAATAACAATGATATTAAATTATGAGGGATGAAAAAACATTCTGCCATACATTCTTAAAGATATTGATACTGTAGGAATCAGTATTAGTTAGACTACTCCCACAAGTGCTATGAAGAACCATTACTGTTTTTCTTGTGAATACTCCTCTGACCAAATTAAAACAATAGAAAACAATTATACAGACTGTTAGAAATTAAAATCAATGTTTTAATGGGGAAATGTAGTTTAAACATGCCGTCAGTTTTAATGCTCTTTTATACTGAAAAACCAGAAATTCTTGTGCACAAGCAGTTAAGCTTTTAAGCTTTTATTCTGAAAATCCTTCATCTCCGGTTAGCATTTAGCATGTGGCTAATATACGATTTCCTGAAGAGGTGAATTTAGTAGCGAAATGATATGGAGTGGTGCAAACCGAAGCCTACTGATTTAACACTACAACTATAGATGTCGAGATACTATCATGCTGAATATTAAATGAAGGTACAGTTTATTTGAATACATTGTTTACAGACGAGAGTAGCATGTGACAACATCCGGAATGACCGGAAACCAAACGAGCCGAGAAGTATTGTTTAGAGTATTGATTACAGCGTTTAGAATGTGTTAAATGAAAAGTGATGAAAGAGAATATGAGGAGAAACGGCGTGTTAAGCATATATTGAATGTGAAAAGAACCTATCCTCTGTTTAAATGCAATAACGGACATTGGAGACGAGGTGAGCCGGCTGGCGGGGAGGAGCCAGCAGAGGATATATATAGCAGCGCCGGGGGAGAGATCCGCGGTCTTCTTGCTCAGGAGAACCGGACCACAGCTGTTTGTCTGACGGAACAATATTCTGTCTGTAACACAACCGCGCCTTTTTTAATTAAAGTATCCCATTTGAATCTTTTCAGAGACTCCATTTAGTCTCATTTTAAAGCTTCTCTCCTGGACGCGAGAATAAAGAACATATTTAACAATTGGCGAGCTAGCCCAGGATCTCGCAAAACCGGGAGAGACTACAGCAGGCTGCTTGCTGGACCCGCTGGCATCCGTTCAGCACACAGAGAGCTCAAATCAACTAGGTATGGAGAAACCTGTTATATCGAATTCTTCAATAGTTAATGTAGGACAATGTTAGTTCTGTGTGTTTGACGGCGGCCAGCGGATCCTGAAAATAGCTGTGCAATTTAAGTTAAAACAAGCCTAAATTGATAAATATTGGTAGCATTACCACGTGGCGTTGCTTTGTTACAGGCAGGGTGAGTTCAATTTCTTTTTTTCTATTTAACCCTGCATGCTATTCGTTTGTCTGTTAGTACATGTCGGCTAGAGGCCAATCACTATGTGTCTTTTGTGGCGTTTTACGTTTTACGTGAATGGTTTTAGGCCATTAAGCAGTCGGGACTGCTTGAGGCAAAGACACAGCCAAAGTTTGAAGCTAAGGTTATTGGAGTGAGTGTTTTGTGTAACAACAGCGTGAGGCTGTTTTAAAAAAGTCCTATTTCAAGGAAAAGGCCTGAGTAGTTTGAAGCTCTCAGTGGTTACACCATTCTGTTTTTCAAGACATTGCGTTGTGGATTACGGCAGGAAGTGCGACATTCGTGCGTTAGATAGACGATATTCTTCTAATTGTGTTTGCTTAGCGTCCTATTTGTCCCATAAATAGCGTGTTTAAACAGACGAAATGACCATACTGGCTCTTAAAGTCAAAACATTTACGTACATGGGTAGAGGGCTATGACGTAAGGGTATGAGGCCCATTTATCATTGTAAACTAAATGGAAATGTTATTTTAAACTACAGTGTTGTGTGTTGAATTTACTAGACAAAATATCACCTCACCAATTTCAACTCCAGGTGTTTTCTCAAATCCCTTTGTTCTTCAGGTCAAAGGTTGGAAAACCAGTTGCCATTTTGTCTTGACCTCATGTTCACGGTGAGCCACGGCAGTCACCATTTCATGAAATGCTAATTGAAGTACTCTGTTTGCTTTAACACACTGAGGCTAGGCATTCCATCTTCTAAAGAACATCATACTTCTTGTTAGAGTTAGAACTATTGGAAGTACTTCTGCTGCAAATGTGTATTGGCGGTTATGTGTTGTGTTGTTTAACCATAGTGTAAATTCCTATTTTAAAGATATTTTTGAGGAAACTACGTTTCTCCTTTGTCAAAAACGAGTCAGTTTTGAAACAGCTATTCCCTAGTGGATTAAGCTGGAATTTAAAATAGCGCACTCTGGTGGTAGTACAGAATTATTACCCAAATAGCGGAAACACCATAACATTGTGAATATTCTTCTTTGCAAATGTGTTTTGGCGGTTATGTGTTGTGTTGTTTAACCATAGTGTAAATTCCTATTTTAAAGATATTTTTGAGGAAACTACGTTTCTCCTTTGTCAAAAACGAGTCAGTTTTGAAACAGCTATTCCCTAGTGGATTAAGCTGGAATTTAAAATAGCGCACTCTGGTGGTAGTACAGAATTATTACCCAAATAGCGGAAACACCATAACATTGTGATTTTGAACCAAATTCATATTTCAAAGTCAAAACCATACACGGTACAACTTTATTTTAACATTTCATATTTTAATTTTGCATATTTTTTATATATTAATTAACTTTATTAATATTTTACCTTAAACTTAAAAAAAAAAAAAAAAAAATCTATAAAAATAATAAAACTTTGAGCAAAAAAAAAAAAAAAATTTAAAGTTCGGACGAACAGCAACGAAGGTGCTAGTCAGAAGATTAGTGCTTCATCTTTGATAGGTTAATACATAATTAGAGAACATGTCACCAAAACAAACTAAGTTGAGACTAGACGCAGGGCCAGGCTCAACTGCAGATATCAAGGAAAGGGTAAAAATCAGATCAGATGCCATAACAGCTCCAAATCTTAGACAAAAAACATGGAACCACATGGAGAAACTGTTGGAACAATGGCAAACAAGAGGACTGTATCCAGCTGATGATCAACCAGCACCAGCCCTTCATGCAGGTCACTCTCTGAGAGAATAGTTCATATTTTCCCTCCAGTTTGGGGAAATATTATTTTATCATATGTTAGTTCAGCAGTGTCAACCAATCCTCTAATCCTAGAATTATTGAGACGCATTAGCGACACCAGGGGTATTGTTTTTCGCAGCAACGATGATGCATAATACCATGACAAAAGCCATTATTGAAACAAGTAAACTATTAGAAGTGCTAATTGCTGATTTTTTTTATAGTGAATATGCATTTATACCATCAGAAAACCATAAATCATACGATATTTTTGTACCCCTTGTGGGTACACGGAGAAGTTATATTTCTTTAATGCAACGTTATGGGTTTTACATGTCCTGTTCAGAATAGGGTAATCATTGCAATATTAATTGAGCATTTTATGCTCAAAGGAGGGAGTGTCATGATTATACAGATATGTTGATTTCAGTGACGTTGTAGTTAATAAATAATAACATGTAGTCAACAAGAGGTATGCCGAAGCTCGGGCCTTCTCCAAGGAGGGAGTGGTCCAGTTTTAGATATTAGACAAATAGAAGTGGATGAATATGTCAGAACTCTGAGTAATATTATGCAAGTTTTGTCTACACAGCAGGCTAGGAAAACTACAGAGACACCAGAAGAGACTCCTGTTCGGCCAGGTGATTGGGTGAGGGTGAAAGTTCACAAAAGACAGTGGGCTGATCCCCGGTGGACGGAAGCGTGAAAGGTTGTAACAAACTTCACACGCGCTCCGGTTTAAAGGTAAAGAAAAAGGAGCAAATTGACACCACCTCACACATTGTCACCCTTCACTGGCAACTTCCAGAACATTATTGGGAGTTAGGACTGATTTGGCAGAGCTGGAACAAAACAATAAATAGAAATAAGATAAAGATAGAAACAGCTCAAAAGACAAATTGTCTATAGATTTTTATAGATTGTACATTAATGTGAATACCTATTTTTTGTTTTACATCTGTAAAAAGAGTCCAATTTGTTATGTTATTTTTGTACTCATTATTTAAATTCTGTAACGGACACAACCAGGTTTAAAATAGAGATGATGAGAACAAAGCCAAACCAATTGTGGGGTCCCCTAGGGATAAGAGTCAGAATAGCATTGTTGATTGTGCTCATTACACTTGGCACCTTTCTGGTTGGAAGGGGAGTACAATATTATGTAAGACATGGATCCATTAGTTCACTCATAAAATGCCCACATCACTAACAAGACTCCAGCTGTGTTTCACAGACTTTCACTTATCCTCAGAGCCAAAAGATCAGCTGAGCAACAAGAGGAGGAGTTAGAAATACTCGGTCCCAAACAAGAGGCGGTTATAATCAAGATGATTCACCCCCTTATATGCAGTTCTTGTATCAAATGATGAGATGGGTTTAAGTGATTGGGATATGTAAGTGATGGGGATTTACAGATTAGGGGAATCTCCAAATACACTGGATCCATGTTTTAGTCTGTACCAGAAACACCCCCTGTTAAGCTATGAACAACCGATCGGTGACCTGAGCACAATTATTGAAAATGATTGTTAGACACAGGCTACTAACCCACAAGTACAGCTTTGTACGTACAAACTCTATGAACAAGATTCCCCAGCAGATAGTGGCGACATTGCAGATATGTCCAGTCACAAAAGTTACTACGGTTCTAAATAACAGTGAGATTTAAAGTGATGGAGAAAATATGGAGACGTTCTTTTATAGTGTGTGAAATATGTGGTGCTTGAAACATCTAGGTATTTAAGAAAATGGTTTCCTGAAAGAGTTAATTGGAATAAACATGTTACAGTGGGTGAAGGCAATGTTTAGGGATATGGTAAAATTATTAGTAGACATGAATTGTGTTTAGATGGCATTTAACAACTAAGATGGATAGTAAGATTAGGAAAATAGAGTGGAAAAGGTTGGATTTATTTTACCTCAGTGTGTTAGAATTTAACTATACGTAATGCCTCCCGAGATCTCTCTCTCTCTCTCTCTCTCCGCCTGTCAGACCGCTACGACCCCATCGTCCAAGCAGACAAAAGACCTCACCACGGAAGACTCCTCCTCCTCCATAGAACAGACAGAGAACCAGAGCTGAACCAACAACTCCAACGCTGCATCCAGAACTATCTCCACCTGAGGCACCAAGAACCAAAACCAGGTGACATAAAAAGGCACACTCTCATCGGTCCCCCACAGGACATGAAGTTCCAAGCTGAGCCACAAGATTTGGACACAAGAGCAGAGTGTGGGACATGAGAGCAGAATACGCCCTCCATGCAACAAAGTAGAGACTAAAGGAGGAGATGAAAAGCAAAGCAAATGGGACACTGAGAAGAGTTACAGCAGAAGGATCCAAGAGCAGATGGACTGAGGAGAAGGTGGACGGAGGAGAGGAAAGAACGGAGGAGTTGGCATGGTCCGGCAGAATGTGAGGGGGTCGTGGCTTGACAACCAGAGGGGGAGAGAAGGAAAACGGGAGTGAGTGAGTTTACACATAAACACACTTATTCACCAACGAGAAATACGTAAAGAAAAAGATTTATTAGCCATGAATTAATCAATTGGTGAATTTATAAAGAAAGAAAGAGGAAACTATTAAATAACCCTAAAAACACACTGAGGGTAGAACATATTATTCAATCTTTTCATCATATGAACAAATTATTCTTTAAGAGTTTTTTATTCATGTGTGAATTTGGGTAAGATTTAATTTGTTACAGTATAGACCTACAGTTTAAAGGGATGGTTTTAGTAACCACTCTATAAAAGCAGACAAATCTTTATTTGTATGGAAAATGTTAAAGGTAGAGCTAGTACCAAGCCAAAGATGGTGTTCCAATCTAGAGTATTGATTTCTCCATTGTAGCATGGTTATTACCTCAGGAGGGAAGATTAAGGTGGAAATAACATTTGTTTTTCGTCCAAGATGTAGAGTTTTAAAATGACACTGGGCAAAGAGCGAAAGCAAAGTTTAATTTAAAAAAAAAACTAATGTAGTTGGGAGTAATACATGCGGGGCCTTGGATCACTCATTGTGATGGTACATATTTGTTACAACAAACATCGTTTAGGGAGAAGGGGTCGCTCAACCCACCCTGCAGATGTTTTAAATCTTACTTGCAGCTTCAGAGGGAGCGCACGGCACCAGAGTATGAGTTTTAAAAGACAAGCGCCACCAGCTCCTAAAGGTCATCCATTCACCAGATGACCTGACTTTTAGAGATGTTATTTAAAGGAGAAACATATCTGCCATAGGTGTAAATTCCTGAATTAAACTACAAACCATTAATGAAATGACTTCTGTTTTTAAAATCCTTGTTAAAGGAGGGAGTAATTATCACATGCTCGGGCACCCAAGGTTCCACACACTGTAAAAGGGGTTAGCATAGTTATTTAAGTAGACCATAATTGAAAATAAATTGGTATAATGAGTTATTGATATTCCACCGGTTTTCACACCATTTCAGGGACTTTATCACTGCATTAGAACAGACCACCCAAAGGTACTGAGTAGGAACTTTTAAGTGATGAAACTCTACAACTGTTGTAACTGACCAAAATCTTCTCCCAGAAATGACTGTCTAGAATGCCGTACCCCAGAGTAGAACGTACCGATTGATCACGACGGCCCCTTCTAGAGAACATATTACTTTCATACCTTAAATGGTATGAAAGGAGGGAGGGTAAATTTCTCAGGAGGAGACAGTTACAAATGCTAGCAGAACAAGACGACCCACCCCGTATACAGATGTGGATGACAATGATGAGTTAGTTTAAATGATATGGATGTTCGGAGATGAGATTGATCAATGAATGTCCAGCCAATGTGATTCTTTAAATGATGAAATCATGTGAAGAAGTGAGCAAAATTAAAATGGAGTGAATCCATTTCAATTTACTTCATACTATTCCAAGATAGTATATTTTTATTATTCCAATTAATTTTACACTATTCTAAGATAGTCCATTGTATTTGACATTATTATTTTATACTATTCTAATATGGTAGATTTCATGTTGTATAAATCATTGCTATTCTAAAATGGTTTGTTTCTTTTCACTTTGAAAAAACAAGTGCCTTAACACTGAGTGTGGTATGAGAACGGTTTCTGTGAAAGGAGGGAGGAAGAAATGTTCTGATACCAAGCCATTGCTGCTATTTTGAAGAATGATATTGAATGTAAACACTAGAAGTTATGCACAAGGGAAAACTTTTATGTTTGAACACAGACAAGAATTTATTTTGTATTTTTGTAAAGCCGGCTGAAAAACCATTCCATTTGATTGTATGTTTGTTAATATGAGATATGTAATATGCAAAGTTCAGATGAAGAACTCATTGATTTCAGTATTATACACACCTTTTAGGTGTGTAAGGAGGGACTGTTAGAAATTAAAATCAATGTTTTAATGGGGAAATGTAGTTTAAACATGCCGTCAGTTTTAATGCTCTTTTATACTGAAAAACCAGAAATTCTTGTGCACAAGCAGTTAAGCTTTTAAGCTTTTATTCTGAAAATCCTTCATCTCCGGTTAGCATTTAGCATGTGGCTAATATACGATTTCCTGAAGAGGTGAATTTAGTAGCGAAATGATATGGAGTGGTGCAAACCGAAGCCTACTGATTTAACACTACAACTATAGATGTCGAGATACTATCATGCTGAATATTAAATGAAGGTACAGTTTATTTGAATACATTGTTTACAGACGAGAGTAGCATGTGACAACATCCGGAATGACCGGAAACCAAACGAGCCGAGAAGTATTGTTTAGAGTATTGATTACAGCGTTTAGAATGTGTTAAATGAAAAGTGATGAAAGAGAATATGAGGAGAAACGGCGTGTTAAGCATATATTGAATGTGAAAAGAACCTATCCTCTGTTTAAATGCAATAACGGACATTGGAGACGAGGTGAGCCGGCTGGCGGGGAGGAGCCAGCAGAGGATATATATAGCAGCGCCGGGGGAGAGATCCGCGGTCTTCTTGCTCAGGAGAACCGGACCACAGCTGTTTGTCTGACGGAACAATATTCTGTCTGTAACACAACCGCGCCTTTTTTAATTAAAGTATCCCATTTGAATCTTTTCAGAGACTCCATTTAGTCTCATTTTAAAGCTTCTCTGCTGGACGCGAGAATAAAGAACATATTTAACAAGACTCACAATATATGTATCATACGGAGCCCCTAAAGCAGTGGTTTCTCAAACTTTTTCTGTCATTCCCCACTTTGAACAGGCGGGCCTTTTCAAGCCCCACCTGTTCCTCATCGCTCAAATAAAATGGTAGGCCAGCTTAAAATTGTCAAATGTATCGTTCTATAACAGGGGTCTCCAACCTTTTTTAGGATGAGAGCTACTTTCAAAAAATAAAACAAGTAAGCTACTTTTACTCTTTTTTGTTTTTTTGCAGTGTATATATTTAGCACATTTTAACATTATTATATGCTACCTTTAACCTTTGTGTGCTGTTTGGGTCTGTGAGACCCGTTTTCAGTGTTTACTAAAATAAAATATATGCAATTTAATTATGTTAACCTGCTTTATTTGTTGGTGGACGTCACATCCTCTAGGGGGGTCCGGGGGCATGCACCCCCAGGAAGATTTTTTTTTAAATGTTGAAGTTAAATGCATCAATCTGGTGCACTTTGAGCTAGGGCTGCTCAATTAATCGTATTTTAATCGCAATTACGATTTTGGCTTGCAACGGTTATGAAAACAACATAATCGAAATAAAACGATTTTATTTTTTTTAAATAGGTTTTTCATTTGAATTATACTTAAAGTTCAGGGTAATCAACTGTTAAAAACATACTTTCAAATTATTATTTTTTTATTATGTTTTCAAAGTAAATGGTTAATCGTTTTTAATAATTGTGATAACAATTATTGACCCAAATAATCAAGATTATGATTTTTGCCATAATCGAGCAGCCCTACTTTGAGCACAACATGAATTTATGGATACAGCTCTCAACACTCAGATGAAAGGGAGCTGTATACTTTTCAATAATCCAAACATCTTTAGAATATGATCACAACAAATCATTTAAACTTGTTTATTCTTATCTTATGTTACCTAGTTAGCATTCTTTCTTTTTATCTATGAATACTAATCCCTCCCCTTTTAAACTTTTTACTGTCCTATAGTACACATCGGAATGATTTCTTACTTTATTTTTTACAACTTTATGAAATAGATAAAGGTTTGCTCTCTCTCTCTCTCTCGCTCCGCATTGCTTTTCTTCCCGACTGCAACGCTGTTGTGTGTGTCTGTGAGAGCGTTTCACATGTGTGTATGAGAGATTTTTACCAGTGGCGAGCCTCTCTCTGAGAGCCTAAGATATTCTACAAAATAATATTTAAAAACATTAAAACAAATTATATTTTTCTTTATATATATTTTTTAAATATGTTTTTAGTAATATTTGTCATTAGTTTTACCAAAAAGAACTTGATTAAATTGTATTTAAAATAACATTTCCAAAGAAATAAATCCTTTGAATCTGCCTATTCAGTTTCTGTTTCAATGTGAAGGGTTAAATGAAAGAAGCTCGTCTTTGCGAGGTGAAGACAGGAGCTGTTGGACGTCCGGCTATGAATTCACAGAGGGCCCAGCTATAGTAACTGAACGAGAGAGTAATGTCAAATGACAGTACAATTGACCAATCATATCTTCCCTCTAAATGGGTGGGCTTTATTATCGCGGACTTTATGACAAGTTCCGCCCGCTGTGAAACGTTTCTTGCTTCCATAGCAACAACAACTGTCAACAGCGTAAACTCGCCTTCAAAATAAAAGCATGCCAAATTACACTTAAGACATACACTGCAACGAAAGTAACAAACACAATGCAATATCCTTTTCAATTTCAAAGAACACAAATTGGGTTATTTACAGGTGTTGTTTTGTGTGGTAGAGGGTCGCTTTCATTGATGCGTTTTGCACCCCGGGCGGGCCGTTGTTTTGATATTCCACCAGTATGAAAAAAAAAATTAAATTAAAACATTTTTATTTTTTTATTTTGTATTTCACGACCCACCTATCACATCTCTGCGCCCCACCAGTGGGGCGCGCCCCACACTTTGAGAAACGCTGCCCTAAAGGGACATGAAAAAAAAAAAAAAAAAAAACAGAGAGAAAAAAAAAAGCCAGGATAACCAACCCAGTCTCATGGCATTTCGTGTTCACCAACACGATTTTTAATCTATTGATTCGTGTTCACCAACACGATTTCCCCCTTTTTTTCGTGTTGCACAGCACGATTTTAAAAGCAATGTATTTCTACTGGTAATGTGTTTCGTGCCTGCAGCATGTCTTTTTCTCCGGTCGGGTCGTGGAAGACCGGAAGCTGTGTGGTTCATAAAAACATGTTCTTACTCAATATCAAGCCACAATTATTGCTTTTATTTTAAATCGTATAATTTCGGACTTTTGTTGCCGTCTGTGAGGAAAATAAATGGGGCTCAGAGCCTCAGAACGCTGAAATCTGTATTTTTAAAATCTTTTTTTCCTTCTAATTTGTTATTCTTTTCAAAATAACACACTGTTATTTACTCGGCAATAACACACAATTATCCTTGCTTTTATTTATTGGTTTAATTCCATAATCTCGGGCTTTGTTGGCGTCCTTCAGGAACTGAATTTCAAAATAAAAATAACCGGAAACAGACTCTCCTGTTTTGCCAATCTGGTGCTTAAACCAATAGCTCTACACCCCTGGCCGAAATGTCCATAAAATTAAGTCTGACTTCAAAATATAGTCTATCTCAAATAATGTATGCTCTGTCATTTCTAGGGTGACCAGGTCCCAACAAACCAAATGTGGGACAAGGAGTATGTTTCTGTGGGACAATGTGGGACACCCTCTCAACAGCACCCCCCCCCCCCCCCCCTCGCCCGCCCCCGGGAAAAAGAAATCTCTATTTCTATTCTGTTTCATTTGGTTTATTCAATAGCATCCAATAAACAATGACAGAAAGTTAAGTCAAAATGCAGTAACAATTTAGTATCTTAATAAAGAAAAGTAAACTAAGGCTAACCAAGGCAGCAGGCATTATTCACTTCAAGTGTTTAGACATGCATCATCCTAATTCAACTAGTGTATTACTTGTAAAAGTAGACACAACATAATTAATAGATAAAATAAAACCATAAGTACAAATCAAATCTGGCCAGGAGGGAACAAAAACATAATAATACAAAATAAAATAGCTTTAGTTTTGTCCATCACAGCAACAACAGGTGGGCTATTTTGTCACCTAGAACCACTGGTGTCTTTATTAACTCTGTCAAACAACTCTCCACAGAGGCAGGGACAAGCACATCTGTTATTATGGACGCTGCTTTTGTACGACGACATGACATTTTCTTTACTATATCAGAGCAGACCCCACTACCTGGGGTCCCGCCCAGAAGTGAAACCGACCAATGGAACACTGCCAACTCACTGGCTAGCTCGCTCAGAAGTGAACTCGCCAATAACAAATAGCTAGGTAAGAGCAAGCGACAAAACTCCTCCCCACCTGTGTATAAATGTTGTGATCATTTTGAAGATCGGCGCTCTTGTTTTTGACTTGCCGTTCCTGAGACGTGTCTCACACGGTGGTAGAACCTGAGCCCGGAGTACTCTGCAGAGTGCTTCGTGATTAGGTGATTAGGTGATTGGGTGATGTATTGTATGTTTTTGCCATTAAAGCAGATTATTGTTTAACCCTTATCCTGGCTGATTTGACTTTTCCTTCTTTTAAAACAAACTCATAGAGGAATGGCGCGAAGCAGAGATTCTGCCTCAACAGTACGCGCCTCATGATGAGAGACGGAGTGAAATGCAGCGTGTGGAAACTCCCTCGCAGCCCTTTTGCCTCACGGGAAGCGGCAACGATGGCGTGGCTCGTCACCATGACGACCATTACGGCACTTCACAGCAGTTCCATGGGATACAAGAAACACTCCTGTCATCCCAGGAACAGTGTCTTGCGCGGTTTTTACCCCCGCTATTTTTCACCCCCGCTATTTTTCTAACTCTCGGAAAAGAACGGGGGAGTCGCCCCGTTGTACAATCAAACATGTGTTGATTTGCACAGACAACAGGCCACGGCTATGGAAGCAGCCTACCTCAATCGCCAGGGAGGAGTACGATCTGCGCAGCTTCTGAATGCAGCCAGGCGGCTGCTGTTCTGGGCGCTCACACATGTTGCTCTTATCAGAGCAATGTATATTCCCGGCGAATTGAACAGAGGGGCTCGCAGAGCCGTGTTATGCGAGGAGTATACGAGACTCAGACCTGTGTCACGCACACTGGCGCATCAGTGGGATTTGGCTTTGGTGTTACGCGCACTAAGCAAAGCCCCATTTGAACCTTTAGAACAGGTTCCCCTTAAACTGTTATCAGCCATGGTAGTATTACTTTTGGCTCTATGCGAAAAGGTTGAGTGATTTGTCTGCTCTCTCTGTGGCTCCGTCATGCCTCCGGATCCAAGGAGATGGCAGTTCAGCTGTTTTACGCCCTAACCCGGCTTTTATGCCAAAGGTCATCACAAGCTCTTTAGAGTCGAGAGTGATCACCTTGGATGGCTTCTTTCCCCCTCCTCACAGGTCGGAGGAAGAAGCCACGTCTCATCTCCTCTGTCCTGTGCGCGCGCTGTCTTGCTATGTGGCGCGCACGGCTGCCTTGCGCCATTCTCAGCGCCTGTTTGTGCATTATAGAGAGCGCTCGATCGGGCAACCTCTGTCTGCACAACGGCTGTCACACAGGTTGTGTGAGGCTGTGTCACAGGCATGTCTCCTCTGGGGTGGAGCCCCCGGAGAACATCAATGCGCACTCCACCAGAGGAATTTCCTCCTCCACGGCTTTGCACGGAGGAATGTGGAGTGGAAGATATTTGCACTGCTGCATCTTGGTCTTCCCTCTGTTCGTTTATTCATTTTTATTTGAGGGATGTCTGCCATTCCTCTCTGACACACCCTGTACTGGGTGTCCTGTCGGAGTGAGTGACGTCAGGGAGCCAGCTGTGATCCTCTCTCCTGCCTCTCGGCACACGGAGAGCGGCCCTTTTCCCCTCTTATAGGAGGGATGTTCCTTTTTCCTCTGACACACTTTGTATGGAGTGCCTGGTCAGAGTGAGTGACGTCAGGGATCCAGCTGGGCGCTCTCCTACCAGTCTGACACGCAGGGAGCTGCTGTTCCCCCTCTATGATCGCTGGGCAAGGTGGGACCTTCGTCTCTACTTTCTCACAGCGGCCGGTATGTATTGTTCCCAGCCTTCACCCCGTCGGGAAGATAGGCATGTTTTGCTATGTTCCAGGGACGGTGATGCGCCATTACGCATCGCACAACAGGCATGGGGTGTTATTTAGCAGGTGTGTCTGTGCTTCTAGTGCCGGGCGGACCCAGTGGGGCGCAGACTACATCATGCTTCGCCCTTAACCCAATAGGGATAGCCTTAGAGGGCGAAGCCATATACGAAATAGAACTGAGGTTACCTACTGTAACCCCAGCTTCTATGAGTAAATGGCGCAGCCCTCTAAGCGCTGGGCCCCACTGGCTCTACGAATAGCTGAAGAAAAGTTATGTTGTATGGGAGCAGATTTCCGGGCCTCCTTCCTATTTATACCGGAAGGAGGCCCGAGGGTGAGGCCCCCCTTGCGGGTGGGCGTGGACTACAAGTGTTTCATTGCTGCGTGGGGGCACAGGGGGATTACCCAATAGCGATAGCCTTAAGGCCCAGATACACCGGCCCGAAATCGGCAGTAAATGAGAGTTGGGCCGAACATGAGCGTGGGCACGCCCTATTCGGAGTGGTGTGCGCCGCACCGTCGGGTCTTTTCTGCCGACCTGACGCCTTTTCTTGCCTTTTCTTGCCGAATCGGCGTCGGGAACACCACCGGAAGTCGGACAAAGGGATAACACTGATTGGCTGTTCAGCTAGCGAATCAGTGCATGAGAAGCGTTAACGGAAGTGAGGGAGGTAAACAAATGATTTAAAATGGAAGATGGAACACACACGGACGGCTATTTCACCTCATCGGTTTATAGAGCTCCTGTTCGTTCATGTTTTCAATGGACGAGAGTGAAAATGGAAAGAAAAACGCTATTTGTTTATATCACGGAGTCTGTTCTTCTTCTCTGTCTTCCGGTTGTTCCGGTTGTTGCCTCTTTTGAATGATGAATACACACTACCGCCGCCTGCTGGTAAGGAGAGTTATTGCCACTCACGTATGCGCAGTTCATACGTGCTCGGCTCGGATTTGCGGTGTGTTCCAGTGCGCGAAGTCGGCAAATACGCAGGAGAGTCCGGCGACGCAACAGTCGGTGTCGGCGTCGGCGACTTCTCAGGTGACTGGCCGGTGTATCTGTGCCCTTAGAGGGCTGCGCCATTTACTCATAGAAGCTGGGGTTACAGTAGGTAACCTCAGTTATTGACTGACTTTCGTTGTTGTTGTTTGGCGGGGCTGCGGGGGGAGGGGGGGTGTGTGAGTGAGTTACTCTCATTGGTTAACACTTGACCAGTACCCGCCGTGTGTTACAGTTTGATTGACAGCAAACACAACCCCGTGATGATAGTCTTCCCTGCTTTCTCAACAGCCATTGGATACATCTGATTTTACAAAAGCGTTTTAGCCTATCAAAATGAAATATGCGGGACATCGTCTCAATTTGCGGGACGCACCAAAAGTCATGAAAATGCTGAGCAGTCCCGTGCAAAGCGGGACATCTGGTCACCCTAGATACTCATTTCCCCACGTAAACATAACAGTCTGCAATGAAATGGTTGGCTAATGTGTGTTCCACTTCCTCCTTGGTGCATCGGTAACTTTCCATGTCCCTTTAGGGCAGTGGTCACCAACCAGTCGATCGCGATCGACCGGTCGATCACGAGTGTGGTGCGGGTAGATCGCGGACCGTTAACAAAAAAATAAAAAAAATAAAGAAAAATTCAATTAAAATAATAATGTTTGAAAAATATGTTTTTAGATGTAAACATATCATCCACCACCCCGTTAGCAGGTGCCACTTGATTGACGTATAGTTGAGAAACCTCAATAATATACAGTGATGCAAACACAGGTATGGTGAAAAAATAGAGAACTATTCGAAGCAGAAAGAAACAGCATAATATACCATCTGCCAAAGGCCTGTGCTATAATGCTTCAATTAACTGGCTATTCTTTATCATATAATCAGATCAATAGGAGACAGAGATGTTAAGTTATAAATCAAGGGTTTTTATTATTATTTACAGCAGGGGTGGGGAACCTTTTTCCTTTCAATTTTTACAACATCCTCCGAGGTCCCTACAAATTATTGAACTCAACCTCTGCTTAAAAAAACTAAAATCACAGACAATTCATTTGGCCTTTCTTTCATGCTGTGCAAAGAAAACGCAACCTCTTAATCCAGATATCTTACCATGACTCGCGCATGCATGTGCACGGTGTGGCATGACCACCAAAACAGAAAGATATGAACACAAGATGTGTGCAAATGTACTTAGTATCCATGTGAACATGATTTAAGTGGGGGGGGGACCTAACCTTCTCGAGGGGGGTCCGGGGGCATGCTCCCCCGGGAAGATTTTTTTTTAAATATTGAAGTTAAAAGCATCAATCTGGTGCACTTTGAGAACAACGTGAGGAGATCTATGGGTACATCTTTCAACACCCATTTGAAACAGAACTGTAAGCAGATTTTTCTTTTGGGATATTTTACAAATCACTCCCCTTTTAATCTTTATTCTTGTTATTTTTAACAACTTTTTTGTTACTGTCATATAGTATTTTATACCTGTTTTTCATTTAGTCTCTAATGTCTGATTAATAATTATAATGATCATATCAAGGTGTGCCTTAACCTCACTGAGCTGAGGTTATTTGAGCCTCTCAGGAGAGAGCTCTCTTCCACCTGATTGTAGAAAAGCTCTTTAAATTCGTTAGCATAGCTAGCTAACCAGATGCTAATAACAACAGATCGCCACTGTGCTTACAACTAAAGACACAGCCACGCAAACACTGCGGCATGTGTACGGCTCCTTATGGGTACTGCAATATTTGAATAGCTGGAGCGGCGTTCCGGTGCTCTCCGTAAGCACTCAAGTCTAGTCTACACTCCTTTCAGACGAGACATAACCATGTGAAGACACGTTACGCTCGTGTTGTGTTCAAGGAACCTGTCCTTGGCCAGGAAAAACAGGCACTCGCTTGTTTAATTATTTTGCGATCTAAATTTCTTCTTCTTTTTTGAAGTGAGAAGTTGTCCGTCAATCGGACGGACTAACGGACGGACTGACGGACCACCACCCCCCCCCCCCCCCCCAAAACGAAAACTCTTCGGTTCTCCACGAATTACACAAGTCACCCAAAGCAGCGTTAAAAAAGCGGGAGGCGCCGAAAAGCGACTAATTTGCATCACTGAATATAATACATTAACCGTGCTTTATGTGAACCTCATCATGACACAAGAGAGGACGGCAGAATTGCAATTTCCCGTGTTCAGTGAATGCAACAGAGGCAAGTCACCAGACCAATCAGTTGCATGGAAATACAGGTGTGCTTGTGTCATTCAAGCTCGGCTCTCTCTCTGTGTGTGTGTGTGTGTGTGTGCGTGTGCGTGTGTGTGTTAGGGGTTTCACCAACTAATCGACTAGTCGACAGTCGACTACCTTTACCACTAGTCGGCGCTGTAGGCCCTAGTCGACTAGTCGTGGAAAAAAATGGAGGTAAACTAGGTGCTGCAAAATGCTACAAAACACGTCCGACATTCTTATGTATGGCAGTACTTTAACGAAGATGTAACCAACTCCACAGGGAAGTGTCAGTTGTGTACAGCTGTACTGAAGTACAATACAAATGCATCTGCTATGCGCAACCATCTGAAGATGAAGCACCCGCTGCCGACAGCTAGCACTAGCAGTAATGCTAGCACCAGTGAGCAACGGACCGGCGTCAGCACTGAACAGAGGCAAACGAACAGCAAGAAAACACGGGTCAACAGTGATGCGGATGATGAGCTACGGGATTACTGCCAGCGGACACCGCATATCCCCACAATGGATAATCCACTGGAGTGGTGGGCAGAAAACGTGCACCGCTTCCCCCGCTTTCGAGGAGCTACCTGGCTATTCCAGCCACAAGCACCCCGAGTGAGAGGGTTTTTTCCCTGGCAGGCAACACTGTCACCCGAAAGCGGTCAAGCCTCCTTCCCTCACATGTCGATGTATTGGTGTTCAAACCAAAAATATGGAAAGGTGGACGTTATCGTGGAGGACAGCGAAGTGTTGCGCAATGCGCTGTTGCGCACTGGATTTACGTGGCATTTATGTAAACAAGAGTTTTTTGCTGTCGATTTTGGTGAGTCCAGTGTTTGTTATTTACTCAGCCATGTAACACAAATTAAAATGCAGTGTTTAATGTTACTGTATGAGTTCCAATAGAAAATACAGTTGTAAACCTCTCTTTGTGTGTCTCTATTATGACGTAACGACTAGTCGACTACCATTTTGAAAAACTAGTCGACTAGTAAATATTGGTAGTTGTGAAACCCCTAGTGTGTGTGTGTGTGTGTGTGTGTGTGTGTGTGTGTGTGTGTGTGTCAGTGTCAGTAGCGCATTTAGTGTGATAGAGAGAGAGGGCGAGAGGGAGAGAGAGGGACCGGTGCTAGCGGGGACCGTGGTGTTACCCCCTTGGGGGGTTGCCAAAGATCGCAGGGGGGGGCGCCAGACCTCAGATGATTTGAGGCCTAATATCATATTTAGAATACATTTTTTTTTTAAAAAGTACATATGTAAAAAAAAAATGATATCATTTTTTTTACATATTGTAATGCAATACATGATTGGCGCTAAAAGCCTTGTCTACATTACAATAAAATATAGAAATTAATTGATTAACTAAAATAAAAATTCAAAAAATTCATCTGATACTCCTCCGATTGGCGCCAACATTGACATTACTGTGTCAGCTTTCATAATAATAACAGTTTGCTGCGCCTGCTAGCTAGCGACCGACCGACTTCATAAGGTGAATATTTTTGTCTAAAAATGTCTGAAAAACGTAAAGGAGATGACAGCTCATCTGCAATCAAAAAGAAAATGAGGACCTACCTAGAGAGCTATCTTAACTTCGGTTTCATGGAGGGAACGGACAAAACCCGCCCAGAGTGTGTGATATGCAGAGAGAAGCTAGCCAACGAAAGCATGAAACCCAGCAAAATGAAGAGACAACAACAGACCATGCACCCAGAAACAGTCGGGCGTGATCGGGACTTTTTCATAAAGAAACAACACCTTGCAAAGGCAAAGAAGCCAATGGATATTAGAACAGCGTTTGTTAGGGCTGGCAGCGAGGCCTCTTTTGAATGTGCACTTTTAATAGCAAAGGCAAAGAAACCGCACAGCATTGGCGAGCAGCTCATTAAGCCAGCTTGCATTAAGATGGCTGAGAAACTGTGTGGCCCGCATGTCGCGGAGAAGCTAAAAACTGTACCACTGTCAAACAATACGGTGAAAGACAGAATTGAGAAGATGGCAAGTAACTGCGAGCTGCAGCTGCTCGAAAAGCTTGGAAAGGGGCCATTTGCCATACAACTTCATGAAACCACAACTGTAGCAGACGAGGCTGTGCTGATCGTTTATGTGCAATATATCGATGGGGAAGATTTGAAGCAGGACATTCTTATGTCAGTCAACCTTACCAATACCACCCGGGGTGAGGACATTTTTACTGCAGTGGATTCTTACCTCTCATCCCACAAGCTTTCCTATGAGAATTTAGTTGCATGTTGCACAGACGGAGCTGCCTCAATGATGGGGAAAAACAAGGGATTTAACAGTCGCTTGAAAGAAAAGGCCCCACACTGCACAATATTTCACTGTGTGATACATCGCCAGGCCCTGGCCAGCAAGAAACTGTCAGAAGACCTCAGCGAAACACTCTCAACTGTTATTAAAATAGTCAATTTCATCAAAGGTCGCCCCACCAACAAGCGTCTATTCACAGACTTGTGCAAGGACGAAGCGCACCAAACCCTCCTCCTGCACACCGAGGTGCACTGGCTCTCACACGGCCGAGTGCTGGCACGCTTTGTAGAACTGAAGGAAAAATTTGAAGAGTTTCTACAAACTCGTAACCGCGCACTGTCAGAGCAAGTGACTGAGTCATTCTGGATTAAAACAGCATACCTGGCCGACATCTTCAGTCTCTACAATGAAACAAACAAGCGTCTGCAAGGCGTGGAGTCCAACATTCTCCAATTATGCATTTGTGCGCAAACTGGAGTACAGGGTCGGGAAAATGGAGAGGGGGGAGCTGCAACAGTTTCCACTACTGCTGAAACAATCCCAAAACAATCCTGAAACGGTGCCTGTACGTCGCGAGTTCATCCGCCATATGAACGCACTGCAAACGGAAATGCAATCACGGTTCGCTGACATAGACGAGTATGTCTCCAAGGAATTGTGGGTTTTAGATCCCTTTATTGCCAAAGTTGAGGATGTGGACTACCTGGATTGCGAAGATGAGCTCACCGACATCCAAGCTGACTCGCTGTCAAAGAAATACTTCCAGGAAAAAGGATTAAAAAAGTTTTGGATTCTCAAAGGACCAAGCCTTGCTCCAAAGATCACACTGCATGCCACGACCAGGATTATACTCCCATTCAGTACGACATATCTATCAGAAACAGCCTTCAGCGCACTTGTTGCCATCAAAACAAAAGCACGTAACACACTGGACGTTCACAACGACTTTAGACTGGCTGTCACTCACAGAACACCGGACATTCCATCCCTGGCTGCGGGCGTGCAAGCCCAAGGTTCACATTAATGAACCTACTTGAACCTCGTCTTCTCTCTGCTACCTGTTCCATGGCAGACAAGCATTTGATTTACCTGCTTAATATGCCAGTTTTTCATTTTTGTTTTATACAGGCCTATGCAACTATATTACCATTTATTTATTAGACATAGTATATTCTTTTGAAGTGTCCTGTTCTTCGACATTTGAAATAAATATGATGCATACATTTGCAAGTTAGTAGCTAATAAAAGCATACAAAGACAGAAATGTATCATTTTTTCTTTAATATAAATGTTTCTTCTGCGTGTAAAGTGTCGGTTTCAGTTGGATTATTTGTCACAGTTCCTCCGATCAGATCGGTCTCCAACATTTTGTAGATTATTTACGATTTTGTAATCCACATAAACACATCGCCAAAATCCGGCTTACTTTGAGCATGTGTTTTAAACAGTTGAATCCCTTTGTGAATTGTTTCCACTTGCGCCATCCTTTAATTTCTTGATACAGCGGGCATCCAAATTCATTAATCCTGAGTCCAATAACCAACAAAGTCACTCCAATAGTGCTCCTTCATTACGCTTTCATCCTCCTTTAAGGAAATACTTCACATTCATCCAGTTTGTGACTGTAGTTGTAGCATTTTTGAGACTTTTAAACTTTAATTACCGCTGTGTGTGTGTGTGTGTGTGTGTGTGTGTGTGTGTGTGTGTGTGTGTGTGTGTGTGTGTGTGTGTGTGTGTGTGTGTGTGTGTGTGTGTGTGTGTGTGTGTGTGTGTGGTAACCGCTGTTACCAGGCACGGCTGTCACTACCCGATTGCCCCCCTGCCCGATCTGTACTGCGCATGTGCGAGATGGTCCGCCATACTGGACAACTACATATACGGCAACTGTAATAGGACACTTCACACAGTGGCATTTTTTTAGCAGAAAAAGAACACAAAAAAAACGGGAGAGATGAGTTATTGTTATGACAACGTGACTTCACTATTATTTAACAACTCTTTTTATTGGGTTCTTTTATTTGGGGTTAAGTACATTGTCAGAATAAGTGAGACATAGATTTAACTTCTGTTAGACAGCTATATGCCATACATTTTTGCATACATTCACAGTAAATATTTATTCAGTATGATAACTGCGAAACAGAAGTTAAATCCATTTTCTTTTTGTGCTTTGCCAAACGCCACTGTGTCAAGTGTCCTAGTTGGGTTGCCGTACGGAGTTGTCCAGTATGGCAGACCATCTCGCACACAGTACAGATCGGGCAGGGGGACAGATCGGCAACAGCGATAATTAAAGTTTCAAAGTTTTGGGGGGTCGCAAATTCCAACAGGAGTCATTTGGGGGGGCCCTGGGTGAAAAAGGTTGGGAACCCCTGCCCTAGAGGAGGTGAGGTCCGCCCCCCAGTCGCACATAGCACTTTACCCCTGCCTATATGCTGTGAGCTGATTATGGAGCCTTCATTGTAACAGTAATTCAGATGCAATTAGCCTATATAAAAGGCCTCAAATTGGAAGCACTGTCTGGGCTGTCTTTTTCACTCAATTCTGCAATAGGTAGATCTGGCCTTTCACCTAGGCCGAGGTCGGTGATCTTGGGCTTAAAAAGGTTGGTGACAACTGCTTTAGGGGCTCTGTAGTATCATACTCAAAATGAAGTTTAAAACAGGCAGAGTTGTCTCTCATGCCGAAGCCGTGAACTATTAAAGAAGAGCTATTATGGACTGAATTTCACCAGCAAATATATAATATGCACTTTATAAAGCACTTTGAAAAACAAAGTTTCATGTGCTTTACATAGATAAAGCCTAATAAAAAGCCCAACCATCATATTAATAAAACAAATGACAAAAATAATAGAGCAGAAAGGACATATTGGATATAAAATGGTATATAAAACAAAATAAAAATCTGTTTTAAACAGATCATTTCTTACCAGTATTTTAAAGAATGCCACTGACTCTGCCAGACTCAGTCGTCACACAGACATTACATAGCTGCACTTTTGCTTATATAACATCTGGGGGTGCAGTGGTTAGGATGGAGGTTCAGAGCCCCATGTGACTAGAGTGTGACTTCAGAGGGGAACAACACACTTTAAAATGAACCCTTAAAAAAGCATTTCATGACCTACATCCCACACGTGAATTTACAACTGAAATGAGAAAATCTAACAGAATACAAACACATTACAATTCCAAATGTGTAGTATTGAACTCCAACAGGCATTATCTCTCCGACAACTCCCTCTAGAGCCACACAAGGCTTTATATAACTTTTTTTACTCATACGGCAGCTACTTTACAAGACTCCTAAACAGACTGGATATCTAAACATTGCTGCAGTTCCCCTTTAAATGTATAAACTGTACTTTCATCACCAAGTAAAGTCCTGCCTCGCTTCATCCAAACTTACAAGAAGGTAAGGCTAAACAATTAGTTCATAGAAACTGAGGTTGGTTAATAAATCAATGTTTGTGGATAACGTCAAAAGAATACTACCTTCTTCCAGTATCCCTCTGAACAATCAGTTTAATAAATAATAATAATAATAATATGTAAACATTAAAACAAATCTAGGAGGAGAGCGACGTTCCTAAATCTGTTAACTTCATTACATCGTTATGTTTGCTTCAACTTTTAAAACACTCTATTCACTCGACATGTGTAATATTTATAAGAGTTTATTGAAAACGTATTTCGAAATAGAAAACATTGGCCTCTGTTTAGCACATAAGAGAATAATCTAAATTAAAATCTGCATGCAAACCTAAGGATAATCATTCATGATCAAGCATCCTTTAATTATTAAAAATAGGTTAAAAGCAGACTCTATCCATCTGGGATTTGCTGGATCAAAACATTACATGTCAGGTGAGAACGCTAAATCATTTCTTACATCATTACATTACATGAATGACTTACATGGTTTGCTGACTCTGGTTTAAACCTTACAGGAAAACGTATACATTTTACAAAATATGACTGGTCCAAGTGTAAAAAAGAGCTATGATTAAACATGAAGGTGCAAAAGCTATATTTGATAGAACCCCCACAGAGACATTTACATTACTATTTCCCCATTGGAATCGTTTAAGATGCTTTCTTTCTTGAGGCACAATGTACATTTAGTCTAAAAATGATTTCTCCTCAACATTCACTTCTTTCCCTTTAGCTCCTCAATGAGATATTTCTCCTTTTTCTCAAGAATTTTGTAGAAGAAGTCTTTGCCACGAAGCCCTGCTGCATTCAGGGGACCACTGAAGAGTTCCCTCATCTTCTCCTGAGGGGTTGGGATGTTCCTGATTTTATCATAAATCGCTTGTGTGATGACTTCTTCATCAAGGAGCTGATCCAAAATGTCTGCAACGCAGTTCACTCTGTTGATCAGCTCGGTTCTATGTTTATCCACAAAGTGCTCACCTGAGGAAGGAGGGAATAATGAGTAAAGCGTTGATGATGCCATGAAGCCAACTTGATACATTTCTAAACAAATGATTTAATATTCTATAACAGTGACTTCTTTATTTTCAAAACAGTGGAGGAAATAAGTATTTGATCCCTTGCAGATTTTGTAAGTTTGCCCACTTACAAAAAAATTAACAGTCTATAATTTTAATGGTAGGTTTATTTTAACAGTGTGAGTACGAATATCAAAAAGAACATCCACAAATTGACATTATATAAAAGATAAAAAATAATTTGCATTTAACTCGGGGAAATTTGATCTCCTTACAACAAACAAGGATTCTGGCTCCCACAGACCGGTTACAGAAGTCCTCTTCCTTTAAAAAAGTACTCCTAATATCAACTTGTTAACTGTATAAAAGACACCTGTCCACAGAATCAATCAGATTCCAACCTCTCCACCATGGACAAGATTAGAGAGCTGTCTAAGGACCTCAGGGACAAGATGGTAGACCTGCTCAAGGCTAGGATTGGCTAAAGGACCATCAGAAAGCAGCTTGGTGAGAAGGAGACCACTGTTGGTGCGATTATACGGAAATGGAAGAAACACAAAATGACCATCAATCACCCTCGGTCTGGGGCTCCACACAAGATCTGGCCCGTGGGGTATTGATGATCATGAGAAAGGTGAGGTATCAGCCAAGAGCTAAAGGGGGGGGGGAACTTGTTAATGTTCTCAAGGCAGTTGGGACCACAGTCACCAAGAAAACTATTGGTAACACACTACACCACAATGCAGAAAATCCTGCAGCACCTGCAAGGCCCCCTGCTCAAGAAGGCACATGAAAGGCCCCTCTGAAGTTTGCCAATGGACATCTGAATGATTCAGAGAAGTGGCTGATCCACTGAGATCATAAACCAAAATCAAGTGTGCACCCACCGTCTACCGTGGTGTATTGAGCTGTCTGTCCAGCTGAGGGTCTCGCAGCTGAAACAAATTGAGGGAAAATAACAATTGCTTAATGATGGACAGGTTTACTTTTTTTTCATGCGCACAGCAACATAGCAAAATACGGTAATTCAATGTAACAATGATACATGCACTGTCATTGGTTGCCAGTTTAATAGAAGACCTAAAACAATAAGACTGATGTTATTCTATATTCAACAAAATGAGAAGATTAAAAGCAACAATGCGTTACTCAACGTCCCTCAATACTGTTCAGCTTCCTAAGTCTATGCTACAACACACCAGCTTGTGTCCAAGGTAATTCCTATCTCAAGTGAATGAGTTGGGGCTGGCCCATATATGGATATCATTGTGAAATCATGATGTCAGACTACATTTTGTATTACATTTTGGATAACGTCAAATCACTTAAGTGTCTTTTCCTGGTTTAAGTGCCTGGAATATATTTGACCAGCAATATTGGGAAATGTGATTATGTCCATATCGCACAGCCTTAAATGACTATGCACCATTAATCACACTATCTTTTTGTAACTGTACATCAAAATTCAGTGTCAAGACAGTGTCGTTGTCAATGTGAAGGGTGAAGTTCGAGGAGAAATGTTAACCTGCTAATTATGTAGAAAATATTCCCATTTGCTGGTCTATTATTTTTCACCCATAACCAAGCTGCAAACCCTGCTATATCTCTCCAATGTCTTTTGTGTAGGGCTTTTAAGTTTTTGTGGACTCAAGACTTTTCGCTCTGGTGGAAAATAAATGGTATCCTTTTCAAGTCTTCTATTTTATAATAGCAAGAAAACCTAATGTAGATAAACAACTCACTGTCCATTGATTCATTTTCTGAGGACGGTCCACCTGCAGCTTCCTCTGTAAAATAGACAGATATGGTTAGTCAGAAATATGACGGATGACAATTTGACATAAACTTTAGTGTAGGACACACTAACACTGCATGTTGTGATTGGCTGTTTAAACTGGTTAAAGGCAATGTATGATGATAATTTGTTGGGTTTTGTAATTGCTCTCTTGTGCTTATTGACATCTTGCTCTTCCAAATGTGTTCTCAGGGTGTGTGCAGTTCAGCTGGTAGAGGTGTTCACAGACCTCTTCAACAGGTCCCTGCTGCAGTCTGTAGTCCCTGCATGTTTCAAACACTCCACCATCGTTCCTGTCCCCAAAAAGACTAAAACCACCAGCCTTAATAACTTCCGCCCAGTAGCACTCACCTCCATCATTATGAAGTGCTTTGAGCGGTTAATCAAAAATATTCATCACCTCCTCCCTCCCTGACTTTCTGGACCCCCTGCAGTTTGCATACAGAGCAAACAGGTCCACAGACGCCATCGCCCTCACCATCCACACTGCCCTCTCACACCTGGACCAGAGGAACACGTATGTGAGAATGCTGTTCACTGACTACAGTTCAGCTTTCAACACCATCGTGCCCTCCAAGCTGGTCATCAAGCTCAGAGACCTCGGGCTCAACAGCGCCCTCTGTGATTGGATACTGAACTTCCTGACGGGCAGACCCCAGGCAGTGCGGATGGGAAAAATCACATCCTCCACCCTGATCCTCAACACCGGAGCCCCTCAGGGCTGTGTGCTCAGCCCCCTCCTCTACTCCTGTTCACAAACGACTGCGTGGCCACACACAGCCCCAACACTATCGTGAAGTTAACTGACAACATGACTGTCATCGGCCTGATCACCGACGGCAACGAGACGGTGTACAGAGAGGAGGTCGAAAACCTGATATCTTGGTGCCAGGATGAAAACCTCCATCTCAACATCACTCAGGACCTGACATGGACTCATCACACAAACAAAAAAGATAAATCTCCAACGAGGCGTTTTGGGGCAGCATAGACAGTTATTTTCTGTGTTAGAGTTTTACTCGCTACAGGGTGTACTTTGAGGGTTTGTGACTTTGCAGACCGTTTACAGGCATAAAAACCTTCATAACACACAAGGGGATGGGTAATAACCGGAAAAGCATGACATGGGACCTTTAAGATTCTTATAAATGTAATGGAAATGTCATTTCAATAACTGTAAAAACAAAACAACATTTTTAACATGCAGCATCTTACCATATGAATCACCAGAGTTTCGTAACTCAACTGAAATACAGAACATACAAAATATGGATTTTTCACATTTTGTTTTTATGTATTGTATTCTCATCAACACATTAAAATAAAGTTCATTTGTATTATGTTTGGACATACAATGTGATTGGGCTCTCTTTAATTTACTATAATCCTTTTTGCATAACACCTTGGTTAATTAAAAGGTAAAAGAAAGATTATTTTTTTCATATGATGTACAGTAAGTAATAATGCCCACTAACCTTTCAGAATCTTGTGGCTCCACCGTGGTTTGCGTTTCCCTTTGTTAAGTTGTGAGAGTGTAAGGTTGAAGTCACTGATTGGATTCTCAAAGAGCACGTCAAAGAATATTGAGCTTTGGCTTTGGCTACTATTGCTGAGGGTTATTTTCTGTGTGAGAAGAAAAAAAAGAAATAACAGAGAGAGGTGACAAAATGAGATGTGAGGGTCAATATTGAATAAACTAAAGATTTCAGTAGTTTAAAAAAAAAGTTAACTAGTCACATGGTGAACAGAAAAAATGATGCTGGTTATTTCAAATGGAGAAGTCCTTATTGTTGAACTTAAGTTTGATGGTATATGCATGCCTGTTTTTGACTAAGTCCACAATTTGATATGCCACTGGTAAATTACAAGCATCAATTTTCTCACATTCGCTCCCCTAGATTAACACATTTTGGCTACTGAACCATAGCTAATTCTTCTGTATGTATGGCATATGTTATTATTTTGCCTTTATTAAACAAGGACCATTCATAACAATACATTCATTATAAAAAGGGAAGAGATGATGTATGGTATAATGTAGCTATTGGCTCATTTCCATCTGCAGTCCCTGGGTAGGTAAAAACATAAAAATCAACAAAAGTGCAGATCTATAAAATACAAATACCAGCATATTTTACGCTCAGCTTGAAAAATATTCCAATGCCTGGTGGTTGTAAATTAAAAAGCTGATGGTGCAAAGATAATCCACCTCAGTGGAATGTTTAAGTCTAGTGGAGATCTTGAGGTTCTGACTATTTGTGAGTTCCCTTGATATTGATATATTAAACAGTAGCCATTTTGACGTCTCACTGCAAGGTTGACACAGGTATTATTTACAAATAAAAATAAATTAATAACTGTCCCATTTTAATTAGTGTCACATCCATTCTAGTCTAGTCAGCAATACCAGGAACCTGGCCCAATCTACTGGCAATTCAAACTGTACCTCTGGGCAAATCTCTGCCATTATGCCTGCTGTGAGGTTGAAATCTTGGTGCATTTTCAGGTCCTTGTTTGGGCGTGGCTTTCGGATGAATTTGTATTCTTTATTGTCCTTGTCGATGGTCTGGAAAAAAAATTAAATCTAAGCACAACCCTGCTTCAAGTTTACAGTAAGAAACATCTGTTTTTAAAATGCATTCATGAAACAATAAGGTTTTAACAAAAGAGTATTAGGGTCAGTATCTAGAAAAATAAATGTTTATTTTAGATTTTGTTATTTCAGAATGGCCACTGAGGAAAAGGTCATGATAAAAAAGTCATACATTCGAGACAAAAAGTCTTTAACGTTTTGAGAGGAACTAAATAAGTGAGATCAAACCAAGCTGCAGCGTCATCGACAATTACCACCGAATAGGTCTGAGGCACGTCTGTGATTGGCACCAGAGCCCCACACTGGGCACTGTAATATAGCAGTCAACTGCTTCTTGTTTAAGGACGGGTTAAAGGAAGAGACTAGAATTCACTGGGTGCGGTGCTGTGTTCCTGTTTGACGATTGGAAGTTGATTATATTAAAGTCCTCCATATCCATTTCATACAATAGGACCCTTTTCATATAATATTTCCTTCATATGTTTTCCCTCACTTATGACTTTACTCTCATAACAGGACTACTTTAAGAATTAAAGATGTTATTTTCACAATTCAGCCCAAATACTCCATTGTAGGTTTTGATTTCATTTTGAATGTGTGACAGTAAGATATTCAGTAACCTCTTTAAGAGCAGGATCGAGCGGGGTCAGGTAAACATGAAGAACGGTGCATGATGCGTAGGCTTTTGAATAAATCAACACGTTACAGTGTATTTTTACTGGAAAGCCCATTTTCATCAGGACCGCTCTTGGAGAGAAAACTGGTTCACACAGCTTGACATGAGACGATGTGACTTCAGACACTTTTTCCACAACATCTCCACAGTCATCTATGTGCAGGACTGCAAACTTTTGCAATATTTCAGGGATGTCATCTGCATAGTATAAAGCACAATAAATTAATGTGAATAAAACAACTGCATTGATTATTTTGATATTTTCCTCCATGATCACTTACCTATGCAGATCCAGTGTGGCAGGTACACTTCAGATAACTTCCCAGAAATCACTGTGATGTCTATCAGGGGACCTGCAGGCATGTATTTCCTCATTTCCATCCTCTTCATGGGTTCCTCCGAAGAGCAAAACTGGTACTTAAAGCTGACCTTTTCCTGACAGACCCAGCGCAAGCCAGAGACACTGCATTCAAAGTTTCCCGCTTCAGACTTTAGGCTAAAATATAACGGAAAAAGTTTGTATTTGGTACAAAATGTAGCATTAATACTATTGGGGAAATATTTGTAGCAGATCTTCGTGTTCTCTATGTGAAGAATTCCCAAGACCGAAGCTTCAGTGTTTACTATATTTCCAGTTTGATAATATGCAGTATTTAGGAAACTATTTTTACCTGTAAGTTGATGCCTCATCTTCATCTGTACTGTTCACCTCAGGTTCAAGTTTAGTCCAGCCACTGGAGTCCTTCTGGAGTTAATCATTTTTACAAATAAGTGAAGACGTGACTTTTGGAAAAAAAACATAAATGATCAACAAATAACTATAGGTTACTGACGTAACCCCAGTTCTCAGAGTAACATGAAGTGAGATGTCTCACTATGGGGTGTGCCTCATCGCGGAGCAAACAGAAGCATCAATCTCATTACGCCAATCCTGATTGGCAGGTGATCTTGATGTCAGCGTCAGGGAATCTACCCCCTATAAGTAGCTTGCGCCACGCCGCATGCATCATTCAAAATAAGCACCTCTTCTTCACCATAGCAAGGAGGGCCGTCTGGTGAGACATCTCACTTCATGTTACTCTGAGAACTGGGGTTACGTAAGTAACCTATAGTTCTCATTCATAACACTCCGTTCGATGTCTCACTATGGGATATTGTAGCTCCCGTATTGCCAGACGAGCTTATCTCGAAAATCACCAAACCCAACCAGAATTTAACAGTTAGAGCTCTAACTCAGCAGGGGGCCCAGCACTGCATGGGCCACACTGGGAGCAGAGACGTCTAATCTGTAAAAGCGGACAAAAGTGAGCGGCGAGGACCAGGTCGCTGCTGCGCAAATGTCTTGGATGGAAACACCCTTGAACAAAGCCCAGGATGTAGCCAGACCACGAGTCGAATGAGCACGCAAACCCGAAGGTGCCTGCAGACCCTGACTCGTGTAAGCCAAAGCAATTGCCTCCACAATCCAGTGAGAGAGCCGTTGCTTAGTAACAGGCTTGCCCTTCTGAGGGTTAGCCCAGGACACAAAGAGTTGGTCATTATGATGAAACTCTTTTGATCTGTCCATATAAGTGCGTAAAGCACGGACTGGACATAGCAAATTCGGCTGCTGTTCCCCGGAGGGACACAGCAGCGGAGGAAATGCCTCAATGTCAATTGGGGTACATGAGCCAACCACCTTAGGTATAAAGGCAGGGTTGGGCTTCAGCAACACTCTCGTTAACCCTCGGGCGAACTGAGTGCATGAAGGATGTACAGATAGCGCATGAATGTCACCGACTCGCTTGGCGGATGCCAGGGCCAGTAACAGCACTGTCTTGAGTGACAGGTGCTTCATGTCAGCTTCTTCCAGGGGTTCAAATGGGGTCAGAGTGAGCCCATCTAAAACCACTGTCAAGTCCCATAAGGGCACCAGTGACCTGGAAACAGGAAGGAGCCTGCAAGCTCCCTTCATAAAACGGCAGACCAAAGGATGTTGGCTAGCCGTCTTACCCTCAAAACCCACATGGCATGCAGCAATAGCAGCCAGGTACACTTTGATCATGGAGAAAGCTCTGTGTTTATCAATTAGGTCCTGTAGAAATGATAAAATCACCCCGACAGGACATTGAAAGAGGTGTGCCCTTTTTGAAGGCACCACTCCTCAAACACCCTCCACTTACAGTCATAAAGAGACCTAGTGGAGGAAGCTCTCGCACTCTGAATAGTGTTTATCACCTTCTGCGGGAGACCCACTGCATTCAGATTATACCACTCACGGGCCAGGCCCATAGGGCGATGCGCTCTGGGTGTGGGTGAAAGATCGCCCCCCACCCGCCTGAGACAGTATGTCTCTGCGTAGGGGGAGCTGCCACGGCTGACCGCACAGCAGCTGATATATCTCCGCCAGCCAGTATATTGCAGGCCAGTGTGGAGCTATCAGGATCATTGTGTGTCGCCGTTACCTCACTCTGGCCAGAGTTGGGGGTATCAGCGCCAGGGGTGGAAACGCGTACAGGAGGACCGGAGGCCAAATGTGTGCGAGCGCGTCCACGCCTAATGGTGCGTTTTGATCGCGCATTGAAAAGAAAAGCTGACAGTGAGCATTTTCTTTTGATGCAAACAGATCTACCGCGGCTCGGCCGTAACGCACCCACAGCTGGCTCACAACCATTGGATGTAGAGTCCAGTCTGCATATAGTGGTACTCCTCTGGACAGCAGGTCTGCCCCGAGGTTCATCACACCCGGTACGTGCGTCGCTCTCAGAGAGAGGAGACGGCCGCAGCTCCACAAGATCAGTTTGCGTGCCAGCATGTGTAACTGGAGAGAGCGCAAACCCCCTTGTCGGTTTATATACGATATTGTGGTCGTGTTGTCCGTCCTCACGAGGATATGGTGTCCTCTGAAAAAAGGCAGAAAGCGTTTTAGGGTGAGGAACACCGCTAAAAGGTCCAGGTAATTTATGTGCGACCGCTGGAGGTCTCTGCTCCAGAGACCCCTCACCGGACGACCTTCGTAAATACCTCCCCAGCCTGTCAGACATGCGTCTGTGGTGACCACCTTCCGTGAAAGGACAGCACCCATAGGCACGCCCCGTACCAGAAAAGTCGGGTGCAGTCAGTGGCGCAGTGCCATTACGCATTTCACAGTAACCATCACTCTCCACGCGGGGTTTAGTTTTAGAACGGCTACCCAGCGCTGAAACTCCCTCATGTGTAACCGTCCCAGACGTACGACCAGGATGGCTGACGCCATGAGCCCCAGTAGCCGCAGGCATGATCTGAAAAGAACATGTCTGCGCAGCTGGAAATGAGCGAGGCAAGCCCTGAAAGCTTTCACTCTTTCCGCTGACAGGCGGGCTGTAAAGGGCACCGAGTTCAGGTGTAAACCCAGGAAGAGTACAGTCTGTGCTGGGCACAACATGCTCTCTTCTGTGTTTATTATGAAACCCAGGTTGAGCAGGTGCTTTACGAGGACATTTGTCTGCGTAATAGCCTCCTGTTCCGACTGTGCGAGAAGCAGCCAGTCGTCTAGGTAGGTTGCCAGGCGAATACCCTGTTGTCTTAACGGGGCTATCGCGGCTTCCGTACATCGTACAAACACTCTTGGACTGAGAGACAGACCGAAGGGAAGTACTCTGTATTCGTAACAGATCCCCTGAAATGCGAACGTCAGATATTTCCTGTGTGGGTAATATACTGGGATGTGGAAATACCCATCTTTCAGGTCGACTGATGTAAACCAGTCGTTTTGTCGCACGAGACGCAGCAGGGATGTGTGAGTGAGCATTCTGAATTTGTATCTTTTTAGATATTTGTTCAGAGCCCTCAAATCTAGTATTGGCCGAATTCCGTTCCCTCCTCGTTTGGGAACGGCGCGTGACGGTGGTGCCTTCACAACCCCAGCCGGCACTGCGCATGCGTGTGACGGTAGCGGCTCTATAACTCCAGTCTTCACTGCGCATGCGCATGGCGGTGGTGCCTTCACAGACCCGTCTATTATCCGCCTTTTGAGAGAGGCCGTAGCTGCTCTCAAAAGAGGGACAGGCGACAGACTGTTTATTGTTTTTATTGTCTTTCTTTTCATTTTTTTGGACTGCGCCCTCGGCTTGAAGCGTGGATGCGACAGTGAAAAATTGTTTATTTGAAAACAACAACAATTGCGACAAGTGTTTTTGTGACTACTGTCTCTGGTATTAAGTCCGTTTCCCTTCTGGCGCGAACTTGAGGATGGCGTTGCGGCATCACTCGAGGCGGCGGGAAGATGGAGGCCTGGTGGCACCCCGAAAACACATCTGGAGCTGGGGAACAGGGAACTTTCAGCTCTGTCAACGAGGAGAGGAGAGGAGAGGAGGCTGTCAGGCCGCCCCCTTCTTCTTCCTCGACTGGTGACCGAAAATCTGAGTCGGCTGTGCCTGAACAGCAGCTGCCGAAACCGGAGATTTCCTCGGCCAGCTCGTCCTCGTCTCCTGCCTGGGCTGGAGACTCGGGGCGGGCTGTGGCCTCTGCTGCCTCGGTACCTTGAACCGGGCAGGACATGAGGCAACTTGGGCGAAGGACTGCCGCGAGACCGTCTGGGAGGTTGGTCAGGTTGAGCCTGACACCTGGCTCTCTCCTATACCACCATTATGCCCATGACTTTGCCCGTGGCTTGGACTGCACAGCGCTGCACACGGAGGCAAATGTCCGTGATCGCTGCGATCTCTTCCCATACGGCCGGCCCAGGTTTGCTCGATAGGTCCTCGCAGAGCTCCGCCTGGTAGGCGGTCAGCAGTGAGGAGACATTGAGTGCCCTGACGGAAAACGCTGCGGCTTTATAGGCCCGTTCCGTCATCGCTGACAGGAACTGGTCTGCCTTCACCGGTAGTGTAGGGTTCCTGCTTGGTGTCAGAGCCAGCCTCGGTTGGAGGTGGGCTTCCACCAGCGGTTCCATGGGCGGCATGCGGAGCAGGCCGAGCCTCTCCATACCATATGTCACAGTCCAGGGAGGAGGCACCCTGGATTGGGGCCTTATTACTGAAGGGGCGGTCTCTCCACGAGACCGACACCTCGTCCAGCATCTCCGGGAAGACTGGAAGGAGCTGCCTCTTTGTCCTCGCTACTTGGGGCAAAGTCTTCGACTCGTAGCGAGACCTGGAAGTCTCCTTGGCCATTTCAGGCCATGGGATGTCCAGCCTGGATGCGGCACGATGACACACGCCCTGCAGGTCCATGCCGGACAGGAGGAACTCAGAGGTATCCTCTTCGTCCTCCATGTAGTCCAACTCCAGGACATCATCCGCGGGCGAGACCATGGTGAGGTCCAGTTGGGAGCCCCAGCCTGACACAGCGCGGGGCTCCGCTCTCGCGGCTGTTGCCGCCACCGGGCCCCAGCCTGACACGGCGTGAGGCTCCGGTTCAGCAGCTGCCGCTGTTATTGAGCCCCAGCCTGACACAGCGCGGGGCTCAATCTCCGCGGCGGACGCCCCCATGTCTTGATTGCCGGCCGGCGAAACAGCGGACATGAGGGGGTCCTGTCCCGACAAGCTAGCTTGGCGTGCTAGCCGTCGGCGGAGGCTCTTGATGGTGAAGCGGGCACAATGCCCGCACGAGCCGGGGTTGTCGATAGCCTCCTGGGCGTGTTCCAGCCCGAGGCAGGAAGAGCAGACCTGGTGTGAGTCTGTGCCTGATATCTTGAACCCGCAGCCGCAGAGCCGAGCCTTCGAGTCCCTGACTCCTCTGGTGTGAGGGAGAGAAGCGTCCATCTCGTTCGCCGTGGTGACGGCGTGGAGAGGACCCGCTCGTAACAGGTACGTTGCTGAGAAAAAATCCTTCCACACCTGTCGTTAATCCGGAGAAAAAACGACGGTGTCGAATTTTATTCTCAAAGAATATTAACTGGTGTGTTAATACCCTTTTTATCTTCCCCTCCTCTGGTGTGAGAGAGAAAAAACTGTCCCCGCTACCTTGGTGTCGGTAGTGAGGAAAGGCAAGTTAGTAACAGGTGTGTTACCAGCTTGAAAAATCAAAACCTTACCTTTAATTCCGAAGAAAGAAACGGCGAGGTAGATTGCAACACTAACTGGTGTGTTAGTATTAACAGTCTTCTTGCAGAAGTATATATAGAAGTAGCCGGCGAGCGCCCGTCGACCGAAGTTAGCTTGGATAGCTTGGTTCCGTCTGTGGACTGTGTGAGCTAGCCCGGCTACCAATAGAGATGTGCTCTGAAGCGAGAAGAGGTGTTTGAATGATGCATGCGGCGTAGCGCAAGCTACTTATAGGGGGTAGATTCCCTGACGCTGACGTCAAGATCACCAGCCAATCAGGATTGGCGTAATGAGATTGATGCTTCTGTTTGCTCCGCGATGAGGCGCATCCCATAGTGAGACATCGAACGGAGTGTTACGAATGAGAACTGAATACATAAATAAAATGTAAGGAATTACCATCATTTTTTCACTGCCCTCAAGATCCAAGCTTCTTGAAGGCCCTTGTGAAGAAACAAGATTTTTTTTTAAATGATGTTACTTAAAATGTTTTAATCATATGGTAACTTCTATGCCCTTTAGCACTATGTGCTACATAGCGCCGATGTAGCATTAGAGCACATTTGTTATGCAGGAAATACTGGTGAGTGATGTCTTTTTGGAAGCTTGAAATAATACAACATTTGCCCCAGACCATAATCGTCTAATATCATCTCCTTTAAAATCTCCATTGTCACCTCCATAGACTGTTGGCCGTAGATCTCCACCATCAGATCCACAATCTCAACTCTCCGTGCCGTCTCTGTGTGAGTCAACCTAACGATTATGTGTGAGTCTTAGATTCTGTGTGAGTCAACCTAAAGATTGTCTGTGAATCATCCTAATACGGGCTACGCCTAACAATTAACCTGTTAAGCCCCAAGCCTGTTTTTCAGGTGTGAGGCTCGAAAATGACATGCCCAGAACAAATGATCATATCTTCACTTCTAAAAAGGGTAAAGTAATAATCAAAGCAATGATACATCTCTGAGTTGGATGTAGAAAAGTCAGAATCAATATAGATGTTTTAATTTTAAAGTAAATTCAGATTGAACATAGTAAAACAGTGTAAATTATAGGTTCAGTCCAAAAGAAAACCATTACTTACAGTGAAACCCAGCCTTGAATGATGGGATAGTAGACACAAAGCTTTAGGAATCCAAACTATAACAAATAATAAGTACCCTGTATCAAGTTTCAAGTTTGATGCAAAACAAGTGAAATTTGACCTTTTTAGAGAGGTTTAGAAAAGAAAACCACCTCTGGGGTCATTTGGGTCTATTAGCATATCTCTGGAACCCATTGGTCGATTTTGGTCACTGACACCTCTTTTGAACCAATAGAATCGTGGGGAAGTTCCTAAATCCATCTAAGCATTACCATTGGTGAATGAGAGTTATGCGCACGTAGCCTGCCCAAAACCGGAAGCTCTGTTACACTCTATATGAAAAATAAGTTTATTGCCATAAATGTAATGTTATGAATATTGCTACCGTGAGTTACGTGCTAAGAGCATTAGCACTCTTTCGCTTAGTGCTAATTCAGACGCTCTGCATTAGACTTGTGTTTCGTTTCGGTAAAAATGGTTCATATCGTCAGTTAGCTGAGTTTCTTCCTTTTAAGTGGGTATGACACATTAATAGGTTGTTACATGTTAAGAAGCCCTGAGACACAGTTTCGTGAATATTGTTGTGTTTTCCCCCCCGCCGGCGGTGGAGGTTAACGAGAAATACTTAAAAAGAGGTTGTGATCCCTTTAAAATTATATTGGGTTTAAACGCCATAGATTCAGAAAACATTCTTAAAATAAGGTTTAAAATATCCTAATTCTTGGAATTGAAAATAACAAGTGGTTTAAATACCAACATTTCTTAAAAAGGTAAAGGGCTCAATATACGGGTTAATCCTTACGGCCCGTCTACACTACAGGCATGAAAAAATCTTGAAGATGGGCGTGTCTGAAGCTTGGCGATTTTTTGCGAGCAACCAATCACATGAATCTCCCGCCCCCGACATACAAAGCAATAGCAATGTTAAAAAAAAGTAAACTGGATATAAACTCTCCAAACAGGCGAAAAAACTATCAGTTTCACCCACTGTCTCTGCCACCTCCCTCCATGCCTGGTTCCTCCGGTTTGTATCCCGGTAAATAGTTCCGGTCGTAAAGAACCGGGTGATTTGCTACCGTAATATCTCGTTTGGAATATGAGGAAATGAACTGCCGTCTGGCTCTCCCAGCTTGCACGCGGTTTGATTGGCTGCGCTTGCACTGGCGGGATTTGCATAAACGGGATTTGATTGGCTGATGCCAAGCATCGAGCCTCAAAAGTTGAACATTGTTCCGGCCCATCTACACTACAGGCATGAAAAAATCTTGAAGCTGGGCGTGTCTGAAGCTTGGCGATTTTTTGCGAGCAACCAATCACATGAATCTCCCGCCCCCGACATACAGAGCAATAGCAATGTTAAAACGAAGTAAACTGGATATAAACTCTCCAAACAGGCGAAAAAACTATCAGTTTCACCCACTGTCTCTGCCACCTCCCTCCATGCCTGGTTCCTCCGGTTTGTATCCCGGTAAATAGTTCCGGTCGTAAAGAACCGGGTGATTTGCTACCGTAATATCTCGTTTGGAATATGAGGAAATGAACTGCGGTCTGGCTCTCCCAGCTTGCACGCGGTTGGATTGGCTGAGCTTGCACTGGCGGGATTTGCATAAACGGAATTTGATTGGCTGATGCCAAGCATCGAGCCTCAAAAGTTGAACATTGTTCAACTTTTGATGCCGATAGATGCTCGTGATGCTTGCAAAGCCATGCCATGCTCCCCACAATGCAGTTCGGCGAAGATTCAAAATCTTCTACGTCACCCCATTCAAGTGAATGGGCGAAGCGTTGAAAGCATTTTTTGATGCCTGTAGTGTAGACGTACCGTTCAACTTTTGATGCCGATAGATGCTCGTGATGCTTGCAAAGCCATGCCATGCTCCCCACAATGCAGTTCGGCGAAAATTAAAAATCTTCTACGTCACCCCATTCAAGTGAATGGGCGAAGCGTTGAAAGCATTTTTTGATGCCTGTAGTGTAGACGTACCGTAAGTATTCACCGAGAAATACTTAAAAAGAGGTTTGGATTCCTGTAAAGAAAAATAAAGTGGTTTAGAAGCCTAAGATTCAGAAGACGATCTTAAAGTAAGGTTTAAATATCCTGATTCTGGGAATCAGGATAAAAAAGAAGTGGTTTGAATACCAAAGGTGGGTTTGGGCAACAGTAAAATGAGGGAAAGATAGAGAAATAGAAAGAAAGAGAAGAGATAGGAAAAGATAGGAACAAGAAAAACAGGAGAAAGAAAAGCAAGTACAACTCCAAAAAGACAGAACAATTAAAGAGAGAGAGTGAATGTTTGTGTTGTTTACACATTTGAAGGTTGTTACCTTGATGTTTTGTGCTGTTGTTAATGTATGTTTGTTTCAGTCACGCTTATTGTTGATCTATGTATTGTACTGTATGGTAATAATGATAAACGGTATGTATAGAAGACATTTGAAAGCAAGGCTGATAAAAACCGAGCCATTGCTGCAAAAAGAAAACTGTGATGATTATCTATTCCAACTGGCCACTGGAATCAGATAATCAATATAAGTTCATTATAAGTTATTTTTATTTTAGAATTTAAATATAAAAAAAACTATATTAAAATGATTCAAATTGTTTATCATATCAACACTAAGCTATTGTGATTACAATGAGCAGTTGACAATTTGGTCTCCTTAGACATTCAATTTGTTAATTATAATTTGCTGCTTTAACTAGAATACTTCTAATCCGAAAGCAAGTGTATGAACAAAAGAACTACAAAGAAACATAAATGACTTTTTAACCTGTACCTAACTCTCCATTTCTCTGAGAAACATGACGGAGTGGTCAGCAGACACAGACGACTTCCTCCCCCGTAAAACCCTCCTGTGCCTCTCTCTGTGGAATCTGAGTTGGCGATTGGCCTACAACAAACAACAACTGCCCTCCACTCCACTCCACTCCACCCTCCCACGGTGCCAACCTCTACCCACAATCTACCTCTGGCCTCCCTCCTCACTCCGCTCCGCTGCAAATGCCCAAAGCCCCAGTGCTCACCAACCCCCAGAGGCAAACAGAAGACCACTTGGGGAACCATGCCAGCAGTGCGCTATCGAGTAGGCAATTCAGATCTCTTAATAATCATATTAAAAAGTGATAATGTCAAATCCCTTCTGCTAAGAACGACACTAATGATCCTTAGGTTGGACAAAAAGTCACAGAATGTACACAGAGATGAAGGGTTGTGTTTTGATGCAAACAGCGATGAGACCCAAAACCAGGACGAGGCATCACAATATTCTCAACAGCAACAAATGCCTTTTTTGAACGGCCCACATGCCCCAACTTCAGAGTTTGTCCAGAAACATCAAGTAAGATGGCAGACAGCTAGAATTTGACATCCTATGCTGTGCATGCAGCAAAAAACTATACAGGACAAGAATCCAATCTGGAGGGAGTAGGCTTCACATGTGGCAAAAAAGGACATTAAAACAAGTGACTGCAGGATGAAGAGAGACACAGAGGAGCGGGGAGGAAGACAGTCAAGCGACTAGAAGCTGCCACTTAATCAGGTCATGTACACCCAGACACACACAACATACATGGAGGGAGTAAATGAAATGACCGTTTCATACACCGACTCTGACGACCTTAATGATAACACCGGAACGCTAGACAAAGACTTTGAGATTTTGGAACTAAACACAGTAGATAGGATACTATCACAATCAGAAACAACATTTGTAACTTAAGAAGTAAAAGGAGAAGAGGCTACTTTCTTATGTGATCCAGGCGCATGTAAAATGTTGTTCACTACCCTCAAGCTCCAAGCTTCTTGAAGGCCCTTGTGAAGAGACAAGATCTTTTTTAAATTATGTTACTTAATTTTTTTTAATCATATGGTAACTTTTATGCCCTTTAGCACTATGTGCTACATAGCGCTGATATAGCATTAGAGCAAATGTGTTATGCAGGAAAAACTGGTGAGTGATGTCTTTTTGGAAGCTTGAAATAATACAATAAAAATACACTTGGCTTTTCACACCTTTGGATCCTAAAGTGATGTTTGACAACTTTTGCTCCAGACCATAATCGTCTTCTTTCATCTTCTTTAAAATCTCCATTGTCACCTCCATAGACTGTTGGCCGTAGATCTCCACCATCAGATCCACAATCTCAACTCTCCCTGCCGTCTCTAATCTCTGACTTGAGATTCTTTGGAGGCCACGCTTGAATTTCTCGAGCTCTCCATCACTTGAATCTTCAAGTGTTTCCAGAAGCTTCTCCTCCAGTGATGCCCCGGTTACTTCCTAATGGATTCAATGTCATCAGAGGGAATTAAATATAATATCTCCACTAGTTGAAAACATTTTCCACCTCTTTACTGTCAACATTTTCAAACTGTAAAACCCAAATGAGAGTCGTGTTGTGTAAAGTGTGTCTGATGTGATATGACTCACCTCCTTCGGTGGTTTGGACGGATGTTTATCTAAGGAGAAAACCAAGGAAAAGCCTCATCATCACTGATTCAAAATCAGATTATCAACAACTTCTTATGTCGTTTTTTAAAAATTGTTATTACTGCACTTGAATTACGAAGAATCAAAAGTGTTTAATAATCTGGAGCTGTGTTCAACAACAGGAAAACGATATAAGCTATATAACTGCATCTATATAACACTTTCATTTACAAACTCCCACACAACTCGTGCAGTATAATCAAAGTCTCATTTATCCTGGCACTAGCTGACTACTTCTGATGTGTGGAGAAGAGTAACGCATTTCCAAGTATGAGACTGTTAATGCAAAAGTGTTTCAAACAGTGAGGTTGTTTTGGTATAGTGGTGCTGTTATTAAACACGCTCCACATTTACTTAAATTCATAGAAATGTCTGAACATTTTTCTTGGAAGGCATCTAAGAAATTACAGATGTCTTCAAGATTTCAAGAGAACTCAGGGTGAGTAATTGTAATACAGAACAACTGGTCAATTTGTAGGTAAACTATTCCTTAAAATCCAACTCCAATACATAAGATTTGGAAAAATAGAAAACTCATGTGTATGAATTTTTAAATATCTGTAGTACACATCCATGACACACAGATGAGTGTGTACTGAAGCAGTTTTTTGTTTTCTTTCTCTTACCTTTGAGTCTTAAGATAGGCTTTGATAATCTCTCCACTGGATCACTTGTCTTCATGTCCATTAAAACCTCCCTGGTCACCTCCACAGACTGCGGACAACAGGTCTCCACCATCTGATCCACCAGCTGGAGTACATTTCCTGTCCAATAGGGATATCCATAACAGAAGTAGGATATGCTCTTCTGGAAGTACGTGAACTGCAGATACCACTGAAATCTGTCGAGCTCATCGCCACTCAAATCCTCCAAAGTTTCCAAAAGGATCGGTTTCACTGCTGCAATTTGTGCCTGAAAAATTCAACTGATGTGTAAGAAAAGGTGTTATTTTATGATGGAAATAAATATGACTTTTTATAAAAAAGGATTTTAGAAACACTAACATCTGTACTATTAAATATGTTTATATATTTTTTTCTGAGTGTTCAGACTTCAGTCTGCTAATCTGATCAGAACATCAGTGGAAGAAAAATAATTTGGACGGAAGAGATCAACCTTAAAAATGATTTAGTTTAGATCATCATTTTTACGTTCAAGATGGATAAGGTTAGCAACTTGCATCTATTGAATGAAAGCTGTGATGTGTAAAGTCAGACTCACTCCCTCAGACTGTACAGGTCGATGTTCATCCACAGAGTACATCTCTGAAGAGAGAAAATAAAGTGAATGTCTAACACACAAGATCCCAGCAACTAAACTAAACTACTTAAACTTAAAACATTCTGTTTCTTGTTGAGACTATAGGTCGGTGGTATTTGACAGAGGTGGGAGTAAGTCCTACATGTGCAAGTCAAGAGCAAGTCTCAACTCTTGACCTACAAGTATCAAGCAAGTCCCAAGTCACTGTGTTGAGAGTCAAGCAAGTCAAGTCAAGTCATTGCTCAGGTCAAGCAAGTCAAGTCAAGTCATACGAAATTCTGATGAATAAGCCCAGTTTCCGCATTTAAATCAGTTAAAAGACAGTGGTTATGAAAATGGATTCAACCCACACTATGATCTTCATTACATACACAGTTAATCATTTGAAATCTGATTTAGACCGATGACAATCATATTAGATTCATATTAACCCTAGAACTGTAGACAATATAGCTAGGACTCAAAAAGTCTGTTCAAAAAGGCAGAATTCCAGGTAAGAAAATCGTATATGGCACTTGCCATTACACATATTTAATTTAAATTTCTGTTAACACTAGAACCGCCAACAGCGTCAGCACCTACATGGATATCATTTTCAAACCATTTAATTTGTTCCTCTTCATAATTTCCTTATAAACTAAGGAGGACGATTTAAAACACACTTAATTGGGTTGATTTAGAAATGGCTTCTGTTTATCATCATAACAGATCAAAAAGTTCAGATTCATTTGACAATAAATCAAGGAATGATGCACTTCTACAAACAAAAACATCATAATTAAAACATTTAAACAAACTAATAAAAGTAGATGAACTACATTATTCAAAAGTTTCCAGTAACTTCTGATAATAACACAGGGGAAATAAACGAGGCATCTCTTTTCCTCTCTCTCTCTCCTGACAGCCCGTCAGTATCAGGATTAGTCAAAATGAATCCCTTGGCGGTTCTAGTGTTCATTTACCCAGTTTTGTCTTCTCTTTGCTTAATCGATTTGAAACCAAGTCTAACGTAGCTTAAACTTAACGTTAGCTTTCTAGCTAACACAACACAGTCACGTAGCCTACCTTTCTCTGAGGGGTTTTTTGTAGTGACGAATGAAGTTGGATGTTGTGGTGGTCCTGTCACTGATCTTTATGCTGCAGACCCTGCATACCGCTGTTCTGTTCTTATTAGCGTCATCGACAAAATAATCCTTGAATCCAAATTTAACTATTTTTGGAGTAAAGCTAACCGCTCCCATGTTAACTGACACTCCTGCCGTCTAGTTGGTTGCCAGGTTTGCGCGCATGGCGTTATAATCACGTTTTTCGAAAAAACTAAACGTAATATCCCAATACAAAAACAAACGCAAATATTTAATTTTAAACAGTAAAGTCCTTTCAAGTCATCTGTCTCAAGCTTAAGTCAAGTCTCAAGTCATGAATACCAAGTCAAAGTCAAGTCAAGTCTTTTATCAATGTTAGTCAAGCAAGTCTCAAGTCAAAAGATATGCGACTCGAGTCTGACTCGAGTCAAGTCATGTGACTCGAGTCCCCACCTCTGGTATTTGATGGTATTTCAATTATTTCTTTAATGTTTAAGATCCCTGTCCCATGTTTTTTTTATAGTTCACATTGTTAATGACTACAGATTATTTTGTATACTGAAATATAAAATGTATGTGATGTGAAGTTATTTGGTTTTCTTTATCTTACCTTTGAGTTCTGAGCTGGGCTTTGTCAACCTCTGCCTCAGATCATTCCTGTTAATGTCCTTCAAAACCTCCATGGTTATCTCTACACACTGTTGGCCGAAGATCTGAATTATCTGTTCCACTGTTTGAGCTCTGCCTGTTGAGGATCTCAAAATCCATGAAACATAACTCGGTTTCTTCTTGGAGACCATTAAATCTAGGGTCTGCTTGAATTTCTCTAAATCCTCGTTTCTCAAGTCATTCAGAGTTTCCAAAAGCAGATGTTTAACAGCTGCCATTGTTGCTACCTGAAATAATCAATACATTCATTAGACATGTGTATATTCCTCTTGGAAAATTACAAATGTGTCTATTTGCATCTCATCACTGTTAATGTTTTCCCTTTAACTCTATGAACTGGTTAGTTGTTGTTGGGTTTGACAGACAGACAGACAGACAGACAGACAGACAGACAGACAGACAGACAGACAGACAGACAGATCATCATAGATACGTCAATCATGTGTTTGGGTCAAATCATTACCTGTTGAAGGAAAGGTGTGTTGTAGAAAGTCAGACAGATGAGACATTACTTACTTTCTGGATCACTGCAGGTCGCTGTGCCTCTGAGTGTTTCTCTGAAGAGGAAAGAGTTGAAGATAAACAACTCAATTAATTTTACCCTCTCCCAAAATATTAATCATTGTTACATTTCATCCCAACTGACCGCCAGAGGCGGTGCTTTAAGCACTGGATATGTCCATCGCCCGCATACGCAGGTCGAGTACCAATACCAACAAAGTCACCTGTGACCCCACGTCACACCGGGCTATATCTGCCGGTGACGTCAGAGGATCTGTTCCTTTTCATCTTCAACCATCAGGGGGGCACCAGGTCCGGACAGCTACTCCAGGTATCACAGAGCCTTTTGTCTTGGGCGTCTCCCCGCCTGGCCAGTCTGCGGGCAGTCTTTCTGCCAGGAGATTTCAAGCATCTCAACATCTTGGGCTGCCCTGAGAGGGGTGCCCCTAGAGAGCATCTGCGCCGCGGTGTTGTGGGCGTCGTCTAGCATATTCTCCAGGTTTTATCGGGTTAATGTCGCCACTCCCCATCCTTTGGGCGAGGTCCTATTGCCGAGCTCCGCTGCTTCCAGTTAGTGAGTAAGTGCTTGGATTCTTCATGACATTGTTGGTATAAGTCATCTAGTGCTTAAAGCACCGCCTCTGGCGGTCACTAGGGATGAAATAAACGTATGTTACGACTGTAACTACGGTTCTATGAATCCCGGATGACCGCCAGAGTATCCTGTCACTCACAATCCTTGTGTTCTCGCGAGAACATTCTGGGAACAGATCCTCTGACGACACCGGTGGCAGATATAGCCCGGTGTCACGTGGGGTCACAGGTGACTTTGTTGGTAATGGTACTTGAGCTGCGGATGCGCGCGATGGACATATCCAGTGCTTAAGGCACTGCTTCTGGCGATCATCCGGGATTCATAGAACCGTAGTTACAGTCGTAACTTATGTTCTGATTAGTCATAAAACATACTTTGTACACTAGGATATAAATACATTATAAATATACGTTTCATCAATATTTATAACTTAAAAAGAAGAATACAGGGCTTATTAACTTAGGATAAACAGGTTTGATGATTTAAAGATATTTGTGTTTTATTCGTCTTACTTTTGGGTCCTGAGCTGCTTTGTGACAGCCTCTGCACCAGATCAGTCCTGTTCATCTTCTCAAAAGCCTCAGTGGTCATCTCCAGCAGTCTGTGCTGGCTGTGATCTTGCACCAAATAAAACACCATGTCCTGCCTGTCTCTCATCATGAGCCACCTTGGTGAGATGTCTGGGTAGCCATTGCCAAACTGAATTTCAATCAGGACCATCTGGAACCTCTGTAAATCCCGGTCACTCAAATCTTTCAGTGTTTCCAGAAGCAGCTCTATGACAGACTCCATTGTTTCCACCTGGTAAAATCAAAGGAGACGTTAATGGGACAAAAGAGCATTTCCTCAGCTGGAATGATTACAGATTATTTTTTGTTTACATCTTGTCAGTTTCAGTGTTTTATAAGAGTGGACATGGTAAGAGAACATCAGCCATGTCACGCACAACATATCAGTACACTTTATAGTTCATCCAAATCATCACAGAACCATTTTCTTTTTGTATAAACGGCGTGTTTGATTCATGACTTTATTTGACCTCCTAAGTTACTCTTTCAATGGCTGTGGTAGAAACATTAGATTTAGCAGCTGAGTGGCAGTTTAACCAGTTGCATATTTTTCTTTTGGTATAAAAGAGTGAGAATAACTATCTTTATTTTTGCCTCAGTATTGTGAATTTCTCTTTATGAATATTAGAAAAACAACTCATGAAGAATGTGATATAATTTCCCCTCCAGACAGACGTAACACAAATTATTAACACTATTCATAAATAACATTGATGCCTAGAACCTACAGTATGTGTACCTAACTTGGCCTGATCAGATTATTTCTGTAAGAAAACAATCAGAAACCAAAAGATGTTTGTGTCATGAATAATGTTCAGGGTGAAGATTATCTTCAGTCTTCTAAATCTACTGAGTCAAAGCTGCACTGGGTGGAGTCAGAGTGATGGGACATTACTCACTCTCTGGATCAGTGAAGGAAGCGGTTCCTCTGAGGAGAAAAAATGACAAACGACGGATTCAAAATCAGACTATGGACAACTTTAGTCAGATTGAGTTACTTTTGAACAAAAATACGTAATGTGAATAATTTAACTGTTAAAATAACACTCAAATATGTTTCATGATGGCATCATTCAAATCAATCACAAAGAGTGAGAGGTTTGACATTATATTATTAACACCCATTAAAGGAACACTACACCCACAAAATGACCTTTTGATAGAAATGACTCCTGCCTTGTTACCTTTAATTCTTCAAGAAACAAAACAGACAAAAGTATTGATTAATAGGGAGCTGTGTTTAACAACAGAACAACTTTATTAACTGTATAACTAAAACTATATAAAACATCTATTTACAAACTCTCACAACTCCTGCAGTAGAATCCAAGTTTCATTTATCCTGGCACGAGCTCACTACTTCCTTAAAACATGCATTTTCACTAAACCTTCCTGTTTTATACATTTCAAAGCACAGACGGGTACTCCACGTGCAAGTATGAGACTGTTGATGCAGAAGTGTTTTAGAGGTGAGGTTGTTTTGATCAAGTTGAACTGTTATTAAACACGCCCCCCATTTACTTCCATTCATATAGACGTTTCCATTTTTTTATTTGTAACTCACAGTAGAGGCATGCAAGAATTAAAGATAAATCAGGGTGAGTAATTGTAAAACAGAACAACTGGTCATTTTGTAGGTGAACTATTCCTTAAAATCTAAAAAAACTCCAATACAAAAGCATTACAACAAATACAAAAACTCATGACTATGAACTCTTCTGTGTGATGTAGCAGTTTTAGTTTTCTTTCTCTTACCTTTGATTCTTAAGATAGTCTCTGATAATCTCTCCACTAGATCAGTTCTGTTCAGGTCCATTAAAACCTCCCTGGTCACCTCCACAGACTGCGGACCACAGGTCTCCACCATCTGATCCACTAGACGGAGAGCACTTTCTGTCCAATTGGGATATCCATAACAGAAGTAGGATATGCTCTTCTGGAAGTAAGTGAACTGCAGCAACCACTGAAATCTGTCGAGCTCATCATCACTCAAATCCTTCAGAGTTTTCAAAAGGATCTCTTTCTCTGCTGCAATTTGTGCCTGAAAATTGTTACAGATGTGCAAGAAAAGGTGTTATTTCTCTATGGAAATTAATATTACTTTGTATTCATTTCGTCAGTCAAGAGGATTTTATAAAATGTTTACAAGATCTCTCAAGTCAAAGACTCACTAACATCTGTTCTATTAAATATGTTTAGCTTTTTTCTTCACAAATGCAAACTTTGATATTACTGTTCAGACTTCAGTCTGCTAATCTGATCAGAACATCAGTGGAAGAAAAATCATTTTGACAGAAGAGATCAACCTTAAAAACGATTTGGTTTGCATCATCATTGTTACGTTCAAGATGGATATGGTTAGCAACTTGCATCTATTGAAGGAAAGCTGTGATGTGTAAAGTCAGACTCACTCCCTCGGACTGTGCAGGTCGATGTTCATCCACAGAGTACATCTCTGAAGAGAGAAAATAAAGTGAATGTCTAACACACAAGATCCCAGAAACTAAACTAAACTACTTAAACTTAAAACATTCTGTTTCTTGTTGAGACTATGTGTCGGTGCGACTAATGTTTGTATAGATTCCTGTCTTTGTGGGTTTTTTTATAATTCATATTGTTGATGAATACAGATTTATTCTGAAATATAAAATGTATGCAATGTGAGTTTTCTTTTTTCTTTGTCTTACCTTTGAGTTCTAAGTTTGTAAACCTCTGCCTCAGATCAGTCCTGTTAATGTGCTTCAAAACCTCCATGGTTATCTCTACACACTGTTGGCCGAAGATCTCCATCATCTGTTCCACTGTTTGAGCTCTGCCTGCTGAGGGACTCCAAATCAATGGAAAATATCTTGGCTTCTTCTTGGAGACAATTAAATCCAGGGTCTGCTTGAATTTCTCAAGATCCTCGTTTCTCAAATCATTCAGAGTTTCCAAAAGCAGATGTTTAACAGCTGCCATTGTTGCTACCTGAAATAATCAATACATTCATTAGACATGTGTATGTTCCTCTTGGACAATTACAAATGTGTCTATTTGCATCTCATCCTTGTTTGTGTTTTCCCTTTGACTCTATCTGGTTAGTTGTTGTTGGGTTTGACAGACAGACAGACAGACAGACAGACAGACAGACAGACAGACAGAGAGACAGAGAGACAGACAGACAGACAGACAGACAGACAGACAGACAGACAGACAGAGAGACAGAGAGACAGACGGACAGATGGACAGACGGACAGACGGACAGACGGACAGACAGACAGACAGGCAGACAGAGAGAGAGACAGAGAGACAGACAGACAGACAGACAGACCGACAGACAGACCGACAGACAGATTGTTACGTGCCAGGCAGGCTGTACTTGTGTGGTTTTCTTTCCCTCCTGTGTTTCTCTCTTCTCCCTGTCTTCTGTACAGCTAATCAGCAGCTGATCGGAATCTACATGTGCACCTGAATCTGATGGCTGATTGGATCCCCTCACCCTCAGCTGGCCTATCAGCAGCCAGGGCCGACCATAAAGGAGGCACCCAGGAAGTCTTCTCTCTCTCACTCTGGGCCTGTTGCTGATGAAGGAGCCTGCAGTGTTTAGCAACTCATGATCTTTGAATTGTCTGAACTTTGTGAAAAAGTGTGTGTTGAGAGGTGGAGGAGTTAGGTAAGTCTGGGGTACCCTGTACATTTCTCACCACCTAGCTAACTAATGTTCAGACACACTAGGTTAGCGGATTGTTGCCACCCCTGTATATTGTTTTGTCAAATTCTTTGTAGTTTAGTTAGTGAGTGTTTTTTTGTTTTGAGTTTTGGTTTCAAAGGATAGATGTAGAGATAGGCCTGGTTTTGTTATGCTTGTTTCTTTTGTTTGGCACAATCCTTTGACTCCTCCTCCTCACCAACCGAGTGTTTCAAGTATATGTCTGTTCGATTCTGGGTTTACAAAAAATAAACCTTTTGTCAACTGTTACACTGACTCCCTAATTTGTATTGGTTGTATATTATTGTCTCCAGGTCCCCTAGACCTTAGTGGGGACGTAACAAATGTGGACTCGTCCGGGATATCTATTTTCCTGAGCTAAAAACAATCAATAATTGAGAAGTCATTGTAGGTGTTGTACATCGGCTGAAAAATGGGTTTTGACTTACAGGACTTTATTGAAAGTCCAAGTGTTGATAAGTTGTATTCCTGTCGCAAAGATGACATGTTATGTATTGCAGCTCACTTTAACATTTCAGTAGACAAGTATAAAGTAAAAAAAGAGATAAGAGTGAAAATCATGCAAAAACTAGAGGGGTTAAAGATTTTTGTAATCCCAAGCATGTCAACTCAGCCTAGGGCTGATGTATCTATTGATGTCGATGATAGGGAACGTGTTGTTGGTGCTTCCTTTATAGAACAGAAGAGTCTGGCTGTATTAGCTACACCTAGAATTGACAAGGTAAATCCTGAGGCTCCTCCTGCAACGCTTCCTAGGTTTGAGGCTTTCTCTCTGGGTAGCGTTGGTGCAAGTAGTGATGCCAAACTGAAGGTTCGTCTTGCCCGTCTTTAGCTGGAGGCCCAGGAAAAGGAAATGGTGCGTAGAGCGGAATATGATTACAAACTGAAGATTCGCAAGTTAGAGATAGAAGCTGAGAAAGAAATCACGTTAAAGCGGCTTGAAGTTGATGCCCTGAGAATATCTTCAGAGCAGACATTTGAGAGGTCAATACCTTCGCATACAGTCTCTCCTACAAAAAGTTTTGATGTGAGTAAAAATATTGCTTTGGTGCCAACTTTTAGAGAATCAGAAGTTGACTCATATTTTTGTGCTTTTGAGAGGATTGCTACCGCACTAGTCTGGCCTAAAGACATGTGGCCAATCCTACTACAGTGCAAATTAGTAGGTAAAGCTCAGGAAGTGGTATCTTCACTTTCTTTGGAAGAAAGCTTGCAGTACGAAGTGCTTAAAGAGTCGATCTTGCGTGCTTATGAGCTTGTGCCGGAGGCCTACAGACAAAAGTTCAGACACCATAAAAAGTCTGCTACTCAGACATTTGTTGAGTTTGCGCGAGAGAAGGGTATTCTCTTTGATAAATGGTGTGCGGCTAATGAAGTGAAGGATCATTTTGAGAGTCTTCATCAGTTACTTCTCTTGGAAGATTTTAAGAATTCTTTGCCTGAAAGGATGGTGATATTCTTAAATGAAGAGAAGGTCACTTCACTGGCTAAGGCAGCTGTTTTATCGGATGCATTTATGCTCACTCACAAGACTGTGTTTTCTTCACCCTTGCGCCCAGATAAAGCTACAGAGTCGCAAACCGGAAGGACTGATCTTGGCCCAACAACTTTTGAAAGGTCTAGAGGACCACCATCACCTCCACGGGGGCCCCGTGAGTGTAACTACTGCCATAAAATAGGACACCTTATTTCAGGGTGTCATTTCTTAAAGCGTAAACAACAATTTTCGCAACGCTTTCAAACGCCAAAAGGCATGGGACTCATTAAAGGAGTTTCCCTATCAGACATAGAAATGTCCCAGGAAGATGATGTACCTGATCCATGCTTCAAACCCTTTATTTCAAAGGGCTTTGTTTCTTTAACTGGGGATCCTAAAGACCAGCTGCCAGTACAGGTACTTAGGGACACCGAAAGGTTCTCAGTCTATTATTAGAGAAGGCATCTTACCTTTAACCTCCAGGTCATCATGTGGATCAAGTGCTGTTGTTCAAGGGGTAGGCATGACACTAGTTGCGTCTCCTTTGCACAATGTTTATATTCACTCGTCCCTTGTCAAAGGATTCTTTAAAGTAGCTGTCCTCCCTGCCTTGCCCATCAAAGGTGTTGATTTCATCCTCAGTAATGACTTGGCTGGAGGCAAAGTCAAGCCAGTACCTGAGGTCATTGATTCTCCTGATCTAAGTTTAGATGCAGATAAATCAGCTGAAGTACCTCCCGAAATCTTTCCTGCTTGTGTTGTTACAAGGGCCCAGTCAAAGAAATATGGAGAAGACTTGTCTGATTCTTTTCTTGCTACAGGGCAGTTTCTTGAAGACATGACTGCGACGGACCGACTGCCAGAGGAGGCCCGGTCTGCTGATGCTGGATCACCCAGTAACAGCTCAGAGCTTGTACAACTGCCTGCCACTCGGGAAGAATTCATGGCAGCCCAGTTAAGTGATGAAACACTTTCTAAATGTCTCTCTTCTGTTATCAGTCAGGAAGAGGCCAAGTCAAAGAAGATGGCCTACATTATGGAAGATGGACTATTGATGCGTCGCTGGATTAGTGATGCCTGTGAGGAGTCAGACTCCTTTGCAATTTATCAGGTTGTCGTGCCAACAGCCTATCGTTCTCAGGTGATGTCCTTGGCTCATGATCATCCGTGGTCAGGTCACATGGGGGTAACAAAAACGTATGAAAGAGTTTTAAAACACTTCTTTTGGCCAGGACTTAAGTCTGACGTAGTTCTTTATTGTCAAACATGTCATGTGTGCCAAGTTGCTGGTAAACCAAATCAGGTGATTCACCCTGCTCCTCTCATTCCCATTCCAGTAATGGGAGAGCCATTTGAAAGGCTGATTGTGGATTGTGTGGGACCCTTGCCAAAAACTAAAACTGGAAACCAGTTTCTCTTAACTGTCATGTGTGCCTCCACTAGGTTCCCAGAAGCCATCCCACTACGGAAAATCACTGCCCCGGTCATCACCAAGGCACTTCTGAAGTTTTTCTCCACGTTTGGTCTACCAAAGGTAGTTCAAACAGACCAAGGTACTAACTTCATGTCTAAAGTGTTTGCCCGGGTACTTGACACCTTAGGTATCAAGCATGTGACATCCAGCCCATATCATCCTGAAAGTCAGGGGGCATTAGAGAGGTTTCACCAGACTATGAATTGCATGTTAAGAAAACATTGCCATGAGTCTCATAAAGATTGGGATGACGGTGTTCCTTTAGTGTTATTTGCCGCCCGTGAAGCTGTTCAGGAGTCTCTAGGTTTTAGTCCTGCTGAGCTAGTGTTTGGACATGAAGTCAGAGGTCCTTTAAAAGTTCTTAAAGAGCATTTGATCATGCCAATGAAAAAAGTTTGCATTATCCCAGAGTATGTCGCCAAACTTAAGGATCGTCTACATTGGGTTGCTCCTTGGCTAGGGAAGCTCTGACCTCTACCCAGGGGAAAATGAAGAAACGCTACGACCAGAAAGCGCTAAAACGCTTGTTTCAGCCAGGTGACAAGGTGTTGGTTCTATTGCCTGTACCTGGTTCTGCTCTGTCTACTAAAGGGGGCCAATAATGTTCTTGCCGATGCATTATCTCGTGCTATGTAAATAGAAAATGTATATTGTCGGGTCCAAACATACTGTTTGGATTTATATGTGTGGGGGTGTTACGTGCCAGGCAGGCTGTACTTGTGTGGTTTTCTTTCCCTCCTTTGTTTCTCTCTTCTCCCTGTCTTCTGTACAGCTAATCAGCAGCTGATCGGAATCTACCTGTGCACCTGAATCTGATGGCTGATTGGATCCCCTCACCCTCAGCTGGCCTATCAGCAGCCAGGGCCGACCATAAAGGAGGCACCCAGGAAGTCTTCTCTCTCTCACTCTGGGCCTGTTGCTGATGAAGGAGCCTGCAGTGTTTAGCAACTCATGATCTTTGAATTGTCTGACCTTTGTGAAAAAGTGTGTGTTGAGAGGTGGAGGAGCTAGGTAAGTCTGGTGTACCCTGTACATTTCTCACCACCTAGCTAACTAATGTTCAGACACACTAGGTTAGCGGATTGTTGCCACCCCTGTATATTGTTTTGTCAAATTCTTTGTAGTTTAGTTAGTGAGTGTTTTTTTGTTTGAGTTTTGGTTTCAAAGGATAGATGTAGAGATAGGCCTGGTTTTGTTATGCTTGTTTCTTTTGTTTGGCACAATCCTTTGACTCCTCCTCCTCCTCACCAACCGAGTGTTTCAAGTATATGTCTGTTCGATTCTGGGTTTACAAAAAATAAACCTTTTGTCAACTGTTACACTGACTCCCTAATTTGTATTGGTTGTATGTTATTGTCTCCAGGTCCCCTAGACCTTAGTGGGGACGTAACACAGATCATCATAGATAAGTCAATTATGTGTTTGGGTCATATCATTACCTGTTGAAGGAAAGGTGTGTTGTAGAAAGTCAGACAGATGTGACATTACTTACTTTCTGGATCACTGCAGGTCGCTGTGCCTCGGAGTGTTTCTCTGAAGAGAAAAGAGGTGGAGATAAACCAACTCAATTAATTTTACCCTCTCCCAAGATATTAATAATTGTTCTGATTAGTCATAAAAAATATTTTAAACATTAGGATATAAATATACGTTGCATCTTTATTTTTAACTTAAAAAGAAGTATACAGTAGCTCTCACATCCCATGTGATGAAGGTGCTGGAGAGACTGGTATTGGCCCATCTCAGATCGCAGGTGAGATCATTTCTAGACGCTCTGCAATTTGCCTACCAGCCTCACCTGGGGGTGGACGATGCCATTATTTACCTGCTGCAGCATGCTCACTCATACCTGGATGGATCGGGTTGCACTGTGAGAATCACCTTTTTTTATTTCTCCAGCGCTTTCAACACGATCCAGCCTCGACTACTGAGTGACAAGCTGCAGGCTATGAGGGTAAACTCGTCCACCATCTCCTGGATTACCAACTACCTCACAAACAGACCACAGTACGTCCGACTGGGCAGTGTGCTGTCTGATGTGGTGGTTGGTAGTAGCCCCACAGGGGACTGTGCTGTCTCCTATCCTGTTCACCTTGTACACCTCTGACTTTAAATACAACTCTGAGTTATGACAACTCCAAGTTTTCGGACGACTCTGCAGCGGAAGGGTGTATAAGGGATGGACGGGAGGAGGAGTACAGAGCGCTGGTGGGTGATTTTTTTTTTTTTAGAGTGGACTGGAAGAAATCATCTGCTTCTGAAAATGTCACGATCTGTCTGTTTTGTTTTGTCTTTTTCTGTCTTTGGTTTCCTGTTTTATTTTGATAAGTGTTCAACCCCTGTCTTGCCTGTTGCTTTCTGTCTGTGTTTCCTCCTGTCTGATTACCCGATTGTGTTCACCTTGTGCCCCTGTGTTTTCTCCTCCCTCCTCACCTGTCTCTTGTTTCCTTGATTAGTCTTGTGTGTATTTAAGTTCTGTTTTTTCTGTCTGTCATTGTTGGTTCCTTGTGTTTCTTGACTGTGTCACGGGGAAGAGTTCTTTTTGTTCCTATTTTTAGCCTTGAAATAAAGGTATTTCTGTTGAAATTTGCGTTTGGGTCCTGCCTGCTTCGCTCATCCCTGACAGAAGGAACCAACCAAGAAATGGACCCAGCAGATGATCTGTTTGAGGTGGAATTACAACATTTTACCTTTTATTTGGCTTGCTGCTATGATTGGTGGAAGGGAGTGTCCAGTGTTCGGCAGAAGAAGGCAGCTCTGGTAGAGGCGCACCGGTTGGCAACAGAGAAACCATGGTTGTTGAAGTTCTTGCCTGGCTGGATTATGGACTTCCTCCAGACATGTGATTCCCGGCCTGCTAGCTCCAGGCATGCTAGCCCCCTACCTCTCAATTCCCATTCTGACACCATACCTCTCGATGTGTTCCGTCTGGAGTCAACCCCTGCTTCTTCCCCATTTCCTGCTCCGATCCAGGAGCCGTTCTCGGGTACTCGTCTGGCTTTTGGAGGTCCACGGAGCCTCCAAAAGGCTCCTAAGAGAAGGAGTCGCAGGTCCAGGCTAGCAGCCCTAGCCCCAGAAGCCATGCTTTGGGCTCCAGTACAGGCCCCAGCAGCCATGGTTCCAGCCCCAGTTCTGGCCCCAGCAGCCATGGTTCCGGCCTCAGCAGCCATGGTTCCAGCCTCAGTCCTGGCCCCAGCAGCCATGTTTCCGGCCCCAGTTCTGGCCCCAACAGCAATGGTTCCGGCCCCAGTTCTGGTCCCAGCATCCATGGTTCCGGCCCCAGTTCTGGCCCCAGCAGCCATGGTTCAGGCTCCAGAACCGGCCCACACAGCCATGCTTCCGTGCTCCATTACCTGGCTCACACAGCCAGGGTCCAGGCTTCTGTTCCGTGCCCAACGGCCATGGTTCTGGCTCCAGAACCGGCCCCAGCAGCCATGGTTTCGACTCCAGCCCCTCGTCTCCTGTTGGCTCTCCGGCCGACGCCAGCTCCCCATGTCCTCGGCGTACCGGCCGACGCCAGCTCCCCGTGTTCTGTCGGCGAACCGACAGTCTCAAGTCTCCTCTCAAGTTCCTTCTCAAGTCCCCTCTCGAGTCCCCTCTCAAGTCCTCTCTCCAGTCACCTCTCAAGACACATCTCCAGCTCCCTCTCGAGTCCCCTCTCAAGTTCCCTTTCGAGTCTCCTTTCAAGTCACCTCTCGAGTCTTCTCTCGAGTCACCTCTCGAGTCTTCTCTCGAGTCCCCTCTCGAGTCACCTCTCGAGTTCCCCGTCAAGTCTCCTCTCGAGTCACCTCTCGAGTCCACTCTCAAGTCACCTCTCGAGTTCCCTCTCAAGCCTCCTTTCTAGTCACCTCTCGAGTTCCCTCTCAAGTCACCTCTCGAATTCCCTCTCAAGTCACCTATCGAGTTCCCTCTCAAGTCTCCTCTCGAGTTCCCTCTCGAGTCCCCTCTCAAGTCAACCCTCCAGCTCCCTCTCTCGAGTCCCCTCTCAAGTTCCCTCTCGAGTCCCCTCTCAAGTCTCATCTCGAGTCCCCTCTGAAGTCATCTCTCGAATCCCCTCTCAAGTCACCTCTCGAGTTCCCTCTCGAATTCCCTCTCAAGCCCCCTTTCGAGTCACCTCTCGAGTCCACTCTCAAGTCACCTCTCGAGTTCCCTCTCAAGTCACCTATCGAGTCCCCTCTCGAGTCCCCTCTCAAGTCAACCCTCCAGCTCCCTCTTGAGTCCCCCTCTCAAGTTCCCTCTCAAGTCTCCTTTCAAGTCACCTTGAGCAGAGCCTTAAGGTCAGCTAATCAGCTGCTGTTGGTAGTGCCTAAGACCAGGCTTAAAACCCGAGGGCATCGAGCTTTCGCAGCGGCTGGCCCTAGGCTCTGGAATACTTTGCCCCTCCATGTGGGGTCGGCCCAGACCCTGGGGGGTTTTAAATCAACACTTAAAACTCACTTTTTCTCTCTGGCTTTTGTTTAGTTATTTATTTATTCATTTATTTATTTATTTATTTATGTATTCATTTAGTTCTTTATTTTACTATTTATAACATAACATAGGATTTCATAAAGTATTTTTAAAATAGTTTATACATTATTCGAATATATGAATAGTAGATAGGATGACTTAAAATAGAGTACCTTATATTTCAACTTTTTTCCCTTTAGACCCTTGCGGTTTATTCTTAAAAACCCTTACCCGCTCCCCATTTTCCCTCTGCTGGTCTATGGCCTTGTAGAGGGTAACGGGGTACAGAGTCGCTTAGATAAGCGGGGGAGTGCATCTGACGGAGGAATAGGTTGTTGTGCTCCCTATCTCTGTTTCTTATCCTATATCTAATAGAACTGCTCGGGTCTTGATAGATTGAGTGGGGAAGTTCATGAAATCTTTCTAGAGGGTTATCAAGAATAATTTGTATCCAATTACCTTTTCCCTCTCTGTCTGTGTATTCTCTTGTTCCGATTAACCCAGCCAAATCTTTTTTCTTGTTTTGTATCTATATCTACGCCGGGATCCGGAGTCGATGCTGATCCTCTTGCTGTAGTCCTGTGTCTTGGATCCTCTATCCTGAGTTCTGGATTAAGTCGTGGACTTCGGGTCATGGCTGAACCTGTCTCTGCGGTCCTGCCTTGGGTCTCGTCATGCTGCTTCCCTGATGGTTTCCACAGGATTGTAGCTGGCATCCTTGTGGATTCATCTTCTTATTACAGACACATGCATTTCCTAACATTCGGTCTATATGCTGTAAAATGTATTATCTCTTCGATTTACACACGGCATCTATTGCACGTCTGTCCGTCCTGGGAGAGGGATTCCTCCTCTGTTGCTCTCCCTGAGGTTTCTCCCATTTTTTTCCCTTTAAAACTGTGGGTTTTCTCTGGAAGTTTTTCCTTGTACGATGTGAGGGTCTAAGGACAGAGGGTGTCGTTTTTCTCACACTGATATTCTGAACAATCTGTGCTGTTGTATTTGCTGTAAAGTGTCTCTACTGTAGGCTATTTTTATTATATGTACAGCACTTTGGCTCGACCAAAAATCGTTTATAAATGTGCTATATAAATAAAACTTGATTTGATTTGACCTCTCGAGTCCCCTCTCAAGTCACCTCTCGAGTCCCCTCTCAAGTCACCTCTGGAGTTCCCTCTCAAGTCTCTTTTCGAGTCACCTCTCGAGTTCCCTCTTGAGTCTCCTCTCGAGTCCCCTCTAGAGTTCCATCTCAAGTCCCCTCTCCAGTCCCTTCTCAAGTCCCTACTCAAGTGCTGTTGGAGGTTCCGCTGGGGGTCCTGCCAACTCCATGTCCTGTCCCGTTGGGGGTCCCGCCGACTGCTCTTCTGCCGAGGTTCCTGCCAACCCTGTGTCCTGTGCCGTTGGAGGCCCCGCCGACTACTCTTCTGCCGGGGGTCCTGCCAACCCTATGTCCTGTGCCGTTGGAGGTTCCGCTGGGGGTCCTGCCAACTCTATCTCCTGTCCCGCTGGGGGTCCCGCCGCCGACTCTTCTGCCGATGGTCCTGCCAACCCTATGTCCTGTGCCGTTGGAGGTCCCGCTGACTACTCTCCTTTCGGGGGTCCTGCCAACACTATGTCCTGTCCCGTTGGGGGTCCCGCCGACGGCTCTTCTGCCGGTGGTCCTGCCAACCCTATGTCCTGTGCCATTGGAGGTTCCGCTGGGGGTCCTGCCAACTCCATGTCCTGTCCCGTTGGGTGTCCCGCCGACTGCTCTTCTGCCGGGGGTGTTCTGCCAACCCTATGCCCTGTCCCGTTGGGGGTCCCGCCGACTGCTCTTCTGCCGGGGGTCCTGCCAACCCTATGCCCTGTCCCGTTGGGGGTCCCGCCGACTGCTCTTCTGCCAGGGGTCCTGCCAACCCTATGCCCTGTCCCGTTGGGGGTCCCGCCGACTGCTCTTCTGCCGGGGGTCCTGCCAACCCTGTGTCCTGTGCCGTTGGAGGCCCCACCGACTACTCTTTTGCCGGGGGTCCTGCCAACTCCATGTCCTGTCCCGTTGGGGGTCCCGCCAATGACCCTTCTGCCGGGTGTCCTGCCAACTCCATGTCCTGTTCCGTTGAGGGTTCCGTTGATGCCTGTTCCGCCGGGTTTCCTGCCAGCACCGTGTCCTGTCCTGTTTCGGGTCCCATCGACACCAGCCCTTGCTCCGTCGTGGGTCCCACTGACACCAGCCCAGGTTCCGTCCAGGGTCTCGTCTACGTCTGACCCGCCAGGGGTTTCACCTGCTCCTGCCCGTCCTTGAGCCCGGCCCCCTGAGTGTCGCGGTCTTCGCCCTCAAGCCCGGCCCCCTGACTTTCCCGGCCGCGGTCCTCGCCCTCGGGCCTGGCCCCCTGACTCTTCCAGCCGCTGCCTTCGCCCTCACGCCCGGCCCCCTGAGTTCGCCCGCTGTGGCCTTCACCCCTTTTGGAACTCTGCCTTGCCCCTGGCCCGCCCCTGTGTTTTCTCCTCCCTCCTCACCTGTCTCTTGTTTCATTGATTAGTCTTGTGGGTATTTAACCTGTTTTTTCTGTCTGTCATTGTTGGTTCCTTGTGTTTCTTGACTGTGTCACGGGGAAGAGTTCTGTTTGTTCCTATTTTTAGCCTTGAAATAAAGGTATTTCTGTTGAAATCTGCATTTGGGTCCTGCCTGCTTCGCTCATCCCTGACAGAATGTGGCCAAAACCAGAGAGATGGTCGTTGATTTCATGAGGAAGAGGACTTCACTTCTCCTCAGCCCCTGTGCATTCTGGGAGAGGATGTGGCTGTTGTGGAGGACTACAAGTATCTGGGAGTGCACTTAGACAATGGAATGAACTGGAGGATCAACACTGACGTGGTTTATAAGAAGGAGATGGGCAGACTCTATTTTCTGAGGATGTTGATATCCTTCCACGTGTCCAGCAAGATGCTGGAGAACTTCTACCAGTTGGTTGTGGCCAGTGCACTCTTCTTTGCTGCGGTCTGCTGGGGGGGGCAGCATCAGCTGGTGACACAAGCAGGATCAATAAACTGATCAGAAAAGCTGGGTCTGTCGGCATCAAGCTGGACCCCTTTGAAGCTGTGGTGGAGAGGAGGACACTGAACAGGCTGTTGTCCATCATAAATAACACCAGCCATCCTCTCCACCTGCAGCTGGACAGTCAACGGAGCTCCTTCTCCAACAGAGAGCTGCAGCCCCACTGTCACAAGGACCGATACAGGAAAACATTACTGCCCACTGCAATAACTCTGTACAACAAATCACCTCTGGCTGGCAGAGAACTCTCTGCTCCTAGTTTCTCTTGGAATAAAACCACACTGTACATTTTACATTGATATAATCTGTTCTATATTTAAATATTCCATCGGTTATATATTTATGTATATATGTATACATAATACCTTGCTAATTCAACATGTATATTTGCTACTTTCTTGTTTATTTCTAGTCTTTGATTTTTGATTGTACAATGCCATGTCTTTTTTATACTGCTACAATGCAAACATTTCCCAAATTGGGATCAATAAAGTAGAATATTATCTCTTATCTTATTAACTTAGGATAAACAGGTTTGATGATTTAAAGATCTTTGTGTCATATTTGTCTTACTTTTGGGTCCTGAGCTGCTTTGTGAAAGCCTCTGCACCAGATCAGTCCTGTTCATCTTCTCAAAAGCCTCAGTGGTCATCTCCAGCAGTCTGTACTGGCTGTGATCTTGCACCAAATAAAACACCATGTCCTGCCTGTCTCTCATCATGTGCCAGCTTGGTGAGATGTCTGGGTAGCCATTGTCAGACTGAATTTGACTCAGGACCATCTGAAAACTCTGTAAATCCTGGTCACTCAAATCTTTCAGTGTTTCCAGAAGCAGCTCTATGACAGACTCCATTGTTTCCACCTGGTAAAATCAAAGGAGACGTTAATGGGGCAAAAGAGCAATTTCTCAGCTGGAATGATTACAGATTATTTTTTGTTTACATCTTGTCAGTTTCAGTGTTTTACAAGACTGGATATTGTAAGAGAACTTCAGTCATGTAACCACAACGCATCAGTACACTTCATATTGTTCATCCAATTCATCACAAAACCATTTTCTTTTTGTATAAACGGCGTGTTTGATCCATGACTTAAATTTGACCTCCTGGGTAACTCTTTCAAAGGCTGTGGTAGAAGAATTACGTCAGGCGTCTTGATTTAACAACTGAGTGGCAGTTTAACTAGTTGCATCTTTTTCTTTTGGTATAAAAGAGTAAGAATCACTATCTATATTTTTGCATCAGTATTGTGAATTTCTCTTTATCAATGTTAGAAAAACAACTCATGAAGAATGTGCTATAATTTCCCCTCCAGACAGACGTAACGCAAATTATTAAAGGTCCCATGTCATGGCCATTTCTACTCATCATATTTCCATTGTTGAGGTCTACTAGAATAGATTTACATTGTGCAATTGTCCAAAATCACATTGGTTTCTCATACAGCATCTCTGTATAGTATGTGTATTCACCAGGTATTCACTCTCTGTCCTAAACGGCTGTTGGAGCTCCTGCCCCCCCACCCTCCTTGTGAGCCCATTGTGCTCTGAATGGTCAGGACGTTGGGAGGCTCGTTGCTGCTGCGAGGAGCGGACAGGTTTCCGGGTCGGCGATACAGCGAAACTCATCCTGAGCACACTTCAAGACACTTGCAGATACTTGCGTACCATGCTGCGAATGGATCTGGCCCTTCCTACATCCAGGACATGGTTAAACCGTACACCCCAGCACGTGCACTCCGCTCTGCATCAGCCAAACAGCTCGCTGCACCCGCACCGCGAGGGGGACCCAAGTTCCCATCAGCAAAAACACGTGGGTTTGCTATCCTGGCTCCAAAATGGTGGAATTAGCTCCCCATTGACATCAGGACAGCAGATAGCTTGCACATCTTCCGGGGGAGACTGAAAACTCATCTCTTTCGACTCCACTTCGAGCGATAGAACTATTAACAAAGCACTTATATACTAATAAAGGACTGGCTTATCTAAAGCCAGTTGAGTAGCACTTGAAATGTTTGGCTCTATGAAACCTGATGTACTTATATGATTCTGTTTTCTTCAAGTTTGTAGTTTGTTGGTCGAACGCACTTATTGTAAGTCACTTTGGATAAAAGCGTAAGCTAAATGTAATGTAATGTAAAGCACACATGAACACTCACAGCCGAAGTAAAAACAATAAGTGTGGCTTGATATTGAGTAAGACAACGGTTTATAATGCTGCGAGAATGGGTGGAGAGCATTTCTCCGCGATCCCAACTCGTCTATTACCAGCGTTCAGGGAGCTCTATGCAAGTCAATGGGATTCCCTGTTAGTTAACCAAGGGATCCTGGTGTGTGAGGTGCTCCGCGGATTGTTCCATTTGGGCCAATCCGGCCATTTGTTGTTGATTTGGGTGTTCACACGTCACTGTACCCAGGAAGCAAACAATGGAAAGTGAGAAATCTCCAACGAAGCGTTTTGGGGCAGCATAGACAGGTCTTTTCTGTGTTAGAGTTTTACTCGCTACAGGGTGTACTTTGAGGATTGTTGACTCTGCAGACCGTTTACATGCAGAAAAACCTTCATAACACACAAGGGGACGGGTAATAACCGGAAAAGCATGACATGGGACCTTTAACACTATTCATAAATAACATGTATGTCTTAGATTCGAACATACAGTATGTGTACCTAACTTGGCGTGGTCAGATTATTTCTGTAAGAAAACAATCTGAGACCAAAAAATGTTTGTATCATGAATAATGTTCAGGAAGGAGATTATCTTCAGTCTTCTAAATCTAGTGAGTCAAAGCTGCACTGGGTGGAGTCAGAGTGATGGGACATTACTCACGATCTGGATCAGTGAAGGAAGCGGTTCCTCTGAGGAGAAAAAATGACACACGATGGATTCAAAATCAGACTATGGACAACTTTAGTCAGATTGAGTTACTTTTGAACAAAAAGACGTAATATTAATAATTTAACTGTTAAAATAACACTCAAATATGGTTCATGCTGGCATCATTCAAATCAATCACAAAGAGTGAGAGGTTTGACATTATATTATTAACACCCATTAAAGGAACACTACACCCACAAAATGACCTTTTCATAGAAATGACTCCTGCCTTGTTACCTTTAATAGTTCAAGAAACAAAACAGACAAAAGTATTGATTAATAGGGAGCTGTGTTTAACAAGAGAACAACTTTATTAACTGTATAACTAAAACTATATAAAACATCAATTTACAAACTCTCACAACTCCTGCAGTAGAATCCAAGTCTCATTTATCCTGGCACGAGCTCACTACTTCCTTAAAACATGCATTTTCACTAAACCTTCCTGTTTTATACATTTCAAGGCACAGACGGGTACTCCACGTGCAAGTATGAGACTGTTGATGCAGAAGTGTTTTAGAGGTTAGGTTGTTTTGATCAAGTTGAACTGTTATTAAACACGCCCCCCATTTACTTCCATTCATATAGACGTTTCCATTTTTTTATTTGTAACTCACAGTGGAGGCATGCAATAAAACAGATGTTTTCAACAATTAAAGAGAACTCAGGGTGAGTAATTGTAATACAGAAAAACTGTTCATTTTAGAGGTGAACTATTCTTAAAAAATAAATAAATAATCAAACACAAAAGCATTGCAACAAATACAAAACTCATAACTATGAATTCTAAAATATATGTATAACACATGCATGACACACGGATGAGTGTGTACTGTTCTCTTACCTTTGAGTCTTAAGATAGTCTCTGATAATCTCTCCACTAGATCAGTTCTGTTCAGGTCCATTAAAACCTCCCTGGTCACCTCCACAGACTGCGGACCACAGGTCTCCACCATCTGATCCACCAGCTGGGATGCACTTGCTGTCCAATTGGGATATCCATGAAAAGAGTAGGATATGCTCTTCTGGAAGAATGTGAAGTCCAGATACCACTGAAATCTGTAGCGCTCATTATCACTCAAATCCTTAAGAGTTTTCAAAAGGATTGGTTTCACTGCTGCAATTTGTGCCTGAATTTTTTTACGGATGTGTAAGAAAAGGTGTTATTTCTCTAAGGAAATAAATATGACTTTGTTTTCATTTTATCAGTCAGTGTTTCAGACAAGAGGATTTTCTACAATGTTGACAAGATCTCTCAAGTCAAAGACACACTAACATTTAATAACATCTGTTCTATTAAATATGTTTATCTTTTTTCTTGAAAAATGCACATTTTTATATGAGTGTTCAGACTTCAGTCTGCTAATCTGATCATAACATCAGTGGAAGAAAAATCAAGATGGATATGGTTAAAAAGTTGCATCTATTGAAGGAAAGCTGTGATGTGTAAAGTCAGACTCACTCCCTCGGACTGTGCAGGTCGATGTTCATCCACAGAGTACATCTCTGAAGAGAGAAAATAAAGTGAATGTCTAACACACAAGATCCCAGCAACTAAACTAAACTACTTCAACTTAAAACATTCTGTTTCTTGTTGAGACTATGTGTCGGTGGCATTTGATGGTATTTTAATTATTTCTTTAATGTTTGTATAGATTCCTGTCCCATCTTTTTTTTTATACTTCATATTGTTAATGACCACAGATTTTTTTTTAATTGAAATATAAAATGTATGTGATGTGAGGGTTTTCTTTCTTCTTTGTCTTACCTTTGAGTTCTAACTTTGTAAACCTCTGCCTCAGATCATTCCTGTTAATGTCCCTCAAAACCTCCATGGTTATCTCTACACACTGTTGGCCGTAGAACCCCATAATCTGTTCCACTGTTTGATCTCGGCCTGTTGAGGATCTCAAAATCCATGAAAAATATCTTGGCTTTTTCTTGGATGAAATTAAATCCAGGGACTGCTTGAATTTCTCTAAATCCTCGTTTCTCAAATCATTCAGAGTTTCCAAAAGCAGATGTTTAACAGCTGCCATTGTTGCTACCTGAAATAATCAATACATTCATTAGACATGTGCATATTCCTCTTGGACAATTACAAATGTGTCTATTTGCATCTCATCACTGTTAATGTTTTCCCTTTAACTCGTATAAACTGGTTAGTTGTTGTTGGGTTTGACAGACAGACAGACAGACAGACAGACAGACAGACAGACAGACAGACAGACAGACAGACAGACAGATCATCATAGATACGTCAATCATGTGTTTGGGTCATATCATTATCTGTTGAAGGAAAGGTGTGTTGTAGAAAGTCAGACAGAAGTGACATTACTTACTTTCTGGATCACTGCAGGTCGCTGTGCCTCTGAGTGTGTCTCTGAAGAGGAAAGAGGTGGAGATAAACCAACTCAATTCATTTTACCCTCTCCCAAAATATTAATCATTGTTCTGATTAGTCATAAAACATACTTTGTACACTAGGATATAAATACATTATAAATATACGTTTCATCAATATTTATAACTTAAAAAGAAGAATACAGAGCTTATTAACTTAGGATAAACAGGTTTGATGATTTAAAGACGTTTGTGTTTTATTTGTCTTACTTTTGGGTCCTGAGCTGCTTTGTGACAGCCTCTGTACCAGATCAGTCCTCCCAATCCTGTTACAAATATGTTGGGTCATCTCCACAGACTGCTGGCCGTGATCTCGCACCAAATAAAACACCATGTCCTGCCTGTCTCTCATCATGAGCCACCTTGGTGAGATGTCTGGGTAGCCTTTGTCAGACTGAATTTTATTCAAGACCATCTGGAACCTCTGTAATTCCTGGTAACTCAAATATTTCAGTGTTTCCAGAAGCAGCTCTATGACAGACGCCATTGTTTCCACCTGGTAAAATCAAAAGGAGACGTTAATGGGGCAAAAGAGCAATTTCTCAGCTGGAATGATTACAGATTTTCTTTGTTAACATCTCGTCAGTTGATTTTACAACAGAGTGGCTGTTGAACAAGTCTTTTTTATGTATTTTAACAAATACTTTACTATAGATAACATTAATGGCTAAGAACGTTTGTGTACCTAAGTTGGCATGATCAGATTATTCTTTTAAGAAAACTATCAGGGACACAAATGAAGTTCAGGATGAAGATTATTAACAGTCTTCTTAATCTACTGAGTCAAAGCTGCACTGTGTGAAATTGATGGGACTTTACTCACGCTCTGGATCAGAGAAGGAAGCGGTTCCTCTGAGGATAAAAAAAATAAGGAAAAAGGCCCATTTTATTTATTTCATCCCAATGTGAAATACAAACCTCTGCAACAGTGAGAATATAATGATTTATATATCCACTTAAATATATTCTAACACTGTTCAATGGCTTAAGATACATTTGGTATCGGAATATACATATTTTTGTCTTGTTTCTCTTACCTTTGGTTCCTGAGCTGATGTCTGACAATCTCTGCACCACATCAGTCCTGTTCATCGTCTTTAAAACCGTTTTGGTCATATTCACACACTTTCCGCCGAACGTCTTCACCATCAGATCCACTGTTTCATCTGTGTTTGCCACTTTGAGTCGACCCCTTAGGATCAGTGGGAAACTTTCCTCTAATTCAATGAGTGACTTGAATTGGTTAAGCTCATCTGAACTCAAATCCTTCAATGATTCAAGAAGTATCTTCTGAGCCATCATGCTTTCTACCTGTAAAGTTTAAAGGAGATATCTTAGAGTGTATGCAGGATAGGATGTTGGTTATGTGTGTGATTCTCATCCAAGATCAGAGACTGAGTCTCTTCTTATTTCTATCACTCAGATTCACTTTTAGATTGTATATTCAAAACTAGATTTACTGCATTGCGGTTGAACTGTATGCCTCCACAAAAAAAATCAATCGGTCCAAATGTAATATCTTTATCATTAATCATTTTAATCCCATGGCATTTTTCCACCAAATTCAAAATCTGTTTATTTTTGTACTCAAGTGGATGTTTGTCCCAAATCTAAATAAATAGTTGTTTGGTTAAGGAAACCCCATTCTTCCACACAGGGTCCAATGGGTCAGTGGATGATTTGAAATGTTGTCAATCATTTGAAATCATGATTGAAAATATCAGGTTACAGAATATTGTTTCTCAGTGAAGGATGTCCTCGCCGATTTCAGAAACATTTGCCAGATCAAGGTGAGTTAAGAAAGATAACTAATGTTGTTTTAAATGTTTGGCTTACAGCGGATTCAAAATATTTTATTGATATAAGTTTAAAATTGTATTCTCTATTGCATGCACCAATTGCATCTCAAAAGCAGTGATTATATGAGCGGCCCACCATATGATAACAAAACTTTCATTACAATCCTTTTCAAAACTAAATATGTACTCACCTCCATGTCGTTCTTATTCTTCTTATATTTCTCAGACACATCAGCAAGGTCATCGAGGAGATCTGACTCATGTTCTCTCAGCAGTTTGTAGAATATCTCTTTTCCTCCAGGTTCACAGACTCTCAAAGGCCCTCTTAGGAGAGCCCTCATCTTCTCCCGAGGGCCATGGAGGGATAGGATTTCCTCATAATGTTCTCTATTGATAACTTTATATGAGAGCAGTCCATCCAGAATCGGTTCAATGTTTTTTACTCTCTGGACTAGTGCTAAATGATGTTTATCCACAAATAGCTCTGAGGAAAGAAAAGGCAATGTTGTTAGCGATAAGGCAATGTTGTTAGCGATAAAACAATTTTTTATATATATGCTATCTTTAATAACTGTAATATATACCGGGCTGATAAATCCTAAGAACTGCTACAGGATTTGATTTGTTTTTGATATGTATTTTTGAAAATGTAGTAACTTTTTTAGTTTTGATCTTTTTTTAGCATATTGTTTATTATATTATAACTTAGTACTTTTTTAGCATATGGTTGCGTTGTTTGTTTATTATATTAGAACTTAGAACTTTTTTTAACGCATGTAAGATATGCAACACTAAGCTGTCGGTGGCTCTTTCCTGCTGTAACGCTGCACATTTCCCCTCTGTGGGACTAATAAAGGTATTCTGATTCTGATTCTGAAAACTGGAAAATTACCTTTTACTCTGAATGAATTACTTCTAAGACACTGAGCAGCACGTCTCTGATAAATACAAGTTTAATGTGGTGATTCTGCATGATTCTTTGTGAGGAAAATTAAGTTTTACAGATCTGTGGTCCGGTAAAAACAACCCAATAACCAAACTAACTGATTAGTCGACAATATGCTATTGTGTAAGTTGAGTGAAGAATTTCCTAAATGATAAAACAGAAGGAAATACGCTTTTCAGTCAGATTCTACTTTTAAACTCGACTTGTTGTAGCCAACCTTAACTCAAACTAACAGACTGTGTACTGTAATACCTGTGCACCTACCTTCCTCCATCGTGTTTAGATCAGGTGCTGCCGAGGATCAAGGAGCGGTTAAAAAAAATGTAGTGTGGTTAGACTTTACACACACCTCTGTTGTCTCATATACATTTAGGAAAGAGAAAACAAAATGCTCTCCTTCTTTAACGGTCCCCACACTAAGAAATTAACAATTAAAACTAGCCTACACTACTTGTGAGGCTCGGTTAAATGACAACTCCAAATGTTCAGCTCAAGAAAAAAAAGTACTATGAATACATGTGTGAATCAGAAGCAGACAATAAAGTAATTGACAAAAACAAAAGAAGCTACAAGTAAAGTGAAAGGCTCATTAAAAACTTCTCATGCAGCTTTGAGCCATCATGAAATGTTACAATCTATTTGTGGTTGCTTAACGAACAATGTTGAGCTAATTCAGTCCAAATCTAAAGATGCTCAATTTCCAATGATATAAAACTATTTAGGAAATCATTTGAGAAGCTGACACAACAGATAGTTTGCCATTTTGTTCTTTAAAAATGGCTCAAGCAAGTACTAATTCTCCAATAAATAAAAAAATGCTTTTTTAATCCATGTATTTATAGGTTAAAAGCTTTACAGCCCAGGAAAAGGTCATTTCCACGCAGCACAAACTCCACAATACTAAAAGTAGCCTTTTTGTAATTTTCCACATTAAAACTCCCATTACAGTTTCAGACGTATTTTGAAAACTAGACGGCTGGAAACGGAACCCTAAAAAAACCGAACATGTCATGATGAGTGCAAAGAATACGCAGAAAGGAAAGAAAGCAAAAAAAAGTGCCGGACAAACGTTGTGACTTCTACTCTACCTTGTGGCGTTAGTTGTTGGAGTTGAAATCCTTCCATTAATGTTTAATAACTGCGGAACATTGTTCATCTCTGTTTAAACAAGCTTGTCGTGAAACCTGTCTCATCATGAACGTTAAACCTGTTCGTGCTGCACAGAGTTAAGGTTGAGTGGGAGTGTATTACTTTGTAACTCCATGTTTAATGGTACGTCCCGTATGTGAAGTCATAAGCATGATAAACGCAGTATAGCCATGCTTGTTCATGTCCCTGAATAAAAGGAAGAGAGAAGAAAGAAGACTGCGCATACTATATTTCTTAACACTCTTTTTTTAACAATGAACATGATATTAAATGATGAGGGATGAAAATAAATTCTGCCTCAAATTCTTAAAGATATTGATAGGGAATCAGTACTAGACTGCTCCCACAAATTTTATGAAGTACCATTACTGGGTTGTGGGTACTCAGACCCGGCATTTAACAATTCACGAGCGCCTCGCACAACCCCCATTATTATCATACTCAACATGAAGTTTAAAACAGGCAGAGAGTTGTCTTGTCTTTCATGCCCAAACCGTGAACTCCTATATTAAAGAAGAGCTATTGTGGACTGAATTTAACCAGCATATATATAATATCAACTTAATATACAGCCCTTTTAAAAACTAAGTTATATGTGCTTTACATTGATAGAGCTTCATAAAAAGCCCAACCATAATATTAATAAAACAAATAATAAAAATAATAGAGCAGAAAGGACATACTGGAAATAAAATGGTAGCATTAATAAAACAAAAATAAAAAGCTGTTTTAAACAGATAATTTCTCACCAGTATTTTAAAGGATGTCACTGACTCTGCCAGACTCAGTCGTCACATGCACTTTTACTTTTATAACATCTGGGTGTGCAGTGGTTAGGATGGAGGGACACGTTCAGAGCCTCATGTGGTAACTGGAGTGCAATACAGCATCACTTCATAGGGGATCAACACACTTTAAAATGAGTCCTTAAAAAGCATTTCATGGCCTACATCCCACATTTACAACTGAAATGAGAAAATCTTACATAATACAAACACATAACATTTCCAAATGTATTGAACTCCAACAGGCATCCTCTATCAGACAGCTCCCGAGAGCAGCGGTTTTCAAAGTGTGAGGCGCACCTCCCCTGGGGGCGCCAGAGAGCTTCAGGGGAGGCGCAGCGTGAGAAAAAAATAACGAGAAACAGTGAAATCTAGCAAGTTAACTTCAGCTAACTTTATGCGAGCGGCAACATGGATCGATTTTTTGTGAAGTTATATACCTAAAGTGAAAGAGGAGACAGTGTCTGGCAGAAAACGTCAGCTTTGTTTTGAAACAAAAGTTGTGGCTCATCGGACATTTATGAGAGAAAGTCTCTAATGTCCGAGTGCAAGTAAATGCAGCACAAGACGCGAGCCTTGTAACCCCTTCCCCGGCCTGGCGCGAGCGAGGAAATGTGATTGGCGGCGATTACATTTGAACGGGACGGCGCCCAAAAAACAGTTTTATGTCCTGAGAAAGTCAAATAAGACGGTGTGTAAAACTACACTGCCCAGCCAAAGATAAGTAACCACTTTGATTTAACTAGGCCAGTAGGTAAGGGCATTCCACTGGATAATAATACCCCTGCATTATAGCAACAACAACAATAATAATAATAATAATAATAATAATAGCAATAATAATTGGGAGGGGGGCGCAGCTGTTCTTATAGTATGTTCTCTGAGGGGAGGCTCACCTTCCCACACTTTGAAAACCCCTGCTCTAGAGCCACAAAATGCTTTATATAACTTTTTTAACTCATGCAGCAGCTACTTTACAAGACTCCTAAACAGACTGGATATCTAAACATTGCTGCAGTTCCCCTTTAAATGTATAAACTGTACTTTCATCACCAAGTAAAGTCCTGCCTCGCTTCATCCAAACATACAAGAAGGTAAGGCTAAACAATTAGTTCATAAAAATTGAGGTTAGTTAATAAATCAATGTTTGTGGATAATGTCAAAAGAATACTACCTTCTTCCAGTACCCCTCTGAACAATCAGTTTAATAAATAAGAATAATATGTAAACATTAAAACAAATCTAGGAGGAGAGCGACGTTCTTAAATCTGTTAACTTCATTACATCGTTATGTTTGCTTCAACTTTTAAAACACTCTATTCACTCGACATGTGTAATATTTATAAGAGTTTATTGAAAACGTATTTCGAAATAGAAAACATTGGCCTCCAAAAGTAAACATATTTTCATGAGGGAAAAAAACAACAAGAGAATCCTTTAGCACATAAGAGAATAATCAAAATTAAAATCTGCATGCAAAACCTAAGGATAATCATTCATGATCAAGCATCCTTTAATCTATAAGAAATAGGTTAAAAGCAGACTCAATCCATCTGGGATTTGCTGGATCAAAACATTACATGTCAGGTGAGAACGCTAAATCATTTCTTACATCATTACATTACATGAATGACTTACATGGTTTGCTGAATCTGGTTTTAACCTTACAGGAAAACGTATACATTTTATAAAATATGACTGGTCCAAGTGTAAAAAAGAGCTATGATTAAACATGAAGGTGCAAAAGCTATATTTGATAGAACCCCCACAGAGACATTGACATTAATATTTCCCAATTGGAATCTTTTAAGACGTTTTTTTTCTTGAGGCACAATGTACATTTAGTCTGAAAAAGGATTTCTCCTCAACATTCACTTCTTTCCCTTTAGCTCCTCAATGAGATATTTCTCCTCTTTCTCAAGGATTCTGTAGAAGACTTCTTTGCCACGAAGCCCTGCTGCATTCAGGGGACCACTGAAGAGTTCCCTCATCTTCTTCTGACGGGTTGGGATTACCATGATATCACTATAACTCGATTGTTTGATGACTTTTTCCTGATGGAGCTGATCCAAAATGGCTGCAACGCAGTTCACTCTGTTGATCAGCTCGGTTCTATGTTTATCCACAAAGTGCTCACCTGAGGAAGGAGGGAATAATGAGTAAAGTGTTGATGATCCCATGAAGCCAACTTGATACATTTCCAAACAAATGATTTAATATTCTATAACAGTGACTTCTTTATTTGAAATACAGCGGAGGATATACTTATTTGATCCCTTGCAGATTTTGTAAGTTTGCCCACTTAAAAAATAAATAACAGTCTATCATTTTAATGGTAGGTTTATTTTAACAGTGTGAGTAAGAATATGAAAAAGAAAATCCAGACATTGACATTATATAAAAGATAAAAATTAATTTGCAATTAACTCTGGGAAATTTGATCTCCTTACAACAAACAAGGATTCTGGCTCCCACAGACCGGTTACAGAAGTCCTCTTCCTTTAAAAAAGTACTCCTGATATCAACTTGTTAACTGTATAAAAGAGACCTGTCCACAGAACCAATCAATCAGATTCCAACCTCTCCACCATGGGCAAGACTAGAGAGCTGTCTCAGGACCTCAGGGACAAGATGGTAGACCTGCTCAAGGCTGAGATTGGCTACAAGACCATCAGAAAGCAGCTTGTTGAGAAGGAGACCACTGTTGGTGCGATTATAAGGAAATGGAAGAAACAGAAAATGACCATCAATCACCCTCGGTCTGGGGCTCCACACAAGATCTGGCCCGTGGGGTATTGATGATCATGAGAAAGGTGAGGTATCAGCCAAGAGCTAAAGGGGGGGGGAACTTGTTAATGTTCTCAAGGCTGCAGGGACCACAGTCACCAAGAAAACTATTGGTAACATACTACACCACAATGCAGAAACTCCTGCAGCACCTGCAAGGCCCCCTGCTCAAGAAGGCACATGAAAGGCCCCTCTGAAGTTTGCCAATGGACATCTTAATAATTCAGAGAAGTGGCTGATCCACTGAGATCATAAACCAAAATCAAGTGTGCACCCACCGTCTACCATGGTGTATTGAGCTGTCTCTCCAGCTGAGGGTCTCGTAGCTGAAACAAATTGAGGGAAAATAACAATTGCTTAATGATGGACAGGTTTACTTTTTTTTCATGCGCACAGCAACATAGCAAAATACGGTAATTCAATGTAACAATGATACATGCACTGTCATTGGTTGCCAGTTTAATAGAAGACCTAAAACAATAAGACTGATGTTATTCTATATTCAACAAAATGAGAAGATTAAAAGCAACAATGCATTACTCAACGTCCCTCAATACTGTTCAGCTTCCTAAGTCTATGCTACAACACACCAGCTTGTGTCCAAGGTAATTCCTATCTCAAGTGAATGAGTTGGGGCTGGCCCATATATGGATATCATTGTGAAATCATGATGTCAGACTACATTTTGTATTACATTTTGGATAACGTCAAATCACTTAAGTGTCTTTTCCTGGTTTAAGTCCCTGCATTACATATTTTGTGAAAGCAGGAATAATCAACCCTATCATTTTGGTGGAATATATTTGACCAGCAATATTGGGAAATGTGATTATGTCCATATCGCACAGCCTTAAATGAGTATGCACCATTAATCACACTATCTTTTTGTAACTGTACATCAAAATTCAGTGTCAAGACAGTGTCGTTGTCAATGTGAAGGGTGAAGTTCGAGGAGAAATGTTAACCTGCTAATTATGTAGAAAATATTCCCATTTGCTGGTCTATTATTTTTCACCCATAACCAAGCTGCAAACCCTGCTATGTCTCTCCAATGTCTTTTGTGTAGGGCTTTTAAGTTTTTGTGGACTCAAGACTTTTCGCTCTGGTGGAAAATAAATGGTATCCTTTTCAAGTCTTCTATTTTATAATAGCAAGAAAACCTAATGTAGATAAACAACTCACTGTCCATTGATTCATTTTCTGAGGACGGTCCACCTGCAACTTCCTCTGTAAAATAGACAGATATGGTTAGTCAGAAATATGACGGATGACAATTTGACATAAACTTTAGTGTAGGACACACTAACACTGCATGTTGTGATTGGCTGTTTAAACTGGTTAAAGGCAATGTATGATGATAATTTGTTGAGTTTTGTAATTGCTCTCTTGTGCTTATTGACATCTTGCTCTTCCAAATGTGTTCTCAGGGTGTGTGCAGTTCAGCTGGTAGAGGTGTTCACAGACATCTTCAACAGGTCCCTGCTGCAGTCTGTAGTCCCTGCATGTTTCAAACACTCCACCATCGTTCCTGTCCCCAAAAAGACTAAAACCACCAGCCTTAATAACTTCCGCCCAGTAGCACTCACCTCCATCATTATGAAGTGCTTTGAGCGGTTAATCAAAAACATTCATCACCTCCTCCCTCACTGACTTTCTGGACCCCCTGCAGTTTGCCTACAGAGCAAACAGGTCCACAGACGCCATCGCCCTCACCATCCACACTGCCCTCTCACACCTGGACCAGAGGAACACGTATGTGAGAATGCTGTTCACTGACTACAGTTCAGCTTTCAACACCATCGTGCCCTCCAAGCTGGTCATCAAGCTCAGAGACCTCGGGCTCAACAGCGCCCTCTGTGATTGGATACTGAACTTCCTGACGGGCAGACCCCAGGCAGTGCGGATGGGAAAAATCACATCCTCCACCCTGATCCTCAACACCGGAGCCCCTCAGGGCTGTGTGCTCAGCCCCCTCCTCTACTCCTGTTCACAAACGACTGCGTGGCCACACACAGCCCCAACACTATCGTGAAGTTAACTGACAACATGACTGTCATCGGCCTGATCACCGACGGCAACGAGACGGTGTACAGAGAGGAGGTCGAAAACCTGATATCTTGGTGCCAGGATGAAAACCTCCATCTCAACATCACTCAGGACCTGACATGGACTCATCACACAAACAAAAAAGATAAATCTCCAACGAGGCGTTTTGGGGCAGCATAGACAGTTATTTTCTGTGTTAGCGTTTTACTCGCTACAGGGTGTACTTTGAGGGTTTGTGACTTTGCAGACCGTTTACATGCATAAAAACCTTCATAACACACAAGGGGATGGGTAATAACCGGAAAAGCATGACATGGGACCTTTAAGATTCTTATAAATGTAATGGAAATGTCATTTCAATAACTGTAAAAACAAAACAAAATTTTTAACATGCAGCATCTTACCATATGAATCACCAGAGTTTCGTAACTCAACTGAAATACAGAACATACAAAATATGGATTTTTCACATTTTGTTTTTATGTATTGTATTCTCATCAACACATTAAAATAAAGTTCATTTGTATTATGTTTGGACATACAATGTGATTGGGCTCTCTTTAATTTACTATAATCCTTTTTGCATAACACCTTGGTTAATTAAAAGGTAAAAGAAAGATTATTTTTTTCATATGATGTACAGTAAGTAATAATGCCCACTAACCTTTCAGAATCTTGTGGCTCCACCGTGGTTTGCGTTTCCCTTTGTTAAGTTGTGAGAGTGTAAGGTTGAAGTTACTGATTGGATTCTCAAAGAGCACGTCAAAGAATATTGAGCTTTGGCTTTGGCTACTATTGCTGAGGGTTATTTTCTGTGTGAGAAGAAAAAAAAGAAATAACAGAGAGAGGTGACAAAATGAGATGTGAGGGTCAATATTGAATAAAATAAAGATTTCAGTAGTTTAAAAAAAAAGTTAACTAGTCACATGGCGAACAGAAAAAATTATGCTGGTTATTTCAAATGGAGAAGTCCTTATTGTTGAACTTAAGTTTGATGGTATATGCATGCCTGTTTTTGACTAAGTCCACAATTTGATATGCCACTGGTAAATTACAAGCATCAATTTTCTCACATTCGCTCCCCTAGATTAACACATTTTGGCTACTGAACCATAGCTAATTCTTCTGTCTGTATGGCATATCTTATTATTTTGCCTTTATTAAACAAGGACCATTCATAACAATACATTCATTATAAAAAGGGAAGAGATGATGTATGGTATAATGTAGCTATTGGCTCATTTCCATCTGCAGTCCCTGGGTAGGTAAAAACATAAAAATCAACAAAAGTGCAGATCTATAAAATACAAATACCAGCATATTTTACGCTCAGCTTGAAACATATTCCAATGCCTGGTGGTTGTAAATTAAAAAGCTGATGGTGCAAAGATAATCCACCTCAGTGGAATGTTTAAGTCTAGTGGAGATCTTGAGGTTCTGACTATTTGTGAGTTCCCTTGATATTGATATATTAAACAGTAGCCATTTTGACGTCTCACTGCAAGGTTGACACAGGTATTATTTACAAATAAAAATAAATTAATAACTGTCCCATTTTAATTAGTGTCACATCCATTCTAGTCTAGTCAGCAATACCAGGAACCTGGCCCAATCTACTGGCAATTCAAACTGTACCTCTGGGCAAATCTCTGCCATTATGCCTGCTGTGAGGTTGAAATCTTGGTGCATTTTCAGGTCCTTGTTTGGGCGTGGCTTTCGGATGAATTTGTATTCTTTATTGTCCTTGTCGATGGTCTGGAAAAAAAATTAAATCTAAGCACAACCCTACTTCAAGTTTACAGTAAGAAACATCTGTTTTTAAAATGCATTCATGAAACAATAAGGTTTTAACAAAAGAGTATTAGGGTCAGTATCTAGAAAAATAAATGTTTATTTTAGATTTTGTTATTTCAGAATGGCCACTGAGGAAAAGGTCATGATAAAAAAGTCATACATTCGAGACAAAAAGTCTTTAACGTTTTGAGAGGAACTAAATAAGTGAGATCAAACCAAGCTGCAGCGTCCTCGACAATTACCACCGAATAGGTCTGAGGCACGTCTGTGATTGGCACCAGAGCCCCACACTGGGCACTGTAATATAGCAGTCAACTGCTTCTTGTTTAAGGACGGGTTAAAGGCAGAGACTAGAATTCACTGTGTGCGGTGCTGTGTTCCTGTTTGACGATTGGAAGTTGATTGTATTAAAGTCCTCCATATCCATTTCATACAATAGGACCCTTTTCATATAATATTTCCTTCATATGTTTTCCCTCACTTATGACTTTACTCTCATAACAGGACTACTTTAAGAATTAAAGATGTTATTTTCACAATTTAGCCCAAATACTCCATTGTAGGTTTTGATTTCATTTTGAATGTGTGACAGTAAGATATTCAGTAACCTCTTTAAGAGCAGGATCGAGCGGGGTCAGGTAAACATGAAGAACGGTGCATGATGCGTAGGCTTTTGAATAAATCAACACGTTACAGTGTATTTTTACTGGAAAGCCCATTTTCATCAGGACCGCTCTTGGAGAGAAAACTGGTTCACACAGCTTGACATGAGACGATGTGACTTCAGACACTTTTTCCACAACATCTCCACAGTCATCGATGTGCAGGACTGCAAACTTTTGCAATATTTCAGGGATGTCATCTGCATAGTATAAAGCACAATAAATTAATGTGAATAAAACAACTGCATTGATTATTTTGATATTTTCCTCCATGATCACTTACCTATGCAGATCCAGTGTGGCAGGTACACTTCAGATAACTTCCCAGAAATCACTGTGATGTCTATCAGGGGACCTGCAGGCATGTATTTTATCATTTCCATCCTCTTCATGGGTTCCTCCGAAGAGCAAAACTGGTACTTAAAGCTGACCTTTTCCTGACAGACCCAGCGCAAGCCAGAGACACTGCATTCAAAGTTTCCCGCTTCAGAATTTAGGCTAAAATATAATGGAAAAAGTTTGTATTTGGTACAAAATGTAGCATTAATACTATTGGGGAAATATTTGTAGCAGATCTTCGTGTTCTCTATGTGAAGAATTCCCAAGACCGAAGCTTCAGTGTTTACTATATTTCCAGTTTGATAATATGCAGTATTTAGGAAACTATTTTTACCTGTAAGTTGATGCCTCATCTTCATCTGTACTGTTCACCTCAGGTTCAAGTTTAGTCCAGCCACTGGAGTCCTTCTGCAGTTAATCATTTTTACAAATAAGTGAAGACGTGACTTTTGGAAAAAAAACATAAATGATCAACAAATAACTATAGGTTACTGACGTAACCCCAGTTCTCAGAGTAACATGAAGTGAGATGTCTCACTATGGGATGTGCCTCATCGCGGAGCAAACAGAAGCATCAATCTCATTACGCCAATCCTGATTGGCAGGTGATCTTGATGTCAGCGTCAGGGAATCTACCCCCTATAAGTAGCTTGCGCTACGCCGCATGCATCATTCAAAATAAGCACCTCTTCTCGCTTCACCATAGCAAGGAGGGCCGTCTGGTGAGACATCTCACTTCATGTTACTCTGAGAACTGGGGTTACGTAAGTAACCTATAGTTCTCATTCGTAACACTCCGTTCGATGTCTCACTATGGGATATTGTAGCTCCCGTATTGCCAGACGAGCTTATCTCGAAAATCACCAAACCCAACCAGAATTTAACAGTTAGAGCTCTAACTCAGCAGGGGGCCCAGCACTGCATGGGCCACACTGGGAGCAGAGACGTCTAATCTGTAAAAGCGGACAAAAGTGAGCGGCGAGGACCAGGTCGCTGCTGCGCAAATGTCTTGGATGGAAACACCCTTGAACAAAGCCCAGGATGTAGCCAGACCACGAGTCGAATGAGCACGCAAACCCGAAGGTGCCTGCAGACCCTGACTCGTGTAAGCCAAAGCAATTGCCTCCACAATCCAGTGAGAGAGCCGTTGCTTAGTAACAGGCTTGCCCTTCTGAGGGTTAGCCCAGGACACAAAGAGTTGGTCATTATGATGAAACTCTTTTGATCTGTCCATATAAGTGCGTAAAGCACGGACTGGACATAGCAAATTCGGCTGCTGTTCCCCGGAGGGACACAGCAGCGGAGGAAATGCCTCAATGTCAATTGGGGTACATGAGCCAACCACCTTAAGTATAAAGGCAGGGTTGGGCTTCAGCAACACTCTCGTTAACCCTCGGGCGAACTGAGTGCATGAAGGATGTACAGATAGCGCATGAATGTCACCGACTCGCTTGGCGGATGCCAGGGCCAGTAACAGCACTGTCTTGAGTGACAGGTGCTTCATGTCAGCTTCTTCCAGGGGTTCAAATGGGGTCAGAGTGAGCCCATCTAAAACCACTGTCAAGTCCCATAAGGGCACCAGTGACCTGGAAACAGGAAGGAGCCTGCAAGCTCCCTTCATAAAACGGCAGACCAAAGGATGTTGGCTAGCCGTCTTACCCTCAAAACCCACATGGCATGCAGCAATAGCAGCCAGGTACACTTTGATCTTGGAGAAAGCTCTGTGTTTATCAATTAGGTCCTGTAGAAATGATAAAATCACCCCGACAGGACATTGAAAGAGGTGTGCCCTTTTTGAAGGCACCACTCCTCAAACACCCTCCACTTACAGTCATAAAGAGACCTAGTGGAGGAAGCTCTCGCACTCTGAATAGTGTTTATCACCTTCTGCGGGAGACCCACTGCATTCAGATTATACCACTCACGGGCCAGGCCCATAGGGCGATGCGCTCTGGGTGTGGGTGAAAGATCGCCCCCCCCGCCTGAGACAGTATGTCTCTGCGTAGGGGGAGCTGCCACGGCTGACCGCACAGCAGCTGATATATCTCCGCCAGCCAGTATATTGCAGGCCAGTGTGGAGCTATCAGGATCATTGTGTGTCACCGTTACCTCACTCTGGCCAGAGTTGGGGGTATCAGCGCCAGGGGTGGAAACGCGTACAGGAGGACCGGAGGCCAAATGTGTGCGAGCGCGTCCACGCCTAATGGTGCGTTTTGATCGCGCATTGAAAAGAAAAGCTGACAGTGAGCATTTTCTTTTGATGCAAACAGATCTACCGCGGCTCGGCCGTAACGCACCCACAGCTGGCTCACAACCATTGGATGTAGAGTCCAGTCTGTATATAGTGGTACGCCTCTGGACAGCAGGTCTGCCCCTAGGTTCATCACACCCGGTACGTGCGTCGCTCTCAGAGAGAGGAGACGGCCGCAGCTCCACAAGATCAGTTTGCGTGCCAGCATGTGTAACTGGAGAGAACGCAAACCCCCTTGTCGGTTTATATACGATATTGTGGTCGTGTTGCCCGTCCTTACGAGGACATGGTGTCCTCTGAAAAAAGGCAGAAAGCGTTTTAGGGTGAGGAACACCGCTAAAAGGTCCAGGTAATTTATGTGCGACCGCTGGAGGTCTCTGCTCCAGAGACCCCTCACCGGACAACCTTCGTAAATACCTCCCCAGCCTGTCAGACATGCGTCTGTGGTGACCACCTTCCGTGAAAGGACAGCACCCATAGGCACGCCCCGTACCAGAAAAGTCGGGTTTAGTCAGTGGCGCAGTGCCATTACGCATTTCACAGTAACCATCACTCTCCGCGCGGGGTTTAGTTTTAGAGCGGCTACCCAGCGCTGAAACTCCCTCATGTGTAACCGTCCCAGTCGTACGACCAGGATGGCTGACGCCATGAGCCCCAGTAGCCGCAGGCATGATCTGAAAAGAACATGTCTGCGCAGCTGGAAATGAGCGAGGCAAGCCCTGAAAGCTTTCACTCTTTCCGCTGACAGGCGGGCTGTAAAGGGCACCGAGTTCAGGTGTAAACCCAGGAAGAGTACAGTCTGTGCTGGGCACAACATGCTCTCTTCTGTGTTTATTATGAAACCCAGGTTGAGCAGGTGCTTTACGAGGACATTTGTCTGCGTAATAGCCTCCTGTTCCGACTGTGCGAGAAGCAGCCAGTCGTCTAGGTAGGTTGCCAGGCGAATAGCCTGTTGTCTTAACGGGGCTATCGCGGCTTCCGTACATCGTACAAACACTCTTGGACTCAGAGACAGACCGAAGGGAAGTACTCTGTATTCGTAACAGATCCCCTGAAATGCGAACGTCAGATATTTCCTGTGTGGGTAATATACTGGGATGTGGAAATACGCATCTTTCAGGTCGACTGATGTAAACCAGTCGTTTTGTCGCACGAGACGCAGCAGGGATGTGTGAGTGAGCATTCTGAATTTGTATCTTTTTAGATATTTGTTCAGAGCCCTCAAATCTAGTATTGGCCGAATTCCGTTCCCTCCTCGTTTGGGAACGGCGCGTGACGGTGGTGCCTTCACAACCCCAGCCGGCACTGCGCATGCGTGTGACGGTAGCGACTCTATAACTCCAGTCTTCACTGCGCATGCGCATGGCGGTGGTGCCTTCACAGACCCGTCTATTATCCGCCTTTTGAGAGAGGCCGTAGCTGCTCTCAAAAGAGGGACAGGCGACAGACTGTTTATTGTTTTTATTGTCTTTCTTTTCATTTTTTTGGACTGCGCCCTCGGCTTGAAGCGTGGATGCGACAGTGAAAAATTGTTTATTTGAAAACAACAACAATTGTGACAAGTGTTTTTGTGACTACTGTCTCTGGTATTAAGTCCGTTTCCCTTCTGGCGCGAACTTGAGGATGGCGTTGCGGCATCACTCGAGGCGGCGGGAAGATGGAGGCCTGGTGGCACCCCGAAAACACATCTGGAGCTGGGGAACAGGGAACTTCCAGCTCTGTCAACGAGGAGAGGAGAGGAGAGGAGGCTGTCAGGCCGCCCCCTTCTTCTTCCTCGACTGGTGACCGAAAATCTGAGTCGGCTGTGCCTGAACAGCAGCTGCCGAAACCGGAGATTTCCTCGGCCAGCTCGTCCTCGTCTCCTGCCTGGGCTGGAGACTCGGGGCGGGCTGTGGCCTCTGCTGCCTCGGTACCTTGAACCGGGCAGGACATGAGGCAACTTGGGCGAAGGACTGCGCGAGACCGTCTGGGAGGTTGGTCAGGTTGAGCCTGACACCTGGCTCTCTCCTGTACCACCATTATGCCCATGACTTTGCCCGTGGCTTGGACTGCACAGCGCTGCACACGGAGGCAAATGTCCGTGATCGCTGCGATCTCTTCCCATACGGCCGGCCCAGGTTTGCTCGATAGGTCCTCGCAGAGCTCCGCCTGGTAGGCGGTCAGCAGTGAGGAGACATTGAGTGCCCTGACGGAAAACGCTGCGGCTTTATAGGCCCGTTCCGTCATCGCTGACTGGAACCGGTCTGCCTTCACCGGTAGTGTGGGGTTCCTGCTTGGTGTCAGAGCCAGCCTCGGTTGGAGGTGGGCTTCCACCAGCGGTTCCATGGGCGGCATGCGGAGCAGGCCGAGCCTCTCCATACCATATGTCACAGTCCAGGGAGGAGGCACCCTGGATTGGGGCCTTATTACTGAAGGGGCGGTCTCTCCACGAGACCGACACCTCGTCCAGCATCTCCGGGAAGACTGGAAGGAGCTGCCTCTTTGTCCTCGCTACTTGGGGCAAAGTCTTCCCCTCGTAGCGAGACCTGGAAGTCTCCTTGGCCATTTCAGGCCATGGGATGTCCAGCCTGGATGCGGCACGTTGACACACGGCCTGCAGGTCCATGCTCAGACAGGGCGAAGCTGGTGCGCTATCGCCCGGGAGAGCAGCCATCGCTCCCGGCTTTGCAGCCTGAGCTGATGACACGAAGACATCATCGTCTTGCTCATCCGAGCCGGACAGGAGGAACTCAGAGGTATCCTCTTCGTCCTCCATGTAGTCCAACTCCAGGACATCATCCGCGGGCGAGACCATGGTGAGGTCCAGTTGGGAGCCCCAGCCTGACACAGCGCGGGGCTCCGCTCTCGCGGCTGTTGCCGCCACCGGGCTCCAGCCTGACACGGCGTGGGGCTCCGGTTCAGCAGCTGCCGCTGTTATTGAGCCCCAGCCTGACACAGCGCGGGGCTCAATCTCCGCGGTGGACGCCCCCATGTCTTGATTGCCGGCCGGCGAAACAGCGGACATGAGGGGGTCCTGTCCCGACAAGCTAGCTTGGCGTGCTAGCCGTCGGCGGAGGCTCTTGATGGTGAAGCGGGCACAATGCCCGCACGAGCCGGGGTTGTCGATAGCCTCCTGGGCGTGTTCCAGCCCGAGGCAGGAACAGCAGACCTGGTGTGAGTCTGTGCCTGATATCTTGAACCCGCAGCCGCAGAGCCGAGCCTTCGAGTCCCTGACTCCTCTGGTGTGAGGGAGAGAAGCGTCCATCTCGTTCGCCGTGGTGACGGCGTGGAGAGGACCCGCTCGTAACAGGTACGTTGCTGAGAAAAAATCCTTCCACACCTGTCGTTAATCCGGAGAAAAAACGACGGTGTCGAATTTTATTCTCAAAGAATATTAACTGGTGTGTTAATACCCTTTTTATCTTCCCCTCCTCTGGTGTGAGAGAGAAAAAACTGTCCCTGCTACCTTGGTGTCGGTAGTGAGGAAAGGCAAGTTAGTAACAGGTGTGTTACCAGCTTGAAAAATCAAAACCTTACCTTTAATTCCGAAGAAAGAAACGGCGAGGTAGATTGCAACACTAACTGGTGTGTTAGTATTAACAGTCTTCTTGCAGAAGTATATATAGAAGTAGCCGGCGAGCGCCCGTCGACCGAAGTTAGCTTGGATAGCTTGGTTCCGTCTGTGGACTGTGTGAGCTAGCCCGGCTACCAATAGAGATGTGCTCTGAAGCGAGAAGAGGTGTTTGAATGATGCATGCGGCGTAGCGCAAGCTACTTATAGGGGGTAGATTCCCTGACGCTGACGTCAAGATCACCAGCCAATCAGGATTGGCGTAATGAGATTGATGCTTCTGTTTGCTCCGCGATGAGGCGCATCCCATAGTGAGACATCGAACGGAGTGTTACGAATGAGAACTGAATACATAAATAAAATGTAAGGAATTACCATCATTTTTTCACTGCCCTCAAGATCCAAGCTTCTTGAAGGCCCTTGTGAAGAAACAAGATTTTTTTTTAAAATGATGTTACTTAAAATGTTTTAATCATATGGTAACTTCTATGCCCTTTAGCACTATGTGCTACATAGCGCCGATGTAGCATTAGAGCACATTTGTTATGCAGGAAATACTGGTGAGTGATGTCTTTTTGGAAGCTTGAAATAATACAACATTTGTCCCAGACCATAATCGTCTAATATCATCTCCTTTAAAATCTCCATTGTCACCTCCATAGACTGTTGGCCGTAGATCTCCACCATCAGATCCACAATCTCAACTCTCCGTGCCGTCTCTGTGTGAGTCAACCTAACGATTATGTGTGAGTCTTAGATTCTGTGTGAGTCAACCTAAAGATTGTCTGTGAATCATCCTAATACGGGCTACGCCTAACAATTAACCTGTTAAGCCCCAAGCCTGTTTTTCAGGTCTGAGGCTCGAAAATGACATGCCCAGAACAAATGATCATATCTTCACTTCTAAAAAGGGTAAAGTAATAATATTTTTTCTCAAAGCAATGATACATCTCTGAGTTGGATGTAGAAAAGTCAGAATCAATATAGATGTTTTAATTTTAAAGTAAATTCAGATTGAACATAGTAAAACAGTGTAAATTATAGGTTCAGTCCAAAAGAAAACCATTACTTACAGTGAAACCCAGCCTTGAATGATGGGATAGTAGACACAAAGCTTTAGGAATCCAAACTATAACAAATAATAAGTACCCTGTATCAAGTTTCAAGTTTGATGCAAAACAAGTGAAATTTGACCTTTTTAGAGAGGTTTAGAAAAGAAAACCACCTCTGGGGTCATTTGGGTCTATTAGCATATCTCTGGAACCCATTGGTCGATTTTGGTCACTGACACCTCTTTTGAACCAATAGAATCGTGGGGAAGTTCCTAAATCCATCTAAGCATTACCATTGGTGAATGAGAGTTCTGCGCACGTAGCCTGCCCAAAACCGGAAGCTCTGTTACACTCTATATGAAAAATAAGTTTATTGCCATAAATGTAATGTTATGAATATTGCTACCGTGAGTTACGTGCTAAGAGCATTAGCACTCTTTCGCTTAGTGCTAATTCAGACGCTCTGCATTAGACTTGTGTTTCGTTTCGGTAAAAATGGTTCATATCGTCAGTTAGCTGAGTTTCTTCCTTTTAAGTGGGTATGACACATTAATAGGTTGTTACATGTTAAGAAGCCCTGAGACACAGTTTCGTGAATATTGTTGTGTTTTCCCCCCCGCCGGCGGTGGAGGTTAACGAGAAATACTTAAAAAGAGGTTGTGATCCCTTTAAAATTATATTGGGTTTAAACGCCATAGATTCAGAAAACATTCTTAAAATAAGGTTTAAAATATCCTAATTCTTGGAATTGAAAATAACAAGTGGTTTAAATACCAACATTTCTTAAAAAGGTAAAGGGCTCAATATACGGGTTAATCCTTACGGCCCGTCTACACTACAGGCATGAAAAAATCTTGAAGATGGGCGTGTCTGAAGCTTGGCGATTTTTTGCGAGCAACCAATCACATGAATCTCCCGCCCCCGACATACAAAGCAATAGCAATGTTAAAAAAAAGTAAACTGGATATAAACTCTCCAAACAGGCGAAAAAACTATCAGTTTCACCCACTGTCTCTGCCACCTCCCTCCATGCCTGGTTCCTCCGGTTTGTATCCCGGTAAATAGTTCCGGTCGTAAAGAAACGGGTGATTTGCTACCGTAATATCTCGTTTGGAATATGAGGAAATGAACTGCCGTCTGGCTCTCCCAGCTTGCACGCGGTTTGATTGGCTGCGCTTGCACTGGCGTGATTTGCATAAACGGGATTTGATTGGCTGATGCCAAGCATCGAGCCTCAAAAGTTGAACATTGTTCAACTTTTGATGCCGATAGATGCTCGTGATGCTTGCAAAGCCATGCCATGCTCCCCACAATGCAGTTCGGCGAAAATTAAAAATCTTCTACGTCACCCCATTCAAGTGAATGGGCGAAGCGTTGAAAGCATTTTTTGATGCCTGTAGTGTAGACGTACCGTTAGTATTCACCGAGAAATACTTAAAAAGAGGTTTGGATTCCTGTAAAGAAAAATAAAGTGGTTTAGAAGCCTAAGATTCAGAAGACGATCTTAAAGTAAGGTTTAAATATCCTGATTCTGGGAATCAGGATAAAAAAGAAGTGGTTTGAATACCAAAGGTGGGTTTGGGCAACAGTAAAATGAGGGAAAGATAGAGAAATAGAAAGAAAGAGAAGAGATAGGAAAAGATAGGAACAAGAAAAACAGGAGAAAGAAAAGCAAGTACAACTACAAAAAGACAGAACAATTAAAGAGAGAGAGTGAATGTTTGTGTTGTTTACACATTTGAAGGTTGTTACCTTGATGTTTTGTGCTGTTGTTAATGTATGTTTGTTTCAGTCACGCTTATTGTTGATCTATGTATTGTACTGTATGGTAATAATGATAAACGGTATGTATAGAAGACATTTGAAAGCAAGGCTGATAAAAACCGAGCCATTGCTGCAAAAAGAAAACTGTGATGATTATCTATTCCAACTGGCCACTGGAATCAGATAATCAATATAAGTTCGTTATAAGTTTTTTTTATTTTAGAATTTAAATATAAAAAAAACTATATTAAAATGATTCAAATTGTTTATCATATCAACACTAAGCTATTGTGATTACAATGAGCAGTTGACAATTTGGTCTCCTTAGACATTCAATTTGTTAATTATAATTTGCTGCTTTAACTAGAATACTTCTAATCTGAAAGCAAGTGTATGAACAAAAGAAGTACAAAGAAACATAAATGACTTTTTAACCTGTACCCAACTCTCCATTTCTCTGAGAAACATGACGGAGTGGTCAGCAGACACAGACGACTTCCTCCCCCGTAAAACCCTCCTGTGCCTCTCTCTGTGGAATCTGAGTTGGCGATTGGCCTACAACAAACAACAACCTGCCCTCCACTCCACTCCACTCCACCCTCCCACGGTGCCAACCTCTACCCACAATCTACCTCTGGCCTCCCTCCTCACTCCGCTCCGCTGCAAATGCCCAAAGCCCCAGTGCTCACCAACCCCCAGAGGCAAACAGAAGACCACTTGGGGAACCATGCCAGCAGTGCGCTATCGAGTAGGCAATTCAGATCTCTTAATAATCATATTAAAAAGTGATAATGTCAAATCCCTTCTGCTAAGAACGACACTAATGATCCTTAGGTTGGACAAAAAGTCACAGAATGTACACAGAGATGAAGGGTTGTGTTTTGATGCAAACAGCGATGAGACCCAAAACCAGGACGAGGCATCACAATATTCTCAACAGCAACAAATGCCTTTTTTGAACGGCCCACATGCCCCAACTTCAGAGTTTGTCCAGAAACATCAAGTAAGATGGCAGACAGCTAGAATTTGACATCCTATGCTGTGCATGCAGCAAAAAACTATACAGGACAAGAATCCAATCTGGAGGGAGTAGGCTTCACATGTGGCAAAAAAGGACATTAAAACAAGTGACTGCAGGATGAAGAGAGACACAGAGGAGCGGGGAGGAAGACAGTCAAGCGACTAGAAGCTGCCACTTAATCAGGTCATGTACACCCAGACACACACAACATACACGGAGGGAGTAAATGAAATGACCGTTTCATACACCGACTCTGACGACCTTAATTTTAACACCGGAACGCTAGACAAAGACTTTGAGATTTTGGAACTAAACACAGTAGATAGGATACTATCACAATCAGAAACAACATTTGTAACTTAAGAAGTAAAAGGAGAAGAGGCTACTTTCTTATGTGATCCAGGCGCATGTAAAATGTTGTTCAATACCCTCAAGCTCCAAGCTTCTTGAAGGCCCTTGTGAAGAGACAAGATCTTTTTTAAATTATGTTACTTAATTTTTTTTAATCATATGGTAACTTTTATGCCCTTTAGCACTATGTGCTACATAGCGCTGATATAGCATTAGAGCAAATGTGTTATGCAGGAAAAACTGGTGAGTGATGTCTTTTTGGAAGCTTGAAATAATACAATAAAAATACACTTGGCTTTTCACACCTTTGGATCCTAAAGTGATGTTTGACAACTTTTTCTCCAGACCATAATCGTCTTCTTTCATCTTCTTTAAAATCTCCATTGTCACCTCCATAGACTGTTGGCCGTAGATCTCCACCATCAGATCCACAATCTCAACTCTCCCTGCCGTCTCTAATCTCTGACTTGAGATTCTTTGGAGGCCACGCTTGAATTTCTCGAGCTCTCCATCACTTGAATCTTCAAGTGTTTCCAGAAGCTTCTCCTCCAGTGATGCCACGGTTACTTCCTAATGGATTCAATGTCATCAGAGGGAATTAAATATAATATCTCCACTAGTTGAAAACATTTTCCACCTCTTTACTGTCAACATTTGCAAACTGTAAAACCCAAATGAGAGCCGTGTTGTGTAAAGTGTGTCTGATGTGATATGACTCACCTCCTTCGGTGGTTTGGACGGATGTTTATCTAAGGAGAAAACCAAGGAAAAGCCTCATCATCACTGATTCAAAATCAGATTATCAACGACTTCTTATGTCGTTTTTTAAAAATTGTTATTACTGCACTTGAATTACGAAGAATCAAAAGTGTTTAATAATCTGGAGCTGTGTTCAACAACAGGAAAACGATATAAGCTATAACTGCATCTATATAACACTTTCATTTACAAACTCCCACACAACTCGTGCAGTATAATCAAAGTCTCATTTATCCTGGCACTAGCTCACTACTTCTGATGTGTGGAGAAGAGTAACGCATTTCCAAGTATGAGACTGTTAATGCAAAAGTGTTTCAAACAGTGAGGTTGTTTTGGTATAGTTGTGCTGTTATTAAACACGCTCCAAATTTACTTAAATTCATAGAAATGTCTGAACATTTTTCTTGGAAGGCATCTAAGAAATTACAGATGTCTTCAAGATTTCAAGAGAACTCAGGGTGAGTAATTGTAATACAGAACAACTGGTCAATTTGTAGGTAAACTATTCCTTAAAATCCAACTCCTATACAAAAGATTTGGAAAAATAGAAAACTCATGTGTATGAATTCTAAAATATCTGTAGTACACATCCATGATACACAGATGAGTGCGTACTGTAGCAGTTTTTGTTTTCTTTCTCTTACCTTTGAGTCTTAAGATAGTCTCTGATAATCTCTCCACTGGATCACTTGTCTTCATGTCCATTAAAACCTCCCTGGTCACCTCCACAGACTGCGGACCACAGGTCTCCATCATCTGATCCACTAGCTGGAGTGCACTTCCTGTCCAATAGGGATATCCATAACAGAAGTAGGATATGCTCTTCTGGAAGTACGTGAACTGCAGATACCACTGAAATCTGTCGAGCTCATCGCCACTCAAATCCTTCAAAGTTTCCAAATGATCGGTTTCACTGCTGCAATTTGTGCCTGAAAAATTCAACTGATGTGTAAGAAAAGGTGTTATTTTATGATGGAAATAAATATGACTTGATGTTTTCATTTCTTCAGAAAAGAGGACTGTATAAAATCTTTACAAGATTTCTCATGTCAAAGACACACTAACATCTGTACTATTAGATATGTTTATATCTTTTTTTCTGAGTGTTCAGACTTCAGTCTGCTAATCTGATCAGAACATCAGTGGAAGAAAAATCATTTTGACAGAAGAGATCAACCTTAAAAATGGTTTGGTTTGCATCATCATCGTTCAAGATGGATATGGTTAACAACTTGCATCTATTGAATGAAAGCTGTGATGTGTAAAGTCAGACTCACTCCCTCGGACTGTGCAGGTCGATGTTCATCCACAGAGTACATCTCTGAAGAGAGAAAATAAAGTGAATGTCTAACACACAAGATCCCAGCAACTAAACTAAACTACTTAAATGTAAAACATCCCATGTTTTTTTTATACCTCACATTGTTAATGACTACAGATTATTTTTTATACTGAAATATAAAATGTACGTGATGTGAAGTTATTTGGTTTTCTTTATCTTACCTTTGAGTTCTGAGCTGGGCTTTGTCAACCTCTGCCTCAGATCATTCCTGTTAATGTCCTTCAAAACCTCCATGGTTATCTCTACACACTGTTGGCCGAAGATCTGAATGATCTGTTCCACTGTTTGTGATCTGCCTGTGGAGGATCTCAAAATCCATGAAACATATCTCGGTTTTTTCTTGGAGAAAATTAAATCCAGGGACTGCTTGAATTTCTCTAGATCCTCGTTTCTCAAATCATTCAGAGTTTCCAAAAGCAGATGTTTAACAGCTGCCATTGTTGCTACCTGAAATAATCAATACATTCATTAGACATGTGTATATTCCTCTTGGACAATTACAAATGTGTCTATTTGCATCTCATCACTTTTAATGTTTTCCCTTTGACTCTATCTGGTTAGTTGTTGTTGGGTTTGACAGACAGACAGACAGACGGACAGACAGACAGACAGACAGACAGACAGACAGACAGACAGACAGACAGACAGACAGACAGACGGACAGACAGACAGACAGACAGACAGACAGACAGACAGACAGACAGACAGACAGACAGAAGGACAGATGGACAGACAGACAGACAGACAGACAGACAGACAGACAGACAGACAGACAGACAGAAGGACAGATGGACAGACAGACGGACAGATGGACAGACAGATGGACAGACAGACAGACAGACAGACAGACAGACAGACAGACAGACAGACGGACAGATGGACAGACAGACAGACAGACAGACAGACAGACAGACAGACAGACAGACAGACAAACAGACAGATCATCATAGATACGTCAATCATGTGTTTGGGTCATATCATTACCTGTTGAAGGAAAGGTTTGTTGTAGAAAGTCAGACAGATGTGACATTACTTACTTTCTGGATCACTGCAGGTCGCTGTGCCTCTGAGTGTTTCTCTGAAGAGGAAAGAGGTGGAGATAAACCAACTCAATAAATTTTACCCTCTCCCAAAATATTAATCATTGTTACATTTCATCCCTACTGACCGCCAGAGGCGGTGCTTTAAGCACTGGATATGTCCGTCGCCCGCATGCGCAGGTCGAGTACTAATACCAAGAAAGTCACCTGTGACCCCACGTCACACCGGGCTATATCTGCCGGTGACGTCAGAGGATCTGTTCCTTTTCATCTTCAACCATCAGGGGGGCACCAGGTCCGGACAGCTACTCCAGGTATCACAGAGCCTTTTGTCTTGGGCGTCTCCCCGCCTGGCCAGTCTGCGGGCAGTCTTTCTGCCAGGAGATCTCAAGCATCTCAACATCTTGGGCTGCCCTGAGAGGGGTGCCCCTAGAGACCATCTGCGCCGCGGCGTTGTGGGCGTCGACTAGAATATTCTCCAGGGTTTATCGGGTTAATGTCGCCACTCTCCATCCTTTGGGCGAGGTCCTATTGACGAGTTCCGCTGCTTCCAGTTAGTGAGTAAGTGCTTGGATTCTTCATGACATTGTTGGTATAAGTCATCCAGTGCTTAAAGCACCGCCTCTGGCAGTCAGTAGGGATGAAATAGAACATATGTTACGGTTTTAACTACGGTTCTATGAATCCCGGATGACCGCCAGAGTATCCTGTCACTCAGAATCCTTGTGTTCTCGCGAGAATATTCTGGGAACAGATCCTCTGAAGACACCGGCGGCAGATAGCTGTGTCCCAATTCAGAGGCTGGGTCCTCCTGAAGACCCAGCCTCCTGAAGACCCAGCCTCGCAGTCCGCCTGCGAAATGAGACGGTCTACGGAGCATGTCCTTGTACGTCACCGGCAGTTACCCCTATATTTTGCCGCCCCCGTCTCCTAGCAACCAGCTGCAGTCACAAGTGCCGGTAATAATTAGACCCTCCAGAAAAACGCGATTCTGCGATCGCAGAATTTACCGCATAATCAGCAAAATGGCGCAGATTTTTAAAAGGCCGCATATTTAATCCCCGCATTTTTCCACACAAAGTTGAGAAGAAAAAAAAGTTAACTCGTCTTGACGTGACGTCATCAGCTCGCGCATCACAGAATGTAAACAACACTGTATGGACGTGTGGAGCTCACACGATAGAGAAAACACCAAGATGAAAAAATCTAATCCATCTCATTTACCGACAAACATTTCTACTAAAGACCGGGCAAAAAGTGGGGGGAAACTATTCTGCACCCCGTGCAACTGTGCGTTGGAGCATAAGAGAACATCGACGTGACGACCCACTTTGATTCATTCAAACATTCGAAAATGCTTTCTGCTGCTGCGGACAAGAAAGCCAAACGACGCACATTCACCAAGGCATCAACCTCCAAAACCCTTTAGAGGGCTACAAGAAACGAGGTGAGTAGCCTACAAGATTGAAGCTGGTCAGATAACGAACGAGTAAATGAAAACAGAATAAGGCGGAGAAGTGTGTGTGTGTGTGTGTGTGTGTGTGTGTGTGTGTGTGTGTGTGTGTGTGTGTGTGTGTGTGTGTGTGTGTGTGTGTGTGTGTGTGTGTGTGTGTGTGTGTGTGTGAGAGATTAAAATAGCCCAATTGCTTTTACAATAAATAAACATTGAATGTGTTTAATTGAATAGTAAAGGGGTTTAACGTTAGTGGCAGGTTGTGTGTGAGAGAGAATAAATAAGACAGCCTAATATTTTTAAAAACATATTACTCTTTTTTCCCGCATATTTAACATATTTCGCAACTTTCCGCATATTTCGCAACTTCCCACAATTTCACCGCATAAAATCACATAAAAACCCCGCATGTTTAAATCGCATAATAAAGGATTTTAGCCCGCATAATCAAGGAATTTAGCCCGCATAATCAAGGAATTTAGCCCGCATAATCAAGGAATTTAGCCCGCATAATCAAGGATTTTAGCCCGCATAATCAAGGATTTTTGCCCGCGTTTTTCTGGAGGGTCTAAATAATTTCGGACACGAGGCAAAATATTTTCAAACTGTTTTCAAACTGTCTCAAACTGTTTTCAAACTGTCTCAAACTGTTTTCAAAACTGTTTTTCAAAACTGTTTTCAAAACTGTTCAATATGGAGTCAGATCTAGCTGTACTTATTTTGGTGTTATATAATATGTTTAAATTATTTTCCCGAGGTCGCAACAGGCCCCCGTGAAGAGGGCTTCATTCTCCCCGCGCATCTGGATAAATTGCGCAGTCTGCTCCTTGCTCCCTATTAAAACAAAATTGTTGCTGTAAGATTTGTATAACAAAAGCAGTTAAATAAATAAATTAGCTTTATAATGAATCCCAACAATATGAAAACCAAACAGGGTTTAGAAATATTTTCACTTCATATTATTTTATGTATGTAATATAAAGAAGACATCTCCAATTGCCCGTATATTTAAATACACAAATTAAATAGGTTTACATTTCTTTCATGTCGTTTGATATTTGGATGAGTACATTTAAAAACGAATCCAGCTGAAACCGTTGTAGCCGTTGATGGGACGTTACAAGCCATATATATTTTTTTAAACTCATTCGTCACCGTCACCCGTTGCATCCTGGGATATGGTACACCGCAGAGTGTACATGAGATGTATCCTCTAAATCTGGGGAAAGAAGACTGCATTTGCGGGCCGCATTCGGAGGAGTCTTGTCTTTAAAAAAAATTGGGACAGCCTTAGTTTGGCGGAAGTGACGTATGCGGTCTCCGAATGCATCCTCAGGAGGATGCGGCCGCTGAATTGGGACACAGCTATATAGAGTTATGGCTAGAAAGAATCCGTCTTGTGTAAAACTCTCACTAGAGTTTGGCTGAATGTCACATGGCTGAATGTATACGTTTGGCAGGCAGCCTTTCAGTTACGATCGTTAACATCAGTAGGCCACAGCAAATGATGGTGAGAACCTAAACCATCTATTAATGATGTCAATGACAGGGAGTGTGATTGTTGAAATAGGGTGTTAGCGGTCATGCTGTTCAAAGAAGAATGACAACACTGTAGATCACCAACACTATGGTTTGTTTTTTATTCAAAGGCAAGTCAACGTTGTCGCAGTAAAAGTCCCAAGATAGCTCCTGGTGCAATAAAATGTTCCCTTGCAGTGTTTTACTATTAAGTCTGATGTTTCTCTATTAATATTGCTGCTGCATTAATGTGTATGTTGCATCATGTTACTGCTGTAGGTGTGTTTCCGAGCCGCTCCGATTACAACGAGAACGTGACGTCATATTTACACTAGACGGATCCTTTCTAGCCATAACCCGGATATGGCCCGGTGTCACGTGGGGTCACAGATGACTTTGTTGGTATTGGTACTCGACCTGCGCATGTGTGCGAAGGACATATCCAGTGCTTAAAGCACTGCTTCTGGCGGTCATCCGGGATTCATAGAACCGTAACTTACGTTCTGATTAGTCATAAAACATACTTTGTACACTAGGATATAAATACATTATAAATATATACGTTTCATCAATATTTATAACTTAAAAAGAAGAATACAGAGCTTATTAACTTAGGATAAACAGGCTTGATGATTTAAAGATCTTTGTGTCCTTTGTCTTACTTTTGGGTCCTGAGCTGCTTTGTGACAGCCTCTGCACCAGATCAGTCCTGTTCATCTTCTCAAAAGCCTCAGTGGTCATCTCCAGCAGTCTGTGCTGGCCGTGATCTTGCACCAAATAAAACACCATGTCCTGCCTGTCTCTCATCATTAGCCAGCTTGGTGAGATGTCTGGGTAGCCATTGCCAGACTGAATTTCAATCAGGACCATCTGGAACCTCTGTAAATCCTGGTCACTCAAATCTTTCAGTGTTTCCAGAAGCAGCTCTATGACAGACGCCATCGTTTCCAACTGGTAAAATCAAAGGAGACGTTAATGGGGCAAAAGAGCAATTTCTCAGCTGGAATGATTACAGATTATTTTTTGTTTACATCTTGTCAGTTTCAGTTTTTTACAAGAGTGGACAGGGTAAGAGAACATCAGCCATGTCACGCACAACGTATCAGTACACTTTATATTGTTCATCCAAATCATCACAAACCATTTTCTTTTTGTATAAACGGCGTGTTTGATTCATTACTTAATTTGACCTCCTAAATAACTCTTTCCATGGCTGTGGTAGAAACATTAGATTTAAAAACTGAGTGGCAGTTTAACCAGTTGCATCTTTTTCTTTTGGTATAAAAAAGTAAGAATCACTATCTTTATTTTAGCATCAGTATTGTGAATTTCTCTTTCTGAATATTAGAAAAACAACTCATGAATAATGTGCTATAATTTCCCCTCCAGACACCAATTATTAACACTATTCATAAATAACATTGATGCCTAGAACCTACAGTATGTGTACCTAACTTGGCGTGATCAGATTATTTCTGTAAGAAAACAATCTGAGACCAAAAAATGTTTGTAACATGAATAATGTTCAGGATGGAGATTACTTTCAGTCTTCTAAATCTACTGAGTCAAAGCTGCACTGGGTGGAGTCAGAGTGATGGGACATTACTCACTCTCTGGATCAGTGAAGGAAGCGGTTCCTCTGAGGAAAAAAAATGACACACGATGGATTCAAAATCAGCCTATGGACAACTTTAGTCAGATTGAGTTACTTTTGAACAACAATACGTAATATGAATAATTTAACTGTTAAAATAACACTCAAATATGGTTCATGATGGCATCATTCAAATCAATCACAAAGAGTGAGAGGTTTCACATTATATTATTAACACCCATTAAAGGAACACTACACCCACAAAATGACCTTTTCATAGAAATGACTCCTGCCTTGTTACATTTAATAGTTCAAGAAACAAAACAGACAAAAGTATTGATTAATAGGGAGCTATGTTTAACAAGAGAACAACTTTATTATCTGTAAAATTAAAACTATATAAAACATCTATTTACAAACTGTCACACAACTCGTGCAGTAGAATCCAAGTCTCATTTATCCTGGCACGAGCTCACTACTTCCTTAAAACATGCATTTTCACTAAACCTTCCTGTTTTATACATTTCAAAGCACAGACGGGTACTCCACGTGCAAGAATGAGACTGTTGATGCAGAAGTATTTTAGAGGTCAGGTTGTTTTGATAAAGTTGAACTGTTATTAAACACGCCCCCCATTTACTTCAATTCATGTCAAGAATTTCTCCATTGTTTGATTTGTAACTCACAGTGGAGGCATGCAAGAATTAAAGATAAATCAGGGTGAGTAATTGTAAAACAGAACAACTGGTCATTTTGTAGGTGAACGATTCCTTAAAATCTAACAAAATTACAATACAAAAGCATTGCAACAATTACAAAACTCATGACTATGAACTCTTCTGTGTGATGTAGCAGTTTTTAGTTTTCTTTCTCTTACCTTTGAGTTTTAAGATAGTCTCTGATAATCTCTCCACTAGATCAGTTCTGTTCAGGTCCATTAAAACCTCCCTGGTCACCTCCACAGACTGCGGACCACAGGTCTCCACCATCTGATCCACTAGCTGGAGAGCACTTTCTGTCCAATTGGGATATCCATAACAGAAGTAGGATATGCTCTTCTGGAAGTAAGTGAACTGCAGCAACCACTGAAATCTGTCGAGCTTATGGTCGCTCAAATCCTTAAGAGTTTTCGAAAGGATCTCTTTCTCTGCTGCAATTTGTGCCTGAAAATGTTACGGATGTGTAAGAAAAGGTGTTATTTCTCTATGGAAATGAATATTACTTTGTATTCATTTCGTCAGAGTTAGTGTTTCAGACAAGAGGATTTTATAAAATGTTTACAAGATCTCAAGTCAAAGACACACTAACATCTGTTCTATTAAATATGTTTAGCTTTTTTCTTCACGAATGCACATTTTTATATGAGTGTTCAGACTTCAGTCTGCTAATCTGATCAGAACATCAGTGGAAGAAAAATCATTTTGACAGAAGAGATCAACCTTAAACATGGTTTGGTTTGCATCATCATTGTTAAGTTCAAGATGGATATGGTTAACAACTTGCATCTATTGAAGGAAAGCTGTGATGTGTAAAGTCAGACTCACTCCCTCGGATTGTGCAGGTCGATGTTCATCCACAGAGTACATCTCTGAAGAGAGAAAATAAAGTGAATGTCTAACACACAAGATCCCAGCAACTAAACTAAACTACTTCAACTTAAAACATTCTGTTTCTTGTTGAGACTATGTGTCGGTGGTATTTTATGGTATTTTCATTATTTCTTTAATGTTTGTATAGATTCCTGTCCCATCTTTTTTTTTAATAATTCATATTGTTGATGAATACAGATTCTTTCTTATTCTGAAGTATAAAATGTATGTGATGTGAGGGTTTTCTTTCTTATTTGTCTTACCTTTGAGTTCTAAGTTTGTAAACCTCTGCCTCAGATCAGTCCTGTTAATGTCCTTCAAAACCTCCATGGTTATCTCTACACACTGTTGGCCGAAGATCTCCATCATCTGTTCCACTGTTTGTGCTCTGCCTGCTGAGGGACTCCAAATCAATGGAAAATATCTCGGTTTCTTCTTGGAGACAATTAAACCCAGGGTCTGCTTGAATTTCTCAAGATCCACGTTTCTGAAGTCATTCAGAGTTTCCAAAAGCAGATGTTTAACAGCTGCCATTGTTGCTACCTGAAATAATCAATACATTCATTAGACATGTGTAGATTTCTCTTGGACAATTACAAATGTGTCTATTTGCATCTCATCACTGTTAATGTTTTCCCTTTAACTCTTATAAACTGGTTAGTGTCACGATTCTCATGTTATTTCACGTTTTTAGTTTTGTATGTCTAGGTTTGGGTTTATTTTGCTGTTCGGTTCTCCCTGTCTCCCTTGTGTATTGTCTGGTGCCTCTCTCTGTGTTTTTCCTCACTGTCGTTAGTTTCCCTGGTGTGTCTAATTGTCTGATTGTGTTCACCTGTTGCCCTTGTGTTTCTCCTCCCCTGCCCGGCTGTTTCTCGTCTCGTGATTACCCCTCCCTGTATTTAGTCTTGTCTCTTCCTGTGTTCAGTGTTGGTTCGTCTTTTGTTGGTGAATGAGTTCACCGGGGAGTGTTCTGTTTGTCCGAGTTTGTTTCTTATCCTTGAAATATAGGTATTATCAGTATTATCTGCATTTGGGTCCTGCTTGCTTTACTCTACCGTAACAGAACCAACCAACCAAGGATGGGCCCAGCAGATCCATTTGAGAAGGAATTATTGGATTTTTCCTTTTCTTTGGCTAACTGCTCTGATCGATGGAGGGGAGCGTCCGGGGTTCAGTAGCGAGAGGCTGCTCTGGCAGAGGCGCGCCAGATGGCTACGGAGAAACCAGGCTTGGTGAAATTCTTACCTGGCTGGATTTTGCCTTTCCTCTCGGTGTGTGATTCCCGGCCTGCTAGCCCCAGGCATGCCAGCTCCCTGCCTCCCAATTCCCAGCCTGACACCATACGCCTTGGTGTGTTCCGTCTGGAGTCAACCCTTGCTTTTGCCCCAGTTCCTGCTCCTGTCCAGGAGCCGTTCTCGGGTACTGGCCTGCTTTTTTTGAGCCTCCAAAAGGCTCCGAGAAGGAGTCGCAGGTCCAGGCTAGCAGCCCGAGCCCCAGAAGCCATGCTTTGGGCTCCAGTACAGGCCCCAGCAGCCATGGTTCCGGCTCCAGTACCGGCCCACACAGCCAAGGTTCCGTGCTCTAGTGCCGGTCCGCACAGCCATGGTACCGTGCTCCAGTACCATCCCACACAGCCATGGTTCCGCGTTCCGGTTCCGTGCCCAGCAGCCATGGTTCCGGCCCCTGTTATGGCCCCAGCAGCCATGGGTCCGGCCCCAGCAGCCATGGCTCCATCCCCAGTTCTGGTCCCAGCAGCCATGGTTCTAGACCCAGTTCTGGCCCCAGCAGCCATGGTTCCGGCCCCAGTTCTGGCCCAAGCGGCAATGGTTCCAGACCCAGTTCTGGCCCCAGCAGCCATAGTCCCGGCCCCAGTTCTGGCCCCAGCGACCATGGTCCCTCCTCTAGTCCCTACTCAATTCCCTTCTCAAGTCCCTTCTCAAGTCCCTTCTCCAGTCCCTTCCCTAGTTCCTTCTCTAGTCCCTACTCAATTCCCTTCTCAATTCCCTTCTCAAGTCCCTTCCCTAGTCCCTTCTCTAGTCCCTACTCAATTCCCTTCTCAAGTCCCTCCTCTAGTCACTTCCCTAGTTCCTTCTCTAGTCCCTTCTCAAGTCCTTTCTCAAGTCCCTTATCTAGTCCCTTCTCTAGTCTCTTCTCTAGTCCCCTCTCTAGTCCCCTCTCCAGTCCTTCCCCTAGTCCCCTTTCCAGTCCCTCCTATAGTCCCTTTTCTAGTCCCTCCTGTAGTCCCTTCTCTAGTCCCTTCTCTAGTCCCAACTCGAGTCCCTTCTCTAGTCCCTCTAGTCACCTCTCGAGCCCCCTCTCGAGTCCCCTCTCGAGTTCCCTCGCCAGTCCCTACTCAAGTCCCAACTCAAGTCCCTACTGAAGTGCCGTTGCAGGTTCCGCTGGGGGTCCTGCAAACTCCATGTCCTGTCCCGTTCGGAGGTCCCGCCGACTACTTATCTGCCGGGGGTCCTGCCAACCCTGTGTCCTGTGCCGTTGGAGGCCCTGCCGATGATTCTTCTGCCGGGGGTCCTGCCAACCCTGTGTTCTGTGCCGTTGGAGGTCCCGCTGGGGGTCCTGCCAGCTCCATATCCTGTCCCGTTGGGGGTCCTGCCGACTACTCTTCCGCCGGGGGTACTGCCAACTCCACGTCCTGTCCCGTTGGGGGTCCCGCCGAATACTCTTCTGCCGGGGGTCCTAACAACCCTATGTCCTGTCCCGTTGGGGGTCCCGCCGACTGCTCTTCTGCCGGGGGTCCTGCCAACCCTGTGTCCTGTGCCATTGGAGGCCCCGCCGACTACTCTTCTGCCGGGGGTCCTGCCAACCCTATGTCCCGTGCCGTTGGAGGCCCCGCCGATGATTCTTCTGCCGGGGGTCTTGCCAACCCTGTGTCCTGTGCCGTTGGAGGTTCCGCTGGGGGTCCTGCCAGCTCCATGTCCTGTCCTGTTGGGGGTCCCACCGACTACTCTTCCGCCGGGGGTACTGACAACTCCATGTCCTGTCCCGTTGGGGGTCCCGCCGACTATTCTTCTGCCGGGGGTCCTGCCAACCCTATGTCCCATGCTGCTGGAGCCCCCGTCGACGATTCTTCTGCCGGGGGTCCTGGCAACCCTGTGTCCTGTGCCGTTGGAAGCCCCGCCGACTACTCTTCTGCCGGGGGTCCTGCCAACCCTATGTCCCGTGCCATTGAAGCCCCTGCCGAGGATTCTTCTGCCGGGGGTCCTGCCAACCCTGTGTCCTGTGCCGCTGGAGCCCCCGCCGACGATTCTTCTGCCGGGGGTCCTGCCAACCCTGTGTCCTGTGCCGTTGGAGGTTCCGCTGAGGGTCCTGCCAGCTCCATGTCCTGTCCCGTTGGGGGTCCCGCCGACTACTCTTCTGCCGGGGGTCCTGCCAACCCTATGTCCTGTGCCGCTGGAGGTACCGCCGACAACTCTTCCGCTGGGGGTCCTGCCAACTCCATGTCCTGTCCCGTTGGGGGTCCCGCCGACTACTCTTCTGCCGGGGGTCCTGCCAACCCTATGTCCTGTTCCGTTGGAGGTCCCGCCGCCACCTGTCTCGCCGGGGGTCCTGCCAACTCCTGGTCCTCTTCCGTGGGGGATCCTGCCGAAGTCTGTCCCACCGGCTCCAGTTCCTGCCCGTCCTCCGGAGTTGTTCCGTCGCCGCCTGCTTCGCCCTCGAGCCCGGCCCCCTGAGAGCCGTGGTCTTCGCTCTCGAGCCCGGCCCCCTGAGTGCCGTGGCCTTCGCCCTCATGCTTGGCCCCCTGAGAGCCGGGGTCTTCGCCCTCGAGCCCGGCCCCCTTACTTTGACCCTGAGTTTGTCCGCTGTGGCCTTCGCCCCTCCATGGTCTCTGCCTTGCCGCCGGGCCGTCCGCCCGAGACCCCCACCTTGGACTCTGCCTTGCCCCCGGGCCGTCCGCCCGAGTCCCCCTTCTCGGCTTCTGCCTTGCCCCCGGGCCGTCCGCCCGAGATCCCTTCCGGGCCCTCCGCTGTGCTCCTGGGCTGTCAGCCCAAAACCCGTCCTCCGGACCCCCTCCACCCACCCTGCTTGAGGTTTTGGACTTTTGTGTTTTTTTTTTTTAGTGACGTCTGGAATCTGTCCCTTGAGGGGGGGGTTCTGTCACGATTCTCATGTTATGTCACGTTTTTAGTTTTGTATGTCTAGGTTTGGGTTTATTTTGCTCTTCGGTTCTCCCTGTCTCCCTTGGGTATTGTCTGGTCCCTCTACCTGTGTTTTTCCTCCCTGTCGTTAGTTTCTCTGGTGTGTCTAATTGTCTGATTGTGTTCACCTATTGCCCTTGTGTGTCTCCTCCCCTGCCTGGCTGTTTCTCGTCTCGTGATTACCCCTCCCTGTATTTAGTCTTGTCTCTTCCTGTGTTCAGTGTTGGTTCGTCTTTTGTTGGTGACTGAGTTCACCGGGGGGTGTTCTGTTTGTCCGAGTTTGTTTCTTATCCTTGAAATAAAGGTATTATCAGTATTATCTGCATTTGGGTCTTGCTTGCTTCACTCTACCGTAACAGTTAGTTATTGTTGGGTTTGACGGACAGACAGACAGATCATCATAGATAAGTCGATCATGTGTTTTGGTCATATCATTATCTATTGAAGGAAAGGTGTGTTGTAGAAAGTCAGACAGAAGTGACATTACTTACTTTCTGGATCACTGCAGGTCGCTGTGCCTCTGAGTGTTTCTCTGAAGAGAAAAGAGGTGGAGATAAACCGACTCAATTAATTTTACCCTCTCCCAAGATGTTAATAATTGTTCTGATTAGTCATAAAAAATATTTTAAACACTATGACATAAATGTACGTTTCATCTTTATTTATAACTTAAAAAGAAGAATACAGCAGCTCTCACTTCCCATGGGATGAAGGTGCTGGAGAGACTGGTATTGGCCCATCTCAGACTGCAGGTGAGATCATTTCTAGACCCTCTGCAATTTGCCTACCAGCCTCACCTGGGGGTGGACGATGCCATTATTTACCTGCTGCAGCATGCTCACTCATACCTGGATGGATCGGGTTGCACTGTGAGAATCACCTTTTTTTATTTCTCCAGCGCTTTCAACACGATCCAGCCTCGACTACTGAGTGACAAGCTGCAGGCTATGAGGGTAAACTCGTCCAACATCTCCTGGATTACCAACTACCTCACAAACAGACCACAGTACGTCCGACTGGGCAGTGTGCTGTCTGATGTGGTGGTTGGTAGTAGCCCCACAGGGGACTGTGCTGTCTCCTATCCTGTTCACCTTGTACACCTCTGACTTTAAATACAACTCTGAGTCATGCCATCTCCAAGTTTTCGGACGACTCTGCAGTGGAAGGGTGTATAAGGGATGGACGGGAGGAGGAGTACAGAGCGCTGGTGGGTGATTTCGTAGAGTGGACTGGAAGAAATCATCTGCTTCTGAATGTGGCCAAGACCAGAGAGATGGTCATTGATTTCATGAGGAAGAGGACATCTCCTCAGCCCCTGTGCATTCTGGGAGAGGATGTGGCTGTCGTGGAGGACTACAAGTATCTGGGAGTGCACTTAGACAATGGAATGAACTGGAGGATCAACACTGACGCTGTGTACAAGAAGGGCATGAGCAGACTCTATTTTCAGAGGAAGCTGAGATCCTTCCACGTGTGCAGCAAGATGCTAGAGATCTTCTACCAGTCTGTTGTGGCCAGTGCACTCTTCTTTGCTCTGGTCTGCTAGGGGGGCAGCATCAGAGCCGGTGACACCAGCATGATCAATAAACTGATCAGGAAAGCTGGGTCTGTCATCGGCATCAAGCTGGACCCCTTTGAAGCTGTGGTGGAGAGGAGGACACTGAACAGGCTGTTGTCCATCATGGATAACCCCACCCATCCTCTCCACCTGCAGCTGGACAGACAGGAGCTCTTTCTCCAACAGAGAGCTGCAGCTCCGCTGTCACAAGGACCGATACAGGAAAACATTTCTGCCCACTGCAATAACTCTGTACAACAAATCACCTCTGGCTGGCAGAGAACTCTCTGCTCCTAGTTTCTCTTGGAATAAAACCACACTGTACATTTTACATTCATATAATCTGTTCTATATTTATATATTCCATTGGTCATATATTTATGTATATATGTATACATAATACCTTGTTAATTCAACATGTATATTTGCTACTTTCTTGTTTATTTCTAGTATTTGATTTTTGATTGTACAATGCCATGTCTTTTTTATACTGCTACAACGCAAACATTTCCCAAATTGGGATCAATAAAGTACTATGTTATCTCTTATCTTATTAACTTAGGATAAACAGGTTTGATGATTTAAAGATATTTGTGTCATATCTGTCTTACTTTTGGGTCCTGAGCTGTTTTGTGACAGCCTCTGCACCAGATCAGTCCTGTTCATCTTCTCCAAAGCCTCAGTGGTCATCTCCAGCAGTCTGGGCTGGCTGTGATCTTGCACCAAATAAAACACCATGTCCTGCCTGTCTCTCATCATGTGCCACCTTGGTGAGATGTCTGGGTAGCCATTGTCGGACTGAATTTCCATCAGGACCATCTGAAAACTCAGTAAATCCTGGTCACTCAAATCTTTCAGTGTTTCCAGAAGCAGCTCTATGACAGACGCCATTGTTTCCACCTGGTAAAATCAAAGGAGACGTTAATGGGGCAAAAGAGCAATTTCTCAGGTGGAATGATTAAAGATTATTTTTTGTTTACATCTCGTCAGTTTCAGTGTTTTACAAGAGTGGATGTCGTAAGAGAACATCAGTCATGTCACCACAACGTATCAGTACACTTTATATTGTTCATCCAATTCAACCGAAAACCATTTTCTTTTTGTATAAATGGCGTGTTTGATTCATGACTTTATTAAATGGCCTCCTAGGTAACTCTTTCAAAGGCTGTGGTAGAAGAATTGCGTCAGGCGTCTTGATTTAACAACTGAGTGGCAGTTTAACCAGCATATTTTTCTTTTGGTATAAAAGATTAAGAATCACTATCTATATTTTTTAGGGCCGGGACTTTAACGCGTTAATTAAGATGAATTAATTACACAAAAATTAACGCATTTTAATCGCACTTATTTTTGCACCGTGGAACGTTTCTCACTGGATGAGTTTCAGGGGTACCGATTATACTGGAGCACCAACTAACGTTCACGACTTGAAACAACAACAAACCACAGTGAACAATAGTCAAACATGAACGAACAAGCTGATGAGACCGCTTTGATTGGCCCCGTGGATGGGACATTTTGTTTTAAAAAACGGACGGATGGAAGCATCGATAAGAGCACGGTTGTTTGCAAATTATGCAAAAAGGAATTCGCATATCACCGCAGCACATCAAGCCTCAAGTATCACCTAAATGCAAAACCTATAGCAGCTAGCGTGGAAGCTAGCGTGGACGTTAGCCCAACTCGGAGTACAAGGACCCACACCCAATTCGCTTTGATCAAACAGTGGCCTATGCAACAGAGAGATTTTATTTTTCATCAGGATATTGGAAGAATAGGAGGGATTGAGGTCAATCACTGGCACTTTTTTATTTTATTTTAAATGGTACAGTACACTTTATGTTGAACTATTTATTATGTTGTTGGTGCAACTGGCACTTTATGTTGAACTGTTTATTGTTTTGGCCAAGGTTATTGAGAGAGTTGGACTGAAATGTATTAGATTTTTTAAATCAACTGTTGGTAAATCAACAAAGTCTGTTATGGCCTCTGAAGCAACAGAGAGATGTTTCCTAATAGTCAGGGTTTCCGATGTTCTGAATGTACTTGAAAGTATTATGTTATACTTAAAAAACAAAGTGTTATAGTTTACAGAAGGTATACCTACCTATAGGCTACCTGAATCTCTGAAATATACTATATTCCTAAATAAGCTATTGCTATACTTAATGGCAAAAATTGCACTTTTCTGTTGGTCTTGGTTAAGAACCTCCTTGAAAAAAATAAACAATGTTTTGTTGCTTAAGCTTATGTATTCAGTCATTATTCAATGGTATACTAAAATCCGTGTGAAAAAAATTGCTTCTCACTATGCTCAGGTCAAATATTTATATGTGATTAAAAATGCGATTAATTGCGATTAATTAATTACAAAGCCTGTAATTAATTAGATTAATTTTTTTAATCGAGTCCCGGCCCTAATATTTTTGCATCAGTATTGTGAATTTCGCTTTATCAATGTTAGAAAAACAACTCATGAAGAATGTGCTATAATTTCCCCTCCAGACAGACGTAACACAAATGATTAAAGGTCCCATGTCATGGCCATTTCTACTGATCATATTTCGATTGTCTACTAAAATATATTTAAATTGTGCAATTTTCCAAACTCACATTGGTTTCTCAAACAGCATCTCTGTATAGTATGTGTATTCACCGGGTATTCACTCTCTGTCCTAAACGGATTTTTGGAGCTCTCGCCCCCCCCTCCCTGTTAGCCCAGTGTGCTCTGATTGGTTGGGACGTTGCGAGGCTCGTTGCTGCTCGCCACTGCTGCGAGGAGCAGACAGGTTTCCGGGTCGGCGATACAGCGAAACACAGCGAAACTCATCGTGAGCACACACAAACACTCACAGCCGAAGTAAAAACAATAAGCGTGGCTTGATATTGACTAAGAAAAAGGTTTATAATGCTGTGAGAATGGGTCGGTGGAGAGCATTTCTCCGCTATCCCAACTCGTCTATTACCAGCGTTCATGGAGCTCTACGCAAGTCAATGGGACTGTGAGGATCTGCAGTACTTCCTCCTTCTTTTTCCCCCCGTCTGTGTTTGTTTTGTCTGTGTGTATGTGTCTCTGTCTTCCTGGCTGGGCGTGGCTACCTACATTCCGATTCCCGCCAACTCACCTCCTCAGCTGCTGCTCATCTCACTGATTGCCACTATCACCTGCACCTGCTGAAGGGAGATAATTTCCGAGTCCTGCTTGTTTTTCCTGTTCCAGATCCACATACTCATGCCGCTCTGCCTGCCACGTCCAGCCTCCCCTCCTGATCAGCCCAGCCCAACAAAATAAAGCCTTTTTTTTTACACTTCACCACTGTCTCTGTTTTAGTGCTTGCATAGCGGGTTCTCATCTCCTGTCACTTCTCGGGATACCTAACAGAAGAACTGGCCAAGAATGAACCCTGCAGGCACTGGAGCGGATCCCGCCACAGTCCATCATGCCCTGTCTAGTAAGGGTTCCCTCCTGGGTCAACACGACCAGCTCATTTGGGCGTTAGTAGAGAGCAATCAGTCCATGGCTCATCATTTATCTGAGTTAGCATTCCAGATCTCAGCTCTAACTACCTCGGCTGCAGCTTCTCATGCCACTCCCAATCCAGCTATTTTTCCTTCTCCACGCCAGGATTTCCCCATCACCGACCCTGACCCATTCCACGGAGAGGTAGAGAAATTAGGGGTGGGCGATACCACAAAATCTGTATTCGATCCGATACCAAGTATTTCAGGGCCAGTATCGCCGATACCGATATCGTTACTTTTTTTTAATGAAAAGCATCTTATGTACTTTAATATAGGGGAGAGCTGCATGACATGATTTTTGACCTGAAATCATCATAAATAGACTAAATTGGAATTAATTTTCATGAATAAAGACAGGACAGTTTTTATAGACAAATAAACGTTTTACTTTTGCAAATGTAAAGTGCAAACATGAACAATAACAATACAAAGTGTCCAGAGTAGCGAACTGTCTTCTTGCACACATCACAGTTCGCTAAATTTGAATTGCCAGTTGTGAAATTGCTCCACACACAACGCTCCTCTTTCTCTCAGCCATCATGCGCGTGTGTGTGTTGCACTGTAGCTGAGTATTCCATCGAGTTTCACACACTCGCTGCAGAGGCTCGATGGGACGAGGCGGCTCTCAAGGCGGTGTTTTTGAGAGGATTAAAGGATCAGCTCCGGGATGAATTGGCAGCACGAGACGTTCCAGCGGATCTCCCAGATCTGATTTCCTTGGTGTCCCGCCTAGACTGTCGATTGCGGGAGCGCCGAGCTGAGCGGACACAGCGGAATCCACCAGTCTCACACAGTAAGCCCAGTTTTTCCACCTACCCTGTCCCCTCAGTGTTTAAGTCTCCCTCCGTTTTCACGCCGCCCAGCGTGCGCACCTCTTCTCACGAGGAGGCTATGCAGCTGGGGTGTGCTAGACTCTCCCCGGAGGAGCGTCAGCGCCAGATGTGTGCTGGCCAATGCATGTAATTGGCAACTGTCCAGTACGCCCAAACGTGGGAGCTCGTCAGTGAGATTGGGGGTCCTGATGAGTCCACAGCCATCATCTTTACCCCCTTCCTTGAGTCGTTTTCTAATACCCGCCAAGATCTGTGTTAACACTATAACTTTACCTCTGCAAGCCCTCATTGATTCTGGTGCTGAGGATAGTTTTTTGGACCGTGAGCTAGCTGAACAGCTGGGACTCTGTCTGGAACCTTTAGATGAACCTCTAACAGCCTATGCACTTAATAGCCAAATAATTTCCTCAGTAACAGCACAGTCAGCTCCTTTGACATTGATCACCTCCGGCAACCACAGAGAGCTCATCCAGTTAAAGGTAATCTCTGCACCTTCCACACCTCTGGTATTGGGTTATCCGTGGCTTCGTACCCACAACCCACACATTGATTGGGCTAAGGGAAAAATCATTGAATGGGATCAGGACTGTCTCGCTAACTGCCTGTTATCTGCCGTGCCTCCTGTCTCGGTCTCCCCAAACCCTGCCTTCTGCTCTGCTACTTCTGTAGACTTAACTGGAGTCCCTACGACCTACCATGACCTGAGATTGGTCTTCAGCAAGGAGAGGGCTCTCTCCCTTCCTCCTCACCGGCCCTACGACTGCTCCATAGATCTGTTTCCTGGGGCTCCTCTACCCACCAGCCGCCACTACAACTTGTCCCGTCCTGAAAAAGAGGCTATGGAGCTATATATCCAGAGCTGCCAACATTGTGTTATAGAAAGTAGTAGCATGCCGAGCGGAGGAAGGCAATTTTTTTTCCGGCGGGGGGTCCGAGGTCCGCCGAAGCCCCCAGAATGCCCCCTTATTTCATTTTTACTTTACTTATTTCTATTTATCTTTTGTATTCAACTGTTTCTATTTTACTGTAAATTGTATGTATATATAGTTCCCTATTCCTTTTCCTATCACCCTGCTGCTATAACATGTGCAATTCCCTTACAGGATTAATAAAAGTTATCTTATCTTATCTTATCAGAAGCCAGAGACTTTACATGCTCTGAGATGCAATCTAGGTCATATTAGGACATGTTTTTCTGCAAAGTAAATTTTTTGTGTATAATTTCTCCTTTTCCCTGTACTGTTGCACACAATTAAACACCAACATACACAAAAAAATATTTTTATTAACCGAACAGAATTCATCATGAAACAATACTGAACAATAACACATGAAAAACCTGTACACAGCCTTTTTTAGAACAGAGTTCAACTCAAGGGAACCTTTGGCTGTGACATGACCATCTGATCAACCTCTCACTTTAGATGGTCATAGGTTGCTGACTTGGCCTTGGCAAGAGTTGTCTTGGAGTACGCCTGCTTGTAGCAGACAGACCCCTTTGCCACCATGAATTGTTTGTGGGTAATGAGGTTACTCAGGGTCTCCATTCCCATACTAGGTCTGAACTCCGTTCTGTTTTTTGTGACAAGACTGAAGATGCGTTCGCAGTCTGCATTGGAATGGAAGATGCAGAGGATAGCCAGCATTACCTTGCAGAGTAAAGGGTACTTGAGATGGCCATTTCCATCCTTCAGCTGACTCATCAGGTGCCACTGTGTGTCTGGTCTGTCACAGCTGGTGATGCTTTCTGGCAGAGCATCGGTTTGGTAGGTCATGAATTGACCCTCAAGCTTGTCCATCTCCTCAGCATTCATCTTCAAGCAGGGGAATCTGCCTGTGAAGTACCTCACAGAATTGAACTCTGCGCTGTCCCGTGCAGACATGTCAGCCACAGAAGCATTCCGTAACACTGGGTCATCATAGGGAAACTTCTTCACCATGTACTCAACAGCCTTCATGTAGAATGCCCGCACAGCGCTGAAGACCTGGGCCAGCTGCAGCTCCTCAAGCTCAGGGTGATCTGCTATGAAGTCTCTGGTGTTTTGCCCAATGAACAAGGTCTCATTGCTCTTCTGGTTGCTTGGTTCCCTAAATGGTACCTGGTGAACCTTAGCAGCTGCATTAATCACCTGAGGCTTCACAAATCGGTTCAAGAGATTCTTCAGCTGTGTGGTCAAAGTCCTGTGTAGTACTTGTATGCAGGGTTTGTCTAGCTGCAGCAGAGTGTTGGCCTCATCAAATATCGGCAGGACCGCACTCAGAAAGTAGCAGTAAAGATGGAATGTTGGGTCCTGCAGATGTTGACATGCCCTCTGCACTCTCTGTTGTGCCCCTGTCTTGGGCTGAGTGGGTGCAGTGCTAGATGTCTTGGGCTGAGTGGGTGCAGTGCTAGATGTCTTGGGCTGAGTGGGTGCAGTGCTAGATGTCTTGGGCTGAGTGGGTGCAGTGCTAGATGTCTTGGGCTGAGTGGGTGCAGTGCTAGATGTCTTGGGCCGAGTGGGTGCAGCGCTAGATGTGTTGGGCTTTGCCGTTGCAGTCTTGGGCTGTGTGGTTGCAGCTGCTGGTGTTTTCTTTCCCTGACTGAATTTGGCTAGGTTTTGTTGGCGAAAGAGATAGCCTGCCAAATCAAACTGAGAATTGTCCTTGCTGCCGTTACTGTGGGTTGATGTGTCCTTGCTAACACTGTGGGTGGACTTGTCCTTGCTGCTGCTCTGCGTGGACTTGTCCTTGCTAACACTGTGAGTGGTCTTGTCCTTGCTGCTGCTCTGCGTGGTCTTGTCCTTGCTGCTGCTCTGCGTGGATTTGTTCTTGCTGCTGTGCCCAGACTGTTCTGACTCAAAGTATTGCAGCAATGCAGGCCACTGCTGCAACAACCTGGCGATGCATTTATCTAAAGAGAGCCACCTCGTACTTACATGTTTAACAATCTTTCTCATTTCCACTCCACACAGATCCTGAAATTTCTTCAGTCCCTGTTTCCTCTTGCTGGATTTGTCTAGGTAGAAGTATATGTCCACCAGCAGCTCTTCAATGGACACTGGAAGCTGAGCAGCAGCTTTTTCTGCAGCTAGATGAATTAGATGGCACGGGCATCCCAGCACATATACTGCACTGTTTTTTTTGTTGATGTAGCCTGCCGTGCCAGCTTTGAGTCCCTGCATCACCATGGCATTATCTGCCCCAAAACTCATGCAGTTGTCCCAGGATATGCTACGTTTCTCAAGTTCATTGTCAATGAGTTTGAATATGTTCTGCCCAGTAGATGCCTCATGACACTCTGGCAAAGATAGCAGTACTGTCAGAACACGCCCAAGTCCTCGATCAAAGTACTTCACAACAAGAGGATACAGCTTACAGTCTCCATAGTCAGTGCTCCCATCCGTGGCTAGGGAGTATGGAGCTGTCCTCATTGCCTCCGTGATCACAGACGCATCCTCCTTGGCAAGGGCTCCAACAATGGCGCTGCTCTTTGTGCGACCAGACCCATACTTTCCTGCAATTGCAATCACAAAAATATTGAATTGTATTATCATGATTATACTCTAGATTACACAGAATTGCAGAATTACAATCATGATATTAATCCTCTGTAGAGTAAGTTGGCCTAGGCTATTTTTTTTTCACCTTTACATAAAATGAAAAATGTTTATCAGAATGATACAGTATCAGTATAAATTAGCAATCATTAATTTGCAAGATTTAAATCAGATTATCAACCAGGGCAGTACTGTAACTGTTTTATATAGGCTAGTCTGTACAGATTGTAGAGTGTATTGTGACAGTATACAGATATAAATCTATGCCTATGAATGCTTGAGATGAATTGAGGCTATTTGTCATTTGAGCCTTACCAGCGATTTTCGAGTCCGGAAACATCTTTTTCACCAGTGGCCCGATGTGGTCGGCCACCGCGATCGGGATGTTGTGTTCCACCAGAAAGTCCACAGCGAGCACTTCGGCATTTATGACACTGGTGTCACTGTCAACCGTAAAGAAGCCCGCGATGGGCCTTGTAGCTTCCACTGCCGCCTTGTATGACGTGTGTTTAGCAGTCCTGGTGTGCTTTTCAACGTCGTGTCGGCCCCCATGCCTCACGCTAAAATCTGCCTTACACAACATACAGTAAGCGTGGAAGTCGTCCAGCTTCGACCGGGTGATGGTCGGCCATTCTGCGTTATATTCTAGCTTGAAGCGCTGTTCAGAAATTCGCCGCTTTTTCGGCGGAGGACAAGTACGTTCACCATCCATTTTTGATAGACTTCAACTGACAGCTCGCTCCGCGATTTCGCGGGCATAGTGTATTCACGAATTATCATTGGTCCATTAGAAATTAAGATAATAAAAACACAACACATATGTTAAATTATATAATGAAATAAAACAGATATTAATATTTTCTACTTATCTGTGCTATAAATGTAATTTTTGTATGATTCCAATTATCTTAAATAATTTTATAACCAAAATAGCTGAATTTGCTCGTGACCTGTTCAAACCAGTCTATGGTTCAAACAGAGAGGAGACAAGCGGGGTAAGGCAGCAAAGAGCGGCGCCTCACGTCAGATTGAGCAATCCCTCACAAACTGGATTAAACGCATGCCTTTTTCTCTCATTGTCTGTGAAATGTTTGTAGACACTCGTATTATGTCCTTTCTATCCATTGAGTAGGTAATGTATTTTAGGTAGGCCTATGTGTTGTAGTCTTGCTGATCTGACATAAACCCGCGGTGAAAAAGCAGAGGGGAGGCAAACAGTAGGCTATCTCTGTCTCAATGAGGAGGGCGTGCGAAAGCCTGGACACTAGACTCCATTAATCACTTCACGTCCCGATTTACTGAGATCATTGCTTGAGCTAAAATGCTTGTTTCATACGACGGGACAGAAGATAACTCGATCGACCAGTCACAGTGTGATTGTCTATGTTAGACGGCACGCGCCGTTGAATTTAAGAGAAAGGCTAGCGGAGCTAGTGAGAAATTAGCACCTCCTGTATAATGCCTCCCTGCTCTGTTACAAAGATGCTTGATGGTTTTACCCCGATATATATATGTAACAGTATGTAACCATAATGATTTACCCCGATGAATCTGCCGCAGGTGTTTTAATGTTTAATTACCATATGTAAGGGTTCGTGCACAGAGGGGATTGTCGGGAAAGAGATGGCTGTTTGAGGAAGCTCCCATTTATTAACATTTCAACAAACAAGTTGCATATTTGCATAACGTATTCAAGTGTTAGCATTTATTGCAATAGTAGCTACAGAACATGTACTGTGCTGTGTAAACTGTACTGTATCACATAGTGTTTCAGACACACAAACTTTTCAACTTTCAAAATTAAACGGTGCGCTCCCAGCGCACGTACCGGCAGTGATCTAGAGCAGCGGTTTTCAACCAGTGGTACGGGGACAAACTGTCTCGCTCTCGTAATGTCTGTCTGTCTTGCTCTCGTTCTGTCTCTCGTACCACTCTCGGTTCCACTTTTACTTTTGCGCGCTACCTGTCTCACTCTTTTCCGACCTCCAGCTTTTCCTGCTGGAACCCGCCGCTTAAAGGTGGGGGTCCGCGGACCGGCCATAGAGCCCATAGAGTTAAAGGTGTTGGCCGTTAGCTGTAAAAATCCATAGATTAGCCGCACCGTTACATAAGCCGCAGCGTCGAAAAATGGGAAAAAAGGCGCGGCTTATAGTCCAAAAAGTACGGGTATGTTTTAATATACTCTATTGACTTCACATATTTTTCACATAGGCCTATCTGACTCTGAAAGCCAGCTACGAACCTCACCGCACGGCACTGGTCTACATGAATAGAATTCTTCATCAACAGCGGGAGCCAAAACAGCATAGCATCCTGGTAACAGTAGTGAGGGCATTACAAAAAAGAAGTACAGCCGATCCTATTGGCTCTTTGCCAACGCAAGGGACGAATCATAAAACGGCTTATATGTGAGCTTTAGTGCTGGTTGGATGTCAACACATGCACGAGGCTGCCAGCTCACCGATTCATTTTTCGATTTGTTAGGTAATGCGTAGGATATTCAAGTCAAGCGTAGCGGCGTAATTAGGGCCTGGAAATCGTATCTGCTACGCCAAAATCGTGTATGTTGGCAGCTCTGTATATCACTGACTCAGTGGCTGCTGGGATTATTCGTCCTTCCTCCTCCCCTGTGGGTGCGGGATTCTTCTTCGTTGGCAAGAAGTATAAGTCACTACGACCTTGCATTGACTGTCGTGGGTTAAACAACATCACTGTTAAGAACAAGTACCCATTACCCCTTCTCACCTCTGCTTTTGAACCTCTCCAAGAGGCAACCCTGTTCACCAAGCTTGACCTTAGGAACGCCTATCACCTGATCCGTATCCGTCAAGGGGATGAATGGAAGATGGCTTTCAACACTCCCTTGGGTCATTTTGAGTACCTAGTCATGCCTTTTGGTCTCACTAACGCTCCAGCAGTATTTCAGGCTCTGGTCAACGATGTCCTGCGTGATTTCCTTAACCGCTTTGTCTTTGTCTACATAGACGACATCCTGATTTTCTCCAAGAACCAGGAGTAACACGAGGACCATGTCCGCCTGGTTCTTTAGAGACTGCTGGAGAACAAGCTCTATGTCAAGGCTGAAAAGTGTGAGTTCCACCAGAACCGGATCAGCTTCCTGGGCTATATCATCAGGCAAGGCAGAGTGGAGGCAGATCCTGGAAAGATCGAGGCTGTGGTTGAGTGGCCGACCCCTACTATGAGGAGGAACCTTCAGAGGTTTCCAGGCTTCGCCAACTTTTACCGCCGCTTCATCAGGAACTTCAGTAAGGTTGCTGCACCCCTCTCAAGACTCCCCTCAGTCAACATTAAGTTCTTCTGGACCCCTGAGGCTAATGAGGCGTTTCGTAAACTCAAGTCCCTGTTCACCTCTGCTCCCATCCTCATTCAGCCAGACCCTGAGGAGTCAAGTTGGCATTAGAGGAGTGGAGACACTGGCTCGAGGGCAGCAAGCAGTCATTCTTGGTCTGGACAGACATCAAGAATCTCGCCTACATCCAGTCAGTGAAGCGGCTGAACTCCCGACAGGCTAGGTGGGCTCTCTTTTTTAGTCGTTTCAACTTTAGTCTCACATACCGTCCAGGTTCCCGGAATGTAAAGCCTGATGCTCTATCCAGACTGTACTCGCCTGACTCTCCCGAGTCCTCTGCTGTTTCAATCCTGCCCAAGAGTTGTGTTGTAGGCGCCCTCTCTTGGGAGATTGATAACATCATCCACGAGGCGTTGAAAGAGCAACCAGACCCGGGCAACGGTCCTCCGAACCGTCAGTTCGTTCCCGATGCTGCTCGCTCCAAGGCCCTACAGTGGATCCACAGTTCCCGGTTCTCCATCCATCCCGGAGTAAACCGCACACGTTCCTTTCTTAAGAGACACTTCTGGTGGCCAACTGTCAACAAGGATACTCAGGAGTTTGTTTCTTCCTGTCCCACATGTGCTAGGAGTAAGTCCTCCCACCAAACACCTGCAAGATTGCTCCAGCCTCTACCCATTCCTAGTCGTCCCTGGTCACACATCGCCTTGGACTTTGTTACCGGCCTGCCTCCCTCCCAGGGTAACACCACAATTCTCACCATTGTTGACAGGTTCTCTAAGTCTGCCCACTTTGTAGCTCTTCCTAAGCTTCCTTCAGCCCTGGAGACCTCCCAACTCCTCTCTGTACATGTTTTCCGGCTACATGGAATCCCTTCTGACATAGTCTCTGCCCATGGCCCTCAATTCACCTCTCGAGTGTGGAAGGAGTTCTGTCAATCCCTGGGAGCTTCTGTCAGTCTAACATCCGGATATCATCCCCAGTCAAACGGTCAAACTGAGCGAACCAACCAGGACCTGGAATCATCAAACAATGGAAAATGAGAAATCTCCAACGAGGCGTTTTGGGGCAGCTAGACAGGTCTTTTCTGTTAGAGTTTTACTCGCTACAGGGTGTACTTTGAGGATTTTTGACTTTGCAGACCGTTTCATGCATAAAAACCTTCATAACCACAAGGGGACGGGTAATAACCGGAAAAGCATGACATGGGGCCTTTAACACTATTCATAAATAATATGTATGCCTTAGATTCGAACATTCAGTATGTGTACCTAACTTGGCGTGATTAGATTATTTCTGTAAGAAAACTATCTGAGACCAAAACATTTTTGTATCATGAATAATGTTCAGGAAGGAGAATTTTTTTTTTTTCAGTCTTCTAAATCTACTGAGTCAAAGCTGCACTGGGTGGAGTCAGAGTGATGGGACATTACTCACACTCTGGATCAGTGAAGGAAGCGGTTCCTCTGAGGAGAAAAAATTACACACGACGGATTCAAAATCAGACTATGGACAACTTTATTTATATTTACAAACTGTTACACAACTCCTGCAGTATAATCCAAGTCTCATTTATCCTGGCACAAGCTCACTACTTCCTTAAAACATGCATTTTCACTAAACCTTCCCGTTTTATACATTTCAAGGCACAGACGGGTACTCCACGTGCAAGTATAAGACTGTTGATGCAGAAGTGTTTTAGAGGTTAGGTTGTTTTGATAAAGTTTAACTGTTATTAAACACGCCCCCCATTTACTTCCATTTATAAAGAGTTTTCTAAATGTTTTTGATTTATTACTCACAGTGGAGGCATGCAAGAAAACAGATGTTTTCAACAATTAAAGAGAACTCTTTTTTTTAATACAGAATAACTGGTCATTTTATAGGTGAACTATTCTTAAAAATAAATAAATAAATCACACACAAAAGCATTGCAACAAATACAAAACTCATAACTATGAATTCTAAAATATATGTATAACACATCCATGATACACGGATGAGTGTGTACTGTTCTCTTACCTTTGAGTCTTAAAATAGTCTCTGATAATCTCTCCACTAGATCAGTTCTGTTCAGGTCCATTAAAACCTCCCTGGTCACCTCCACAGACTGCGGACCACAGGTCTCCACCATCTGATCCACTAGCTGGGATGCACTTGCTGTCCAATTCGGATATCCATGAAAAGAGTAGGATATGCTCTTCTGGAAAAATGTGAAGTGCAGATACCACTGAAATCTGTAGAGCTCATCATCACTCAAATCCTTAAGAGTTTTCAAAAGGATCGGTTTCACTGCTGCAATTTGTGCCTGACGGATGTGTAAGAAAAGGTGTTATTTCTCTAAGGAAATAAATATAACTTTGTTTTCATTTTATCAGTCAGTGTTTCAGACAAGTGGGTTTTCTACCATTTTGATAAGATCTTTCAAGTCAAAAACACACTAACATCTGTTCTATTAAATATATTTAGCTTTTTTCTTCACAAATGCAAACTTTGATATGAGTGTTCAGACTTCAGTCTGCTAATCTGATCAGAACATCAGTGGAAGAAAAATCATTTTGACAGAAGAGATCAACCTTAAAAATGGTTTGGTTTAGATCATCATTGTTACGTTCAAGATGGATATGGTTAACAACTTGCATCTATTGAATGAAAGCTGTGATGTGTAAAGTCAGACTCACTCCCTCGGACTGTGCAGGTCGATGTTCATCCACAGAGTACATCTCTGAAGAGAGAAAATAAAGTGAATGTCTAACACACAAGATCCCAGCAACTAAACTAAACTACTTCAACATAAAACATTCTGTTTCTTGTTGAGACTCTGTATCTGTGGTATTTTATGCTATTTTAATTATTTCTTTAATGTTTGTATAGATTCCTGTCCCTTCTTTTTTTTATAATTCATATTGTTGATGACTACAGATTTTTTTTTTTTACTGAAATATAAAATGTATGTGATGTTAGGGTTTTCTTTCTTCTTTGTCTTACCTTTGAGTTCTAAGTTTGTCAACCTCTGCCTCAGATCATTCCTGTTAATGTCCTTCAAAACCTCCATGGTTATCTCTACACACTGTTGGCCGTAGAACCCCATCATCTGTTCCACTGTTTGAGCTCTGTCTGCTGAGGATCTCAAAATCCATGAAAAATATCTTGGCTTCTTCTTGGAGACAATTAAATCCAGGGACTGCTTGAATTTCTCTAGATCCTCGTTTCTCAAATCATTCAGAGTTTCCAAAAGCAGATGTTTAACAGCTGCCATTGTTGCTACCTGAAATAATCAATACATTCATTAGACATGTGTATATTCCTCTTGGACAATTACAAATGTGTCTATTTGCATTTCATTACTGTTAATGTTTTCCCTTTAACTCTATGAACTGGTTAGTTGTAGTTGGGTTTGACAGACAGACAGACGGACGGACAGAGAGACAGACAGACAGACAGACAGACAGACAGACAGACAGACAGACAGATCATCATAGATACGTCAATCATGTGTTTGGGTCATATCATTATCTGTTGAAGGAAAGGTGTGTTGTAGAAAGTCAGACAGATGTGACATTACTTACTTTCTGGATCACTGCAGGTCGCTGTGCCTCTGAGTGTTTCTCTGAAGAGGAAAGAGGTGGAGATAAACCAACTCAATTCATTTTACCCTCTCCCAAAATATGAATCATTGTTCTGATTAGTCATAAAACATATTTTTTACACTAGGATATAAATACATTATAAATCTAAGCTTCATCTATATTTATAACTTAAAAATAAGTATACAGAGCTCATTCAATGCGATAAATCGGAAATAATCATCATTAGACCTAAAAAGCTCACCACATCACCATAACTTCACCCTCAACATAGGCAGCTTCCCAGTTCAAACCTCTCCTCACATCTGGAACCTAGGCATCATATTTGACCAAACCCTCTCCTTCAACCAATACATCAAACTGATCACCAAGAAAGCCTTATTCCACCTCAAAAACATCGCCCGTCTATACGTCCATCCCTCTCCCCCACTGCTGCAGAAACCCTCATCCACGCCTTCATCACCTCCCGTCTGGATTATTGCAACAGTCTCCTCTATGGTTCACCTGCAAAAATCCTTCACAAACTCCAATACATTCAGAACTCCGCCGCCCCTCTACTCACCCACCATACTTGTGAACCCTCCCGATTTTCGCGGGAGACTCCCGATTTCATTGCCCTCTCCGGGGGTCATATTTCTCCCGATTTCTGACAAAATCAGATTTACTCATGACTGTTTCCACTCGGACTTTAATACAGCTACACCATTGTTTGGTTTCCATGGTAACACGTCTCTTTAGTATTGCGCGCAACTCAAAGTCTGAGAGGGTGAGGCAGATATTCACAGAAAACAGAACAAGAATCGACAACTACTCTACTCTCTGCTCACTCCTTTCCTGTAAAATACAGGTCCAGCCCACACATATGCTCCATCAAGGACGGTGCTACAGGCCGCAAGGCAGTGCACTTACAACTACAATAAGCATGTTAATGTTAATCTAACAGCTCCGGCGATCCACTAGCAGCCCCCCCCCCCCCCATCATATAAGGAAAGTATATATATATATATATATATTATTTTTTTATTCTCTGACAAAGCGTCTTTGAGTTTTTAGAAAAGCGCTATATAAGTCTCATTTATTATTATTATTATTATTAACTTAGGATAAACAGGTTTGATGATTTAAAGATCTTTGTGTCATATTTGTCTTACTTTTGGGTCCTGACCTGCTTTGTGACAGCCTCTGCACCAGATCAGTCCTGTTCATCTTCTCAAAAGCCTCAGTGGTCATCTCCAGCAGTCTGTGCTGGCTGTGATCTTGCATCCAATAAAACACCATGTCCTGCCTGTCTCTCGTCATGTGCCACCTTGGTGAGATGTCTGGGTAGCCTTTGTCAGGGAGAATTTCAATCAGGACCATCTTAAAACTCTTTAAATCCTGGTCACTCAAATCTTTCAGTGTTTCCAGAAGCAGCTCTATGACAGACGCCGTCGTTTCCACCTGGTAAAATCAAAGGAGATGTTAGGAGAATGGCAGCCAAGCTATCCTCCCTGCTGGACAATATGTCCCACCCCCTCCAGGACACCCTGTCCTCACTGTGCAGCTCCTTCAGCGACAGGCTGCTGCACCCCCGCTGTCTCACGGAGAGATACCACAGGTCCTTCCTTCCTGCAGGCTGCAGCAGTCAGACTATACAACCAGCACAGCCCCTAGTACAGGGGTGTCAACCTCAATTTCATTGCGGACCACATTAGCATTATGGTTGCACTCAAAGGGCCGGTTGTAACTATATAAATATACATATATAAATATATAATATATTTATTTTAATGTATTATATTACACTATTGCCTCTGAATTGGATTATTATTGGATAGGATAATAACTTAGTAATTAACTATCAACTACATCAGAAAGCAGAAGTCCAGGGCAAATAATTGCAAGTCTCTTCAGTGTGCATGTCACAAAACGAGATGCATTGTGGGACATGTAGTTTATGGGCAACCTGCTTCTGTAAAGTGGCATGTAACCGTATAATAAACGTATTATATTCTTTGCAAGCTCTGACGGGGCCACATTAAATGAAGTCGCGGGCCGGATTTGGCCCCCGGGCCTTAAGTTTGACACCCCTGCCCTAGTAGAACCCGACCCCTGATCCGAAAACCAATACCATCAAACTATGTGCAATATGTGCAATATATTATTATATACATATGCCATTAATAACTGTGTAATATATACCTGGCTGCTAAATCCTAAGAACTGTTACAGGATTTGTATTTTGAAAAGTATTTCTTTTTACTTTTATTTTTTTATTATATTTTTTATTATATCATAACTTAGTACTTTTTTTTTTTTAACATATGTAACATTAAGCTGTCTGTGGCTCTTTCCTGCTGTGACGATGCAAATTTCCCCACTGTGGGAATAATAAAGGTATTCTGATTCTGATTCTGAATGGGGCAAAAGAGCAATTTCTCAGATTACGGATAATTTTTTGTTTACATCTCGTCAATTTCAGGCCCCGGCCACACGAGGACGCATACGACTAAGCGCATAGGATTAACGCAAACGCAATCGCAAAAAAACTTCCGTCCACACGCAATGTTCACCGGATAGTGTCTGTCCACACCGTGGATGTATAGAGTGGCGAAGTAGCCTCCCCTTCCGGTGGACCTCCATGGGACCTTATATCGGAAAAATAATGTATTGAAGTCAATGGGGAGAAAAAGATTATCTTTCGATCCCGTTTGAATTGTGCCACGAATTACACATATGATGTTTGTCAATTTAAAAGATAATTTTGCAAGTACATTTTTTTTAAATGTGTCGTAAAACTGTGAAGTTACACATTTCTTTGTGTGAAGCGCTCAATGAACTACAACTCTGGTCTTGCACACGTCACCAACACCAAGATGGCCGTCACGTTGGTACATTTCACCTCTTTCTTTCAGAATGAGGCGAAAAGTATTAAAAGAGGTGGAAATCACCACAAGTCTGGGCATGTTGAGAGCAAGGTTATATCTTTAGATGTTTTGTTTTAGCCTATGTACTGTATGTCTTAATGCTCTTATATGTGACTTCCATGAAACTAATATTTTATATCTTCCCAACAGACGAGCTGACAGGAAACCTAAAACTCTAACAACCACGCCATTGCAAAGGCGAGTAAATGTAAATTTAAAAAAAATCACAATTTTTTATTTCTTCTTCTTTCTTGCAGTGAGGTGAAGCTGACCTTGCACTTGGTGCCAGTAAGGATGTTCCTCACGCAGGCTGAATGTTTCTCCTTCCTTACTGACACAGAAGCCCTTGATTTGCAATGCTTCACTAATTGTCATTTCCCTGGCTCCGTAGGGACACTTTACCTCCAGCACAGCGGAAAACCCTACCAGACCATCTGGAGATGCCCCCAACATTTCTGATAGGGAGAGCCACAAATCTGACTCATGGACCTGCATCTGGGTTGCAGTGGTGAATGCCCTGACGCCCTCACATTCATTCATAGTCCCCCACTGTACAGACAAAACACCATCAAGGGCCTGTTGTTGCCCTAGCACCCTGGCAATAAAGGAAGCAGTCACACGCTTTGACCTCAGGACAGCTCCAAAGTTGCTGGCAGTCAACCTTCCTTTCCTGAACAACTGCCAGTTTGGGTTGGTTCGCTGACCAGTGGTAGCCACCTGAATTGCCCTCTGTTGCTCCTCAGACAATGCCATGCTTGCCACAATTTCCTCAGGTCCCTGATGCCCAACAGATTTGATAATTTCAGGAACAGTAAGTGTTTCCAAGTTGCAGTGTTCCTCTTCTGGCTCGGGGGAGAGAAGCCAAGAAATTCCTGAAAACCTGCCCCCGAGTCTGTCCCTCAGCCAGTCACGATCTTCGGAGGTGGGCTCTCTTGTGAGCGGGTTAAATTAGTTATTGGTTTCAACAGTCACATTAAAACAGTTACTAAATCAGCTTACTATCACCAACATCAACTTATCTAGGATTAAAAGACTAATGTCACAGCAGGATTTGGAAAAACGTGTCCATGCTTTTATCTTCAGTAGACTGGACTACTGCAATGGTGTCTTCACAGGTCTATTAGAAAGCTGCAGCTGATTCAGAACGCTGCTGCTCGAGTCCTCACTAACACTAAGAAAGTGGATCACATCACTCCTGTTCTGAAGTCTTTACACTGGCTTCCTGTGTGTCAAAGAATAGATTTCAAAATACTGCTGCTGTTTATAAAGCACTGAATGGTTTAGGCCCAAAATACGTTTCTGACCTCCTGCTAAATTATGAACCATCCAAGTCTCTCAGGTCTTCAGGGACTGTTCAGCTTTCTGTCCCCAGAGTCAGAACTAAACCTGGAGAAGCAGCGTTCAGTTATTATGCTCCAAATATCTGGAACAAACTCCCAGAAACCTGCAGGTCCGCTAAAACTCTGCCTACTTTTAAATCCAGGCTGAGGACTTTTCTTTTTGTCGCTGCTTTTAATTGAACTATTCATATCTTAGACTGCACTGTAACTTTTATCCATGTATTTTTGACTGATTTGAAATGCCATTTTCTTAATGTCTTTCATTTTTTGTAAAGCACTTTAAATTGCCTTCTGTTGAAAATTGCTATAGAAATAAACTTGCATTGCCTAATAAAGATTTCATGTGACACATGCAATTGATTTGTTGATGGGAATTAATGTGAATAAATTAACTCTAGGTTAACGGTACTCTTGCTATCACTACTCACCGACACTATAAACCTTGTCCCTCATGCTAGCCCTGACAACACCGGTAAGCACGCCTTCATCTAGGCTGCACTGTTACGTGTCCTGACTTGTAGTGGTTCTCTCCTCTATCTACACTCTTCTTGTCATCTTTGTAAAACGATATCAGACTGGTAATTGATACAGCCATGACTTCTAGTTAAATTCAGTGTGGCTAAAATGAAAAGCTTTGTTAAAATATGCAAGAACGCGAAATTCAAATACAGCTTTATTGTCAAAAATTCGACATGTGTTATAAATCCATAAATATCGAAATATCGGTTCCCACAGTGTGACATGTATACATAAAACAAAACAAAAAGGGCCTAGATAAACGTGGTACACATTAAACAAAACAAAAAGGGCCTAGATAACCGGGTATACAGTTTAAAATGTTAATATATTTAAAGTGTTCAAAGTGCAGTTTCAGTGCAAGTCAGTTGAAACGATCTTAAGTTGGCGTGACGTTGAAGTCGTGCGACCCTGCTGCTGTACTGGCTTGTAGTTCGTTTATAGCATAACGTTAGCATTTTGCTTCTGGCGACTAGATTTATGATTCAAAAATTATAAAAGTAGGGTTGACATGTGGAGATTATCCGGCTGAACAAAACGTGATCCCTCTCTTAAATGTGTGTCAACCACAGACCTTATTTCGAGCTATTTTCCAAAATCCTATGGAGAATTTGCATTGGTTTTTCAAGAAGGAACCGGAAGAAGTTTACTTCCGGGTTTTACGACGCGTCACTGCGGTCCTCTATTGCGTCATCATTATCAGAAAATGATCGGCGCACACACTGAGCCGTTGGACCCCCCAGAGCGTTGCGTATGCCGTTCTATCGACCTTGGGACCATACAGTCTATGCTTGGGACCCGTTATCGTTTCCGCAGTTGTTTACTGTCATATTCGGTCGTCCTCGTGTGGCCGAACGGTCTATATGACACTAAACAGTAACGAGGACGCAAACGACCGTTTTCGTCCTCGTGTGGCCGGGGCCTCAGTGTTTTAAAAGAGTGGATGTGGTTAGAAAACATCAGGCGTGATACGCACAACGTATCAGTACACTTTATATTGTTCATCCAATTCATCACAAAAAAAAATGTCTTTATAAATTGGGTGTTTGAATCATGACTTTATTTGACCTCCTAGGTAACTCTTTCTTTCAAAGGTTGTTCAAAATTGCGATAAGCCTCTTGATTTTACAACAGAGTGGCTGTTTAACAAGTTTCATCTTTTTTTTGTATAACCAATACTATATAGATAACATTAACAGTTTTCTTAATCTACTGAGTCAAAGCTGCAATGTGTGAAATTGATGGGACATTACTCACGCTCTGGATCAGAGAAGGAAGCGGTTCCTCTGAGGATAAAAAAAATAAGGAAAAGGCCCTTTTCATTTATTTCATCCCAATGTGACACACTAACCTCCTCAACAGTGACAATATAAGTATTTGTATATCCACTTAAAGATATTCTAACACTGTTCAATGGCTTAAGGTACATTTTGTATCGGAATATACATAAAATATATTTTTATGAAATAGAAATGTGTATTTTCACATATTTCTGTCTGTTTTCTCTTACCTTTGGTTCCTGAGCTGATGTCTGACAATCTCTGCACCACATCAGTCCTGTTCATCGTCTTTAAAACCGTTTTGGTCATATTCACACACTTTCCGCCGAACGTCTTCACCATCAGATCCACTGTTTCATCTGTGTTTGCCACTTTGAGTTGCCCCCTTAGGATCAGTGGGAAACGTTCCTCTAATTCAATGAGTGACTTGAAGTGGTTAAGCTCATCTGAACTCAAATCATTCAATGATTCAAGAAGTATCTTCTGAGCCATCATGCTTTCAACCTGTAAAGTTTAAAGGAGATATCTTAGAGTGTATGCAGGATAGGATGTTGGTTATGTGTGTGATTCACATCCAAGATCAGAGACTGATTTTCTGCATTTCATTTATTATTTATATCACCAAGATTGACTTTTAGATTGTATTCAAAACTCGATTTACTGCATTGCGGTTGAACTGTATGCCTCCACAAAAAATGGCAGTTTACATGCATAGCGGTCCAAAATGTCATATCTTTATCATTAATCATTTTAATCCCATGGCATTTTTCCACCAAATTCAAAATGAGTTTATTTTTGTTCTCAAGTGGAGGTTTGTCCCAAATCTAAATAAATAGTTGTTTGGTTAAGGAAAACCCATTCTTCCACACAGGGTCCAATGGGCAGTGGATGATTTGAAATGTTGTCAATCATTTTAAATCATGTTTGAAAATAATATCAGGTTACAGAATATTGTTTCTCAGTGAAGGATGTCCTCGTCGATTTCAGAAACATTTACCAGATCAAGGTGAGTTAAGATAACTGATGTTGTTTTAAATGTTTGGCTTAGAGTGCAGTCATTAATATTTTACTCTCTATTGCATACACCTATTGCATCTCAAAGGCAGTGATTATATGAGCAGCACACCATATGATATCCAAACTTTCATTACAATTGTCACAGAGGTGATCTCTCGGCCCATAGATCTCGGCCTCCGTTACGGGTTGAATAGCTTCATTGTTGTTGATTGTGTTCACCTGGTGCCCTGTGTTGTCTCCTCCCCCCTCACCTGTGTCTTGTTGGTTGATTAGTCTGTGGGTATTTAGGCTCTGTGTTTCCTGTTTGTGTGTGGGAGATCCTTGTTGCTGGTGACTGTGTTCACATGAGACAGTAAGATTGAGGCTGTGTCATGTACCACAAGGAGTAATAAATGCCCACACCGGGTTATATTTGAACTCTCTGCCTCTGCCTCCTTGCTTGGTCGGGCCGCTCAACGGTCAGTCTCACAACAATCCTTTTCAAAACTAAATATGTACTCACCTCCATGTCTTTCTTATTCTTCTTATATTTCTCAGAGTTATCAGCAAGGTCATCAAGGAGATCTGACTCATGTTCTCTCAGCAGTTTGTAGAATATCTCTTTTCCTCCAGGTGCACAGACTCTCAAAGGTCCACTTAGGAGAGCCCTCATCTTCTCCCGAGGGCCATGGAGGGATAGGATTTCCTCATAATGTTCTCTATTGATAACTTTATATGAGAACAGTCCATCCAGAATCGGTCCAATGTTTTTTACTCTCTGGACTACTGCTAAATGATGTTTATCCACAAATAGCTCTGAGGAAAGAAAAGGCAAAGTGGTTAGCTTGGACGTATGCATCACGATATATTTAATAAAAAGTGGTAAAACCTCATTCATCTAATATTACAAAACTGGAAAATTACCTTTTACTCTGAATGAATTACTTCTAAGAAACTGAGGAGCACATCTCTGGTAAATACAAGTTTAATGTGGTGATTCTGCATGATTCTTTGTGAGGAAAATTAAGTTATACAGATCCATGGTCCGGTAAAAACAACCCAATAACCAAATTAACTGATTAGTCGACAATATGCTATTGAGTAAGTAGAGTGAAGAATTTCCTACATGAGAAAACAGAAGGAAATACGTTTTCCAGTCAGATTCTGCTTTTAAACTCGGCTTGTTGTAGCCAACCTTAACTCAAACTAACAGACTGTGTACATGTAATACCTGTGCACCTACCTTCCTCCATTGTGTTTAGATCAGGTGCTGCAGAGGATCAGGAGCTGTTAAAAAAATGTATTGTTGTTAGACTTTACACATACCTCTGTTATCTCTTATAAATGTACGAAACAGAAACAAAATGCTGTCTTTCTTTAACGGTCCCCACACTAAGAAATGAATAATTAAAACTAGCTTAGGCTACACTACACATTGTGAGGCTCAGTTAATTACAACTCCAAATGTTCAGCCCAAGAAAAAAATAAAAATAACATGAAGACGTGTGAATCAGAAACAGACAATAAAGCCAATGACAAGTAAAAGCTACAAGTAAAGTGAGAGGCTCTTTAAGAACTTCTCATGCACAGCGTTGAGCCATCATGACACTTTAAAATCAGTTTGTGCAATTTAAGGAACCATTTTGAGATAAGTCAGTCCAAATCTAAAGATGCTCAATTTACAATGATTGATATAAAACTATTTAGGAAGTTATTTGAGAAGCTGACACAACAGATTGTATTGCAATTGTGTTCTTTAAAAATGGCTCAAACAAGTAGGCTACTAATTCTCCAAAAAGTTACAAATAGATGTTTTAATCCATGTATTTAGGTTAAAAGCTTTACATCCCAGGAAAAAGTCATTTCCACGCAGCACAAAGTTCACAATACAAAAAAAGTATCCTACGAAGTTTTTTGTTTTTTTTCCATTACATGAAACCTGCCTTACCAGTTTCAGACGTATTTTGAAAACTAGACGTCAGGAAACTAAACCCTAACAAAACGGAATCGTAAGATGACAGTGAGGCAGTTATTAAGTGAATGTGCGACTGAATAATATAACCAAAAGGTCAATTTGACATGACATGAGTGCAAAGAAAACGCAGAAAGGTTAAGATAAAGTTTTTTAAAAAAGCGCCGGACAAACGTTGTGACTTCTACTCTACCTTGTTGCATTAGTTGTTGGAGTGTAAATCCTTCCATCCATTAATGTTCAATAACTGCAGGACATTGTTAATCTCTGTTTAAACGAGCTTGTCGTTTACGTGTTTACTCTCGTTCAGTTTCCAGAGGACGAAGTTAAACGTGTAGGCTGTGTCCTTTTCTCTGAAGTCACGTGGTTCTCTTTACTCCTCAAACCACCGCCCTTTTGTCTGCACATTGTTAAACTCTTTAAACGATCAAAATGATATTAAATTATGAGGGATGAAAAAAATATTCTGCCATACATTCTTAAAGATATTTTTACTGTAGGAATCAGTACTAGTTAGACTACTCCCACAAGTGCTATGATGAACAATTACTGTGTACTGTACCTGAGTACTCCACTTTCAAAATTAAAACAATAGAAACAAATTATACAGACTCACAATATGTATCATACTCAAGCCCGGCTTAACCTGCCATCAGGCCCTGTAGGCCCCCTATTTAAACAACAAATCAAAGTCATTTATAGCCTCGGCAGGCTCTGTGATCGCACTTCTCCACTCTACTCTACACGCGCCTGGTCCTCTCCTCCATATGAGTGACGTATCGGGCCTCCCTCATGTATTTGTCCGGTTGCCGTTGGCTCCCCTCCACGTAGCAAGTCCTCGTCGTCCTCTCCATCTCCTCCAACAGATAATGTCCCTCCTGTCTGTTTTTCCTTTCCCGCTACTCCATCGCTATCAGAACCAGACGGCCTACTTGTCTCCGAGGCCCCGCGGCCGGCACCGCTACCGCTCGGTACAGAACTCATCTGTCCTTCCTCCTCATCCTGGCCTACAGGTTTAAAATAGCCTGTAAGCTTCGGCATTTTTTGTAACAGCTGCTTGTCTCGAAACTCCTTTTCCCTCAACAATTTCCTTTTCCGAGCGCCACTCAAACTTTTTCTTCACTCAATCACTCGCAATTTGAATAAGTCACATGTGAAACATATTCTCATACTGACGTGTGTGTGTTTGTGTATATTTGCGTTTGTGTGTATTGTGTTTGTTTCCCGGGGAAAACCCTCACGAGAAACACCGGCTGTTGTTATGCCTGCTGTGACGTTAAGTTACTCCGTTCTCCGCTTGTAATTATGCCGTTACAAACTTCAAAGTTGTATTTATCATCTGAGTTTGCCGAAACAAGTTTAATATTCTGAAAGCCAAGACTTTGTTTTTTTTAAATCAGATGAAGACAAACTGTAACGGACCTTGCTGTGTTATCTATGATTACTATACACCTTACATTCATAATTTCAGTGGAGGGAGGGGGGGCGGCGCTGTGGAACAGCAGAGTGGCGAGGGAGAGCTGTCGTCTTCCCTTTACAAACTTCAAAAATGTATTTATCGTGTGATTTTGGAAATAAAAGTTTAATATTCTGAAAGCCAAGACTTTGTTTATTTAACTTTTTTTTTTAAAAACACCCGAAATAAAAAATAAAAAAAATGGAATTTTTTTTTTTTTTTTTTTTAATTGGCTCATGATAGGCCCCCGATCTCCGTAGGCCCCTGGGCTTCAGCCCAGGTCAGCCCGTGCATTAAGGCGGCCCTGATCATACTCAACATGAAGCTTAAAACAGGCAGAGTTGTCTTTCATGATGAAGCCGTGAACTCCTTTATTAAAGAAGAGCTATTGTGTACTGAATTTAACCAGCAAATACATAATATGCACTTTATATACAGGACTTTTAAAAACAAAGTGACATGTGCTTTACATTGATAAAGCTTAATAAAAAGCCCAACCATAATATTAATAAAACAAATAACAGGATATATTGGAAATAAAATGGTAGCATTAATAAAACAAAATAAAAAGCAGTTTTAAACAGTTCATTGCAGAAGAGTATTTTAAAGACTCAGTCGTTACACAGACATTACATAGCTGCACTTTTGCTTATATAACATCTGGGGGTGCAGTGGTGAGGATGGAGGGATGGGTTCGACTGGAGTGTAATACAGCATCACTTCAGAGGGGAAAAACACACTAAAATGAATCCTTAAAAAAGCAGGTGTAACTCAAAAGAGATGTCGCATCCCACCTTTTTATAGACACTGTATATCTGATTGAATTCATGAGAGAAAAAGAAATGTAATGCCCTACATCCCACACGTGAATTTACAACTGAAATGAGAAAATCTAACATAACACAAACACATTACATTTCCAAATGTGTAGTATTGAACTCCAACAGGCATTCTCTCAGACAACTCCCTAGGGCTACAAAGGCTTTATATAACTTGTTTAACTCATGCAGCAGCTACTTTTCAAGACTCCTAAACAGACTGGATATCTAAACATTGCTGCAGTTCCCCTTTAAATGTATAAACTGTACTTTCATCACCAAGTAAACTGCCTCCCTTCATCCAAACATACAAGAAGGTAAGGCTAAACAAGTAGTTCATAGAAATTGAGGTTGGTTAATAAATCAATGTTTGTGGATAACGTCAAAAGAATATACCTTCTTCCAGTATCCCTCTGAACAATCAGTTTAATAAATAATAAGAATAACATGTAAACATTCAAACAAATCTAGGAGGAAAGCGACGTTCCTAAATCTGTTAACTTCATTACATCATTATGTTTGCTTCAAATTTTAAAACACTCTATTCACTCGACATGTGTAATATTTATAAGAGTTTATTGAAAACGTATTTCGAAATAGAAAACATTGGCCTCCAAAAGTAAACAGATTTTCATGAGGGAAAAAACAACAAGAGAATCCTTTAGCACATAAGAGAATAATCCAAATTAAAATCTGCATGCAAAACCTAAGGATAATCATTCATGATCAAGCATCCTTTAATCTATAAAAAATAGGTTAAAAGCAGACTCAATCCATCTGGGATTTGCTGGATCAAAACATTACATGTCAGGTGAGAATGCTAAATCATTTCTTACATCATTACATTACATGAATGACTTACATGGTTTGCTGACTCAGGTTTTAACCTTACAGGAAAACGTATACATTTTATAAAATATGACTGGTCCAAGTGTAAAAAAGAGCTATGATTAAACATGAAGGTGCAAAAGCTATATTTGATAGAACCCCCACAGAGACATTTACATTACTATTTCCCCATTGGAATCGTTTAAGATGCTTTCTTTCTTGAGGCACAATGTACATTTAGTCTAAAAATGATTTCTCCTCAACATTCACTTCTTTCCCTTTAGCTCCTCAAAGAGATATTTCTCCTCTTTCTCAAGGATTCTGTAGAATACTTCTTTACCACGAAGCCCTGCTGCATTCAGGGGACCACTGAAGAGTTCCCTCATCTTCTGCCGAGAGGTTGGGATTACCAGGATTTCATCATAAATCGATTGTGTGATGACTTCTTCCTCAAGGAGCTGATCCAAAATGTCTGCTACGCAGTTCACTCTCTTAGTCAGCTCGGTTCTATGTTTATCCACAAAGTGCTCACCTGAGGAAGGAGGGAATAATGAGTAAAGCGTTGACGATGCCATGAAGCCAACTTGATATTTCTAAGAAAATGATTAAATATTCTATAACAGTGACTTCTTTATTTTCAATACAGTGGAGGAAATAAGTATTTGATCCCTTGCAGATTTTGTAAGTTTGCCCACTTACAAAAAAATTAACAGTCTATCATTTTAATGGTAGGTTTATTTTAACAGTGTGAGTAAGAATATCAAAAAGAACACCCAGAAATTGACATTATAAGATTAAAATTGATTTGAATTTAACTGTGGGAAATAAGTATTTGATCCCCTTGCAACAAACAAGGATTCTGGCTCCCACAGACCGGTTACAGAAGTCCTCTTCCTTTAAAAAAGTACTCCTGATATCAACTTGTTAACTGTATAAAAGAGACCTGTCCACAGAACCAATCAATCAGATTCCAACCTCTCCACCATGGGCAAGACTAGAGAGCTGTCTCAGGACCTCAGGGACAAGATTGTAGACCTGCTCAAGGCTCAAAGCTGGGATTGGCTACAAGACCATCAGAAAGCAGCTTGGTGAGAAGGAGACCACTGTTGGTGCGATTATAAGGAAATGGAAGAAACAGAAAATGACCATCAATCACCCTCGGTCTGGGGCTCCACACAAGGTCTGGCCCCGTGGGGTATTGATGATCATGAGAAAAGTGAGGTATCAGCCAAGAACTACAGGGGAGAAACTTGTTAATGTTCTCAAGGCTGCTGGGACCACAGTCGCCAAGAAAACTATTGGTAACACACTACACCACAATGCATAACATCTTGCAGCACCTGCAAGGTCCCCTGCTCAAGAAGGCACATGAAAGGCCCCTCTGAAGGTTTCCAATGGACATCTGAATGATTCAGAGAAGTGGCTGATCCACTGAGATCATAAACCAAAATCAAATGTGCACCCACCGTCTACCATGGTGTATTGAGGTGTCTCTCCAGCTGAGGGTCTCGCAGCTGAAACAAATTGAGGGAAAATAAATATTGCTTAATGATGGACAGGTTTAGTCTTTATACTTTTTTTTTCATGCACACAGCAACATAGCATAATACGGTCATTCAATGTGTCAATAATACATGCACTGTCATTGGTTGCCAGTTTAATAGAAGACCTAAAAGAATAAGACTGATGTTATTATATTCAGCAAACTAAAAATATTAAAAGCAACAATGTGTTACTCCACGTCTCTCAATACTGTTCAGCTTCCTAAATCTATGCTACAACACACCAGCTTGTGTCCAAGGTAAATCCTATCTCAAGTGAATGAGTTGGGGCTGGGCCATATATGGATATCATAGTGAAATCATGATGTCAGACTACACTTTGTATTACATTTTGGAAAACGTCATATGTTGTAGTCAAGTCACCAATTCACGAGTCCAAGTCTCTCTCGAGTCACCACTCTTCGAGTCCGAGTCCAAGTCCGAGTCACCAAGGAGTGTCTGAGTCGAGTCCGAGTCATCATTACCTGTGTTCGAGTCCGAGTCCAAGACCGAGTCACCTAAGAAGAGTCCAAGTCAAGTCTGAGTCACAAGTCTTCATGTATTAATCTTCGTGGATATATGTGTTGAAATGTAGCTGCTCCTCTACATTGCTTTTATCCTGTCATGTTATACTAATCTGTCTATTGAACTGCTGTGAAGCGAATTTGGCTACAATTCATGTAATAGGTGCTATACAAATCTAAAGCTTATTACGAATATTAATATTATTATTATTATTATTATTTATAAATAAACTATATTTAAAATGAGTTACCTTTTATAGAAGTGATTATATTTGTATACCATTATTTTCCTATGGTAAAGTTTTCGTTTTGTACTTTTATTTTGATAGTAATAAGATTGGGAGTCTTATTTTGAAGGAACTTTTACCGGTTAAATCGGTTTACTGATGAAGATTTAGCCCCAGAAAGCACATGGCTACTTAGCATGCAAAATGACGTCATTCTGCATGTAAAAGGAGAACTATCATGCTATATTTGAATAATATATTGTTGGGCAATACCTATATAAGGTATATTTATAAGTTTTCTTTTTCAAAATACCAAACAGATCATGCATTTTAGCCATGCCTCATTTCGCTCTATTTTGCTCTCCTCCACCCTGTCTTTGCATGCGCTGCAGCTGACCACGCCCCCCAGCAAAGGAGGGGGCCGAGTTACAAGAGTCATGTTAACATGCTGTTGCCATGCCACGGCAACCTCTCATTCGCCTGATTGGTGGAGAGTTGGCCATATAGGCGGAGCTCCTCGTCACTGACGTTGAGATATTTCAAATCTGTATCAGTCTGGATCAGATCCGTTGCAGCCCCGTTTTTAGAGATTTTGGATATGGATGAAAAAAGAGAGGGTTGAGTTCCCTGACACACCGGGGACTCATATTCATGTATAAAAGACGTACAAAGGTGCATTTTGCATGATAGGTCCCCTTTAAGTATAGCCATGTGCTTTCGTGTTATCGGCTCAATCTTTCTTTATTGATTAGATCACGTTACTCTGATGATAGTGTTCAAGACAGCCTATATGTCTGAACTCGATCCTTAGAGTAATGTGTTACGGAGCCTTCTCTTCAATATTCTTTCCACATAACGAGCATTTTGCGCTGCTCTTTTCCAATGTGGAAGCAGAATGTGTGAAACCATACAGCACGATGAGGGGTGTGTCTCAAGACATCTCTAGATCGGAATGGCGGGGCCCAGTACGTGAACTCGCCAGGATAGAGGACATCAGACTCCAGAGAAAATTTGCTCGAGTCCGAGTCCAAGTCGGCGTACGCGATTCACGAGTCCAAGTCATCGTGCGCGAGAATTCACGAGTCCAAGTCCGAGTCGCAATCAGTGCGCGAGTCCGAGTCGAGTCACGAGTCCCGAAAATCGGCACTCGAGTCCGAGTCCAGGACTTGAGTACTCCATCTCTGATGTCACTTACAGCAAGTGTCTTTTCCTGGTTTAAGTGCCTGCATTACATATTTTGTGAAAGCACCAATAATCAACCCTACAATTTTGGTGGAATATATTTGACCAGAAATATTGTGAAATTTGATTATGTCCATATCGCACAGCCTTAAATGACTATGCACCATAAGTCACACTATTTTTTTTAACTGTACATCAACATTCAGTGTAAAGACAGTGTCGTTGTCAATGTGAAGGGTGCAGTTTGAGGAGAAATGTTAACCTGCTAATTCTGTAGAAAATATTCCCATTTGCTGGTCTATTATTTTTCACCCATAACCAAGCTGCAAACCCTGCTATATCTCTCCAATGTCTTTTGTGTAGGGCTTTTAAGTCTTTGTGGACTAAAGACTTTTCGCTCTGGTGGAAAATAAATAGTATCCTTTTCAAGTCTTCTATTTTATAATAGCAAGAAAACCTAATATAAGGCAAGGCAAGTTTATTTATATAGCACCTTTCAACACAAGGCAATTCAAGGTGCTTTGCTATGTAGATAAACAACTCACTGTCCCTTGATCCATTTTCTGAGGACGGTCCACCCGTAGCTTCCACTGCAAAATAGACAGATATGGTTAGCAAGAAATATGACGGATGACAATTTGACATACACGTTTAATGTAGGACACACTAACACTGCATGCTGTGATTGGCTGTTTAAACTGGGAGCTTGATTGTCCTTTCTAAACATTACAATTGCACACAAGGGGATTATGGTACACTAATTAAAACATTATGTTAAAGGCAATGTATGATAATAATTTGTTGGGTTTTGTAATTCCTCTCTTGTGCATATATTGACATCTTGCTCTTCCAAAAGTGTACTCAGTGTGTGTGCAGTTCAGCTGGCAGAGGTGTTCACAGCACACAGACATCTTCAACAAGTCCCTGCTGCAGTCTAGTTCCTGCATGTTTCAAACACTCCACCATTATTCCTGTCCCCAAAAAGACTAAAACCACCAGCCTCAATAACTACCACCCAGTGGCACTCACCTCCATCATCATGAAGTGCTTTGCGCTGTTAGTCAAAACATTCATCACCTCCTCCCTCCCTGACTCTCTGCCCCCCCTGCAGTTTGCCTATAGAGCAAAACAGGTCCACAGACGACACCATAGCCCTCATGAAAGGAGGATGTGGCTCAGTGGATAGTGTGCTGGCAAGTTCGAGTCCTACTGCAGTCAGCATGTCGTTGTGTCCCTGGGCAAGACACTTAACCCCAAATTGCTCCTGTGGGGATTGTCCACAGTATTGAGTATGTAAGTCGCTTTGGATAAAAGCGTCTAACAAGTAACATGTAATATAATGTAATCCACACTGCCCTCTCACACCTGGACCAGAGGAACACGTATGTGAGAATGCTTTTCACTGACTACAGTTCATCTTTCAAAACCATCGTGCCCTCCAAGCTGGTCATCAAGCTCAGGGATCTCAGGCTCAACCGCGCCCCTCTGTGACTGGATACTGAACTTCCTGACGGGCAGACCCCAGGCAGTGCGGATGGGAAGCATCACATCCTCCACCCTGATCCTCAACACCGGAGCCCCTCAGGGCTGTGTGCTCAGCCCCCTCCTCTACTCCCTGTTCACAAACGACTGCGTGGCCATACACAGCTCCAACACCATCGTGAAGTTTACTGACAACACGACCGCCATCGGCCTGATCACCAACGGCGACGAGTCGTCGTACAGAGAGGAGGTCGAAACCCTGATATCTTGGTGCCAGGATAACAACCTCCATCTCAACATCACTGAGGACCTGACATGGACTCATCACACTAACACTATCACCAAAACAGCTCGACAGCGGCTCTTCTTCCTCCATTGGCTGCAGACGTTCAAGCAGACTCTAGGATACTCTGAAACTTCTACAGATGCACCATAGAGAGGATCGTGACCTTCTAAAGGTGCACCATAGAGAAGATCCTGACGCACTGCTTCATTTACTGGTATGGCAGTTTCACCGTTTCCACCAGGACGGAGCAGCCATCCATGGAGGACCTCTACTCTCAGCGGCTCAGGAAGAAAGCCCACAGGATTATCAAAGACCCCCATCACCCCAGCAACAAACTGTTCTGTCTGCTGCCAAATGGCAGGCGGTACTGCAGCATCAGGAAAAGAAAGAAAGATAACTTTTTTCACATGGTGTACAGGAAGTAATAATGCCCACTGACCTTTCAGAATCTCATAGCTCCATACTTCATACTGTGAATTGAGTTTCCCTTTGTTAAGTTGTGAGAGTGTAAGGTCGAAGTCACTGATTGGATTCTTAAAGCGCACATCAAAGAATATTGAGCGTTGGCTTTGGCTACTATTGCTGAGGGTTATTTTCTGTGTGAGAAGAAAAAAAAGAGAGAGATGACAAAATGAGATGTGAGGGTCAATATTGAATAAACTAAAGATTTCAGTTGTTAAAAAAAAGTGAATTTGTCACATGGCCAACAGAAAATAGGATGCTGGTTATTTCAAATGGAGAAGTCCTTATTGTTGAACTTAAGTTTGATGGTATATACAGTACATGCCGGTTTTTGACTAAGTCCACAATTTGATATGCCACTGTTAAATTACAAGAATCAATTTTCTCACATTCGCTCCCCTAGATTAACAGATTTTAGCTCCAGAACCATGGCTAATTCTTCTGTCTGTATGGCATATCTTATTATTATGCGTTTATTAAACAAGGACAATGCATAACAATACATTCATTATAAAAAGGGAAGAGATGATGTATGGTATAATTTAGCTATTAGCTCAGTTCCATCTGCAGTCCCTGGGTAGATAAATACATACAAATCAACAAAAGAGCAGATCTATCAAATACAAATACCAGCATATTTTACGCTCAGCTCGAAACATATTCCAATGCCTGGTGGTTGGAAATTAAAAAGCTGATGGTGCAAAGGCAGTCCACCTCAGTGGGATGTTTAAGTCTAGAGGAGATCTTGACTATTTGTGAGTTCCCTTGATATTGATATATTAAACGTTAGCCATTTTGACATCTCACTGAAAGGTTAACACAGGTGTTATTTAAAAAATGAATAACTGTCCCATTTTAAATAGTGTCACATCCATTCTAGTCTAGTCAGCATTAGCAATACCAGGAACCTGGCCCAATTTACTGGCAATTCAAACTGTACCTCTGGGCGAATCTTGGCCGTTATGCCTGCTGTGAGGTTGAAATCTTGGTGCATTTTCAGGTGATTGTTTGGGCGTGGCGTTAGGATGAATTTGTATTCTTTATTGTCCTTGTCGATTGTCTGGAAAAAAAATTAAATCTAAGCACAACCCTGCTTCAAGTTTACAGTAAGAAACATCTGTGTTTAAAATACATTCATGAAACAATAAGGTTTTAACAACAGAGTATTAGGGTCAGTATCTAGAAAAATAAAAGTTTATTTTAGATTTTGTTATTTCAGAATGGCCACTGAGGAAAAGGTCATGATAAAAAAGTCATACCTTCGAGAAAAAATGTCTTTAACGTTTTGAGAGGAACTAAATAAGTTAGATCAAACCAAGCTGCAGCGTCATCGACAATTACCACCGAATAGGTCTGAGGCACGTCTGTGATTGTATTTAACATTTATAGCAACACGTGAAACAGTTAAATTGGCTTAAATGCTTTGCTGTTTGAAGCAGCTCAAACTAATGATATCTCGCTTGATAAGTATTATCAGCGAACACGTTATAACACAATGATAAGTATAAGGTTATATGTCAACCATGTATCGATCATTGAGAGTCATATTGCAAACATAGCTTCTAGCTTTGAGCAGAGCTAGCTCTGTTTGTAGGGACTTGGCTTGGCGACCAGAGGGTTGAAGGTTCAAGTCCCTGAACGGATAAAGTGAAGAGTGGGGACTGATACTTTGTGAGGTGGCAGTTGGTCTCCTGGTCATGCTGAGGTAACCTTGAGCAAGGCACCAGAGCCCCACACTGGGCACTGTAATATAGCAGTCAACTGCTTCTTGTTTAAGGATGGGTTAAAGGCAGAGACTAGAATTCACTGTGTGCGGTGCTGTGTTCCTGTTTGACGATTGGAAGTTGATTGTATTAAAATCCTCCATTTCCATTTCATACAATAGGACCCTTTTCAGATAATATTTCCTTCATATGTTTACCCTCACTTATGACTTTACTCTCATAACAGGACTACTTTAAGAATTAAAGATGTTATTTTCACAATTTAGCCCAAATACTCCATTGTAGGTTTTGATTTCATTTTGAATGTGTGAAAGTAAGATATTCAGTCACCTCTTTAAGAGCAGGATCGAGCGGGGTCAGGTAAACATGAAGAACGGTGCAGGATGCGTAGGCTTTTGAATAAATCAAAACGTTACAGTGTATTTTTACTGGAAAGCCCATTTTCATCAGGACGGCTTTTCGAGAGAAAACTGGTTCAGATAGCTTGACATGGGACGATGTGACTTCAGACACTTTTTCCACAACATCTCCACAGTCATCTATGTGCAGGACTGCAAACTTTTGCAATATTTCAGGGATGTCATCTGCATAGTACAATAAATGAATGTGAATAAAACAATTGTATTGATTATTTTGATATTTTCCTCCATGATCACTTACCTATGCAGATCCAGTGTGGCAGGTACACTTCAAATAACTTCCCAGAAATCACTGTGATGTCTATCAGGGGACCTGCAGGCATGTATTTCATCATTTCCATCCTCTTCATGGGTTCCTCCGAAGAGCAAAACTGGTACTTAAAGCTGACCTTTTCCTGACAGACCCAGCGCAAGCCAGAGACACTGCATTCAAAGTTTCCCGCTTCAGACTTTAGGCTAAAATATCATGAAGAAAATACAGAGTTTGTATTTGGTAAACAATGTAGCATTAATACTGTTGGGGAAATATTTGTAGCAGATCTTCGTGTTCTCTCTGTGAAGAATTCCCAAGACCGAAGCTTCAGTGTTTACGATATTTCCAGTTTGATAATATGCAGTATTTAGGAAACAATTTTTACCTGTAAGTTGATGCCTCATCTTCATCTGTACTGTTCACCTCAGGTTCAAGTTTAGTCCAGCCACTGGAGTCCTTCTGCAGAGGACAATCATTTTTACAAATAAGTTCAGATGTGACTTTTGGAATAATCATATAAATTAACCCAAATAAGATGAACACTTAACAAAAATTAAGGAATTACCATCATTTTTTCACTGCCCTCAAGCTTCAATCTTCTTGAAGGCCCTTGTGGAGAAACAAGATTTTTTTTTAATGATGTTCCTTAATTTTTTCTTTTTTTTTAATCATATGGTAACTTCTATGCCCTTTAGCACTACGTGCTACATAGCGCCGATATAGCATTAGAGCACATTTGTTATGCAGGAAAAACTGGTGAGTGGTGTCTTTTTGGAAGCTTGAAATAATACAATAAAAATACACTTGGCTTTTCACACCTTTGGATCCTAAAGTGATGTTTGACAACTTTTGCTCCAGACCATAATCGTTTTCTTTCATCTTCTTTAAAATCTCCATTGTCACCTCCATAGACTGTTGGCCGTAGATCTCCACCATCAGATCCACAATCTCAACTCTCCCTGCCGTCTCTAATCTCTGACTTGAGATTCTTTGGAGGCCACGCTTGAATTTCTCGAGCTCTCCATCACTTGAATCTTCAAGTGTTTCCAGAAGCTTCTCCTCCAGTGATGCCACGGTTACTTCCTAATGGATTCAATGTCATCAGAGGGAATTAAATATAATATCTCCACTAGTTGAAAACATTTTCCACCTCTTTACTGTCAACATTTGCAAACTGTAAAACCCAAATGAGAGCCGTGTTGTGTAAAGTGTTTCTGATGTGATATGACTCACCTCCTTCGGTGGTTTGGACGGATGTTTATCTAAGGAGAAAACCAAGGAAAAGCCTCATCATCACTGATTCAAAATCAGATTATCAACGACTTCTTAAGGATTGTTTTTTTCTTTTCTTCATTACTGCACTTGAGTTACGAAGAATCAAAAGTGTTTAATAATCGGGAGCCGTGTTAAAAAACAGGAAAACTATATAAGCTATAACTGCATCTATATAACACTTTAATTTACAAACTCCCACACAACTCGTGCAGTATAATCAAAGTCTTATTCATCCAGGCACTAGCTCACTACTTCTGATGTGTGGAGAAGAGCAACGCATTTCCAAGTATGAGACTGTTAATGCAAAAGTGTTTCAAACAGTGAGGTTATTTTGGTATAGTTGTGCTGTTATTAAACACGCTCCCCATTTACTTAAATTCATTCAAATATCTACATTTTTTCTTTTGTAACTCACAGTGGAGGCATGCAAGAAAACAGATGTCTTCAAGAATTAAAGAGAACTCAGGTTGAGTCATTGTAATACAGAACAACTGGTCATTTTGTAGTTGAACTATTCCTTAAAATAAAATAAACTCAAACACAAAAGCATTGCAACAATTACAAATAAAACTCACTCTCTTCTGTGTGATGTAGCAGTTTTTGTTTTCTTTCTCTTACCTTTGGGTCTTAAGATAGTCTCTGATAATCTCTCCACTAGATCAGTTCTGTTCAGGTCCATTAAAACCTCCCTTGTCACCTCCACAGACTGCGGACCACAGGTCTCCACCATCTGATCCACTAGCTGGGACGCACTTGCTGTCCAATTGGGATATCCATGAAAGGTGCATGATATGCTCTTCTGGAAGTACGTGAACTGCAGCAACCATTGAAATCTGTAGAGCTCATGATAACTCGTATCCTTAAGAGTTTTCAAAAGGATCTCTTTCTCTGCTGCAATTGGTGCCTGAACAAATAAACAGATGTTTAATAAAAGGTGTTATTTCTCGATAGAAATAAATATGAGTTTGTTTTCATTTTATCAGTCATCGTTTCAGGCAAGTGGGTTTTCAAAAATGTTGACAAGATCTCTCAAGTCAAAGACACACTAACATCTGTTCTATTAAATATTTTTAGCTTTTTTCTTCACGAATGCAAACTTTGATATTAGTATTCAGACTTCAGTCTGCTAATCTGATCAGAACATCAGCGAGGAAAAAATCATTTTGACAGAAGAGATCAACCTTAAAAACGGTTTGGTTTGCATCATCATTGTTAAGTTCAAGATGGATATGGTTAACAACTTGCATCTATTGAATGAAAGCTGTGATGTGTAAAGTCAGACTCACTCCCTCGGACTGTGCAGGTCGATGTTCATCCACAGAGTACATCTCTGAAGAGAGAAAATAAAGTCAATGTCTAACACACAAGATCCCAGCAACTAAACTAAACTACTTAAACGCAGGGCCGGCCCTGGGCCACCTCAGCAGAGCCTAGCACTGCAGCAGCATCAAGCGTTCCTGTCCCCTCCACCCGCTAAAAACTTGCCTAGGGCGGCAAATTGGTCGGGGCCGGCCCTGCTTAAACGTAAAACGTTCTGTTTCTTGTTGAGACTATGTCTGTGGTATTTTAATATTTCTTTAAAGTTTGCATTGATTCCTGTCCCAAGTTTTTTTATATTTCACATTGATGATGACACCGAGGTTGCACAATTCCTTTTTTATTATGAATTATAAAATGTATGTGATGAAACGTTTACGAACAACTTGTTTATGTGATGTGAAGTTTTGTTTTTCTTCTTTGTCTGACCTTTGAGTTCTGAGCTGGGCTTTGTCAACCTCTGCATCAGATCAGTCCTGTTAATGTTCTTCAAAACCTCCATGGTTATCTCTACACACTGTTGGCCGAAGATCTGAATGATCTGTTCCACTGTTTGAGCTCTGTCTGTTGAGGATCTCAACTCCCATGACATGTGTATTTTTTTTTTCATGGTAACAATTAAATCCAGGGACTGCTTGAATTTCTCTAGATCCTCGTTTCTCAAATCATTCAGAGTTTCCAAAAGCAGATGTTTAACAGCTGCCATTGTTGCTATCTTAAAAAAATCAATACATTCATTAGACATGTGTAAATTCCTCTTGGACAATTACAAATGTGTACAAATTAGCTATAAACTAGTTAGTTGGTGTTGTGTTTGACAGACAGACAGACAGACAGACAGACAGACAGACAGACAGGCAGGCAGACAGACAGACAGACAGACAGACAGACAGACAGACAGACAGACGGACGGACAGAGAGACAGACAGACGGACGGACAGAGAGACAGACAGACAGACAGGCAGGCAGCCAGGCAGGCAGACAGACAGACAGACAGACAGACAGACAGACAGACAGACAGACAGACAGACAGACAGACAGACAGACAGATCATCATAGATAAGTCGATCATGTGTTTGGGTCATATCATTATCTGTTGAAGGAAAGGTGTGTTGTAGAAAGTCACACAGATGTGACATTACTTACTTTCTGGATCACTGCAGGTCGCTGTGCCTCTGAGTGTTTCTCTGAAGAGAAAAAGGTTAAAGTGGAAATAAACCAACTCAACAGTCATTTTTATCCTCTCCCAAAATATTCTTCATTGTTCTCATTATTCCTACAAAATATTTTGTACACTAGGAAATATAGACATAATTAATCAATATTTACATGTATACATTTAGAATGTAAAGAAAATAAAACAATTTCTGTTATTCAAGTATGAAAAACAGGTTTGATGATTTAAAGATGTTTGTGTTTTATTTGTCTTACTTTTGGGTCCTGAGCTGCTTTGTGACAGCCTCTGCACCAGATCAGTCCTGTTCATCTTCTCAAAAGCCTCAGTGGTCATCTCCAGCAGTATGTGCTGGCTGTGATCTCGCACCAAATAAAACACCATGTCCTGCCTGTCTCTCATCATGAGCCACCCTATTGAAATGCCTGAGAGCTTTTTGCCAGGGAGAATTTGTTTCAGGACCATCTGGAAACTCTGTAAATCCTGGTCACTCAAATCTTTCAGTGTTTCCAGAAGCAGCTCTATGACAGACGCCATCGTTTCCACCTGGTAAAATCAAAGGAGACGTTAATGGGGCAAAAGAGCAATTTCTTAGCTGGAATAATTACAGATGTTGTTATTGTTTACATCTCGTCAGTTTCAGTTTTTTACAAGAGTGGATGTGGTAAGAGAACATCAGCCATGTCACGCACAACATATCACTACACTTTATATTGTTCATCCAATTCATCACAAAACCATTTTCTTTTTGTATAAACGGCGTGTTTGATTCATGACTTTATTTGACTTCTTTGGTAAGTCTTTCAAAGGCTGAGTGGCTGTTTAACCAGTTTCATCTTTTTTTGTATTTGAACAAATACTATATACAGGGGTGGACATAACTGGTACGCAGTTACGCATGCGTGGCAAAAATCTGAATTGCGTAACGTCCCTTTTATCACTGCGCGCCTTTGCGTACCTGATAGGTCATCAAAACAAAACACATATTTTGTCTACACGTGTTTCGTGTTTCTTGTCAGCACTCTAGACATGTCCAAAAAAACAAAACACATTAAGCATTTAGCTTCCTGCTAAAAATCTTCTGACTTTCTTGGACTTACTGGCCGAGTCGCGCAGGCCATAACCGACGGACCTGTGAAGGCAGAGGCTTAGAACACTGGATGACAGAGTTTGTCGACGTGTGCACAGACAGGGCTGCTGTAAGTAGCGACAGTAAAAGTAGTGATTGTGCAGATTGGTCCATTTCAGAATAATATATATGATATATTCTATAATGATTGATCAATAAAGTGTTATCAAAGCTGTTAAAGGTGCAGCTAGTTTGAATGACTTTGTATACTGCAGGGTAGCTTGTGGATTTACTCCAGGTGGAACTCTGATTTAGAAGTCTGATTTAAAACTTGATTATATTTCAAATCATTAATCCAAATCAGTAAAGTAACTAAAGGTATTAAATAAATGTAGTGGAGTAAAAGTACACCATTTACCTCTGAATTGTAGTGGGGTAGAAGTAGGCTATTAAGTAGCATAAAATATAAATATTCAAGTAAAGTGCAAGTATCTCAAAATGGTACTTAAGTACAGTACTTGAATAATTGTATTTATTTACTTCCCACATCTGAAATCAGATATGACTTCAAGTCATGTGATAATTTCTTAGTATTTGATCCTTCAACTTGGCCTCAGGAAATGCAAGGACTTCACAGTTTTGGCCACAAGTTTTGGAGAAAGCAAATTGGAGGCTTAAACAGGGACAGGGAGGTGCATCTGCAGCATCTTCATCATCTACCATGCAATAAGTGGAAATAGAGGACAGTGAAGGAGACAGTGAGGAAGACTACACTTATTAAAACCACCCCCTCCCCCACCCCGTCCCCAGAACGACACATGCTGGCTATTGTGTGTTTTGCAACATGCTCTATGGCACGTCTCTACTGGGAATTGTAGTTTTAAAAGACGTTTTCATATTTCCCATAATAAGAAGATGCAATCTTCTGCTATGCATGTAGACATTTCGGTCTTTAAAGGGGAGTGATTTGTAAAATATCCATAAAGAAAAAGTAAATCTGTTTACAGTTCTGTTTCATATGTATGTTGAGATGTATCCATAGATCTCTTCATGTTGCTCTCAAAGTGCACCAGATTGATGGTTTTAACTTCAATATTAAAAAAAATAATCGTCCCGGGAGAGCATGCCCCCGGACCCCCCTAGAGGAGGTGAGGACCCGCCTAGAGGGTGTTAGGTCCACTCCCCACTAAAAAAAATAGCACTTTACCACTGCACCCTCTCTAATCTCAGATGCACCCCGAGTCATTTTGTTCTGGAACCGGGCCTGGTCCAGAGGCAAATATGGCAGTAGCCATCGATCATCTTACATTAAATTAGATTGCATTTAGCTGACGTTTCTATCCAAAGCGACTTACAATAGGTGCGTTCGACCAACAAGATACAAACTTGACGAAAACAAAATCATATAAGTACATCAGGTTACATAGAGCTAAAACATTTCAAGTGCTAACTGGCTTTAGATAAGCCAGTCCTTTATAAGTATATAAGTGCTTTGTTAGTTATTATATCGCTCGAAGTGGAGTCGAAAGAGATAAGATATACTTTATTGATCCCAAGTTGGAAACATTTGCGTTACATCAGCATGTGTAACAGTTGTAAATATGCAGTGGTGTTTATTTGTAAATCATTTAGTATAATCACACAAATTCTGTGTTTTATATTTAATAATTCTGTGTTCTTTATTTATTGATTGTTCAACACCTGACAAGGTGGGAGATGATAAACCTGGGTCGCAGGTTCCTCAACAGTGCATTACAAGACATCTATCAATATGTGTGTATACTCCACCATTAAACTGTCATATTCTGCACATTTCTTATACTATCTACATACATCTTATAAGAGTATAATACATATGTATAATATCAGTTAAAATAAGTGCTTCAACATACAGTAGTTAGCATTGCAGGAAAGCAATATATTAGTACTTTGTCAGGCTTAATATTTATACCCCCAAAGTTTTTTTCTTATTCAAAATAAGACCTTAAAGAGCATCTTGCAGGTTTTATTTTTTTTCTACATTTATGCTTAAACTTGCTTGAAAATTACAATTAAAAAAGTGAATGTAGGATTTGATATATTTTACGAGACATAAGGGCAGGAATTCAGAGGAAAAGGAGCAATTTTGAGCTCTGCTCTTAAAAACGGCTTTTTTTTAAGGTCATACATCAAACGCGTCATATTACATCACAAAGGGTAAACATTTCCGCTCTCTGACCGCGGGTATAGTTAGTAGTTGCGTTGAGTTGAGCGGTTGTGTTTTAGTGAGCTGGTATTTTTCGGTAGTTTTACATTGTATTTCACCATTTGTAATCATGGTACAGTATTGTGTTTGTGCAGGTTGCACAAATACCAGCCTGTCAGGACATCGAGTCCACAGTAAAAAGGACCGGAGCTAGCGTTCGTTCCTGGGTGCGTTGTGCATCCACCTCCCTGCAGCACATACTCCGTCTCCACAGCTTTATCAGGAAACCGTATTACTTCTCTCTACCCCCCCCCCTTCGCTGCTCTCTCTCTCTCCCCCCCTTCACTGCTCTCTCTCTCTCCCCTCCGGTACACGGCACCGTAAGACGTAGTGTGGAGTTGCATTAGGTAACGCTGTGGTGGCTGTACTGCTCCAGCCGTCTCCTTTGTGTTTGTTTGTTTCCCCCTGTCTGTGTTGTTTGTGTGTGCGTGGTGGCTATCACTCCTGGCTCCCGGCTCAACCTCCACTCACCTGCTGCAATCAGCTGTGCACCCTCCCCGACTACACACCTGCTTTCCATCAAGCCATTTACAACGACATATCAACGGAGGCTCCACAACCTTTCTCCGCCAGATCGTCAAGTATCAGCCGTATCTCGCGTCTCCCCTCCGGTACACAGCACCGTAGTGTGGAGTTGCATTAGGTAAGGCGAGATACGGCTGATACTTGCGCATTAGTTTCAACAGTCCTGCCAGTAACGTTACTATATCATCAATGCTACTTTAGTTATAGCCTGATATATGATAGCTAACTTCACAATGTTGTGATGTGACGTTAGCTAACATTCTGTAACTAACGCCGGTCACTCACCAAGATAGCTGCCCAGTTCTCCACTGGTTCTCCTCACACCACAGCTCAATTTCTCTCCGATGGCCGTTATTTCTTCTAATCCTTGGCTGCTCCTTGTCTCTTGGACGCCTAGCAGGCTCATAATTATAAGGTTGTGGTCCGTCATATGCATTCGAATATTCATGTTCAACTTCTTCGGTGTCATCTGTGTCGAAACTCATTGGGATCCATGTTTATTAACACGTTACACCGGCCGCTCTCCCCCTTGTTTCCCCCATGTTACGTCACACGCGGGAGGTCACAATAGTGAACTACGGCAGATATGTTATATTTAATGCAGCCGAACCGTGTATTACAATGCCGTTATGTGATGACCTTCAAAGAGAAAAGCAAGCAAACTCGGAATAAAGTATTACATAGATAAAGTATATACATAGATCCGCGAGTGAATAATAATCAACACATTACACACATCCCTTCACATTTAAATTAAAATGTACATTAAAGTATTTCGTGAGGCCTTCTAAAATGTTTTTAAATATAATTAGGGTCGTAGTTGAAGAGTTTGTAAATGATTGCGTTGCGCAATCGCACAACGGCACGTCCATTAATTCCACAACCACACACATGGATTAACATCGATTTAATACATTAATGTAGCCTTTGTTTCTGCTAAAAGAGGTGTCGACCAGCTGGGGCAACAAGAAAATTGGCAAAATCGAGTGTGACTATTATAAAATAAATAATTATTATATTAACAACCGACCGTCGGGGAGCGTTCTCATGGCGTCCATTATCAACGCTATGGGAGGTCTATGAAGGTCTATGGGACGCCCCTGCCCGTTGAAAACTGACTTCCAAGGGGTACCCTGTACGTAATAGAGTGACGGGGAGGGGCTCTGACCGTCCGTCAATATGTGACAGGTTGGGAGTGAGAACGTCACAACGTCTCATCTAAGTAACTAACTAAAAAAAGGTATGTGCACCCCTGACTATATAGATAACGTTAATGGCTAAGAACGTATCTGTACCTAATTTGGCATGATCAGATTATTCTTTTAAGAAAACTATCTGGGACAAAAAAATGAAGTTCAGGATGAAGATTATTAACAGTCTTCTTATTCTACCGAGTTAAAGCCTGCGCTGTGTGAAATTGATGGGACATTACTCACGCTCTGGATCAGAGAGGGAAGCGGTTCCTCTGAGGAATAAACAAAAAGAAAAGAATAGGCCAATTCCATTTATTTCATCCTGACAATATAATTATTTATATATCCACTTAAAGATATTCCAACACCGTTCAATGGCTTAAGATACATTTGGTATCGGAATATACATATTTCTGTCTGTTTTCTCTTACCTTTGGTTCCTGAGCTGATGTCTGACAATCTCTGCACCACATCAGTCATGTTCATCGTCTTTATAACCGTTTTGGTCATATTCACACACTTTCCGCTGAACGTCTTCATCATCAGATCCACCGTTTCATCTGTGTTTGCCAGTTTGAGTTGACCCCTTAGGATCCGTGGGAAACTTTCCTCTAATTCAATGAGTGACTTGAATTGGTTAAGCTCATCTGAACTCAAATCATTCAATGATTCAAGAAGTCTCTTCTGAGCCATCATGCTTTCTACCTGTTAAAGTTAAAAGGAGATATTTTAGAGTGTATGCAGGATAGGCTGTTGGTTATGTGTGTGATTCACATCCAAGATCGGAGACTGAGTCTTTTCTTATTTATTTCACTAAGATTAACTTTTAGATTGTCGTAACGGTGGTCGTAACCACATGCTATCGAGCCTGCAACAAAGATACTGGATTCCTGGTGCTAGTGTGGCTATAAGGAAAACCCTGTCAAAATGTATTGTTTGTCGGCGACTAAATGGAGCTCCAGGAATGCAGCAGATGGCAGATTTACCTCGAGACAGAGTTTCTCCAGATGAACCTCCATTCACTCGTGTTGGAGTTGACCATTTTGGACCTTTTGAGGTCAAGCGAGGAAGGAGTACAGTTCAAATGTATGGTGTTCTCTTCACATGCTTAACAGTAAGAGCCATCCACATCGAAGTAGCTTCATCCGTGGATACAGATCCCTTTGTGCTCTTCTCTTCGACGCTTCATCGCAAGACGTGGACAAGTATTGGAATTACGCTCAGATAATGGAACCAACTTCGTCGGAGCTGAGCGTGAATTGAGAGAGGCTATAGAAAGGTTGAATATTGCTAAAATCAACAACACCCTCCTTCAGAAAGGAATAAAGTGGACTTTCAATCCCCCTACTGGATCCCATCATGGAGGAGTATGGGAAAGGTTGATCAGATATGTGAGGAAGGTTCTGAATTCCAGCCTGAAGGCACAGAACCTTGATGAAGAGTGTCTTCACACGGTTCTTTGTGAAGCCGAATCCATCATCAACAGCCGTCCCATAACGAGAGCATCCACAGATCCCAATGACTTGGAAGCACTAACCCCTAACCATCTGTTGCTGCTAAAAACCAAGCCATCTTTTCCACCTGGACTGTTTCATAAAGAGGACATATATGCTCGTCGAAGATGGAAACAAGTTCAGTACATCTCAGACTTGTTTTGGAAACGATGGATTAAGGAATACTTGCCTCTACTCCAGGAACGACAGAAGTGGTCAAATGTCAAGCGCAACTTCATACCAGGAGATATTGTGCTCATAGTCGATGACTCAGCACCTCGCAAGGAAGGATTGTACAAACCATTCCAGACAGAAGAGGACTTGTACGTCAGGTGCGAGTGAAGACAAAAACTAGCTATCTGGACAGGCCTATCACAAAGATCTGCCTTCTACAGGAAGCAGAAGAGCCTTGAGGAAATTAGTGGGTTACTCCTTCATAGACCTTGACATTGACGTTTTTTCCGACTTTTTACTAAGTGATAGTAAAGATCACTCCTTCATAGGCTAACAAACTATATATTTTCTATTTTATTTTCTATTTTTTGCCAAAAGAAGAAGAGGACACTTTAACAAAGGACGTTTTTATCCTTAAAAGTTTTTTCCTTGATTGTCTCCTAAATCATTTTTCAGTTGTGTAATTATTATGTTGATATAATTAGGGGGCGGAATGTAGGGGCCACATATGAAGCCATTTCTGTGTTTGTTACGATACATGTTTTTTGAGTCACTATAGGTGGTGGGCGTGTCATTTGTGTGGTGACGTTTGTGCTTATATCCGGTTGCTTTTACCGGCACACTGGGTAATAGATGGGGGAGTGAGCTAAAGAAGGACAATTTTTGTTGACCGCACGCACGCATACAAGGATATACGCATATGGATATGGAATATTGCATTTTTGCTTAGCAAATAAAAGGTCAAACGCATATTTTTGTAAAGACTGAGTTTTTGCGCGTCCACAGTGTTTTTACTCTTGTTTAGTCTTAGTATATAAGTTTAGAATTGTATTCTCTATTGCATACACCAATTGCATATCAAAAGCAGTGATTATATGAGCTGCACAACATATCCAAACTTTCATTAGAATCTTTTTAATAACTAAATATGTAATCACCTCCATGACTTTCTTTTTTTTTCTTTTTTTCTTTTTCATGTCTTTCTTATTCTCAGACTCAGCAAGGTCCTCGAGGAGATCTGGCTCATGTTTTCTCAGCAGTTTGTATAATATCTCCTTTTCTCCAGGTGCACATAATCTCAAAGGCCCTCTTAGGAGGGCCTTCGAGATTCTCCTCTTCCCCCGACGGCCATGGAGGGATAGGATTTCCTCATAATTGTCTCTATTGATAACTTTATATGAGAGCAGTCCATCCAGAATTGGTAAAATGTGTTTTACTCTGTGGACTAGTGCTAATCTATGTTTATACACAAATAGCACTGAGGAAAGAAAAGGCAAAGTGGTTAGCTTGGAGGTAATATGCATCACAATATATTTAATAAAAAGTGGTAAAACCTCAAATTCATCTAATATTACAATACTGGAAAATTAACTTACTTACTCTGAATTAATTAATAAGAAACTGAGCAGCACGTCTCTGGTAAATACAAGTTTAATGTGGTGATTCTACATGATTCTTTGTGAGGAAAACAGATCTGTGGTCTGGTAAAAACAACCCAAAAACCAAACTAACTGATTAGTCGACAATATGCTATTGTGTAAATTGAGTGAAGAAATTCCTACATGATAAAACAGAAGGAAATACGTTTTCCAGTCAGATTCTGCTTTTAAACTTGGCTTGTTGTAGCCAACCGTAACTCAAACTAACAGACTGTGTACATGCTGTAATACCTGTGCACCTACCTTCCTCCATTGTGTTTGGATCAGTTGCTGCCGAGGATCAAGGAGCTGTTAAAAAAAGGTATTGTTGTTAGACTTTACACATACCTCTGTTGTCTCTTATACATTTGGGAAAGAGAAACAAAAGCCTGTTTTTCTTTAACGGTCCCCACACTAAGACATTAACGATTAAAACTAGCTCAGACTACACTACACATTTTGAGGCTGAGTTAATGACAACTCCAAATGTTCAGCCCAAGAAATAAGTAGGCTATATGAATACATGTGTGAACAGGCCCGCCCCTCCCTACAAGAAGATCACTCAGATTGCATGGGGCCTCACCTCGCCGAGGGAGCTTCCTCTTGCGGAGGCAGCCTCATCTGATGCACAAATGCGGCGCACTTCAGTTTAAACTGTATACGCAATTGCGGCGCAATTAAGCACGCCACAGTTCCTCCACTGCGAGGCTCCTGCGCTCCCAGTTCACGCGCGTGCTCCACTAGCACACTCTAGGGATGTGTCAAAAATGACACAACATATGTTGAATTTCAACACCTTGCAGGGTGTGCTCAGGGACAATACGTGTTGTGTTAATGTAAAATGTCTCACAGTGAATAAGTTGAATAATTTCCCCAAATAAGTACTCCCCTTGATGCTGTGTTTTAAGGCGCAGCACAGATCCAGTCTTGTATGTCCGGCCCTTTATGGTCAGCGAATGTGTGACATAAATGATGCTATTCATCGTGACATTTTTCATCTAGTGCTGATTTCAGTCCCTCCAGTGTAATATCAGCTTTTTTCAGAGAGCCAATATTCACAGGCCAGGCATTGTCGACGTTGCACTTATTACTGAACGGGTCACCAAGCTAGAAATGATACATCTGTTGAACCTGATGTTTCTGAGCTAGAGTTTTTCCAATATTTTTTTTAATTGCGTACAACATGTGCTTGCCTCTTTAACGGGTTATGCTTGGGCTCAAATCTCATACACCATAAATGAGAAAGAGGTCCAAATATGCAAAGCAGTCTTGGATAGTGCACCATGAAATGGTGCTTCGGTATCAGATTGTGTTCAAACAATGTTTTGTAAAGCGTTTGGTGATCAATGATGAGATGCTTTAGAAAAACAGCAAGCCCAACACTGACAACAGGTGAAAAAACAATGCTGCAGATTTCCCTCAACAAAATGAACAATTGCCAATACTTTCAATGAAATCTCCGATCAAAAAGTGTAAAACCTGCAACAGACACCACATCTGGGGTGCAGTTTGCCCGACAGCATTTTCAGCAGATCTTAAATTGATAATGACGCTTGGTTTGTAGTTCCCATTGACATACCCATAGTTAAAACCAGCGACCCTGTGGATCAGTTGCTCAAGAGTGAAACGTTTTTCTTGATAAATGAAGTGACGCAACAACAGCTTTACCTCTAGAGGAGCAACACCCTCCAGTATGTCATGCATTATGTCCACACCAGGGCCGGCCCTAGTCATTTTGGTGCTCTGGGCGAGACTATGATTTGGTGCCACCCCCCCTCCAAGCAATAGAATATATAAAGAATAAATGAAAAATCTCTACAAAAGACCAATACACTACAACAACTGAAATGTATTGACACGTTGGTTATATACAAAGAAGGTTTCAAATGTATTCATTATTGTATGAACATGTTTTAATTGGGGGGTGGACGTCACATCCTCTAGGGGGGTCCGGGGGTATGTTTTTAACATGTTATAGTAAAATGCTTCAATCTGGTGCACTTTGAGCAGAATTACTAGAGACTAGATCTAGGGGGTACAACTCTAAAACACCCATATGAAAAGGATCGGTTTACATTTTAATAATCAAATAAGTATGTGAACATACTGTAAACAATAACCTACCATAGCCAATAACAAATAAATGTAACGTTTTTTATTTTAGTTGTTCATTCATATCTTATTTTACCTAAAGTTAACATTTATTTATTCATGCATTTTTTTCAATATCTCCAGTTTTAAACAATATTTTTGGTTACTGTTACAATGTATTACTTTATAGTATACATTGGAATGATTTCAAACCTGTTGTTATTTATCCTAATAATTATAAAGGTGTGCCTTGGAAATATTTGTTTACATAAATTGTGACCAAACCGTTTGAGACCCACTGAGATAACTTGGACTAAAGTGAACTATCTAAACACCAAGAGTCCTTTACCTCACTGAGCTGTAGTTATCAGCCTCAATCCAACAACAATCCGCGGTACCAATGCACGCCCCCTCTCTCTCTCTCTCTCTCTCTCTCTCTCTCTCTCTCTCTCTCTCTCTCTCTCTCTCTCTCTCTCTCTCTCTCTCTCTCTCTCTCTCTCTCTCTCTCTCTCTCTCTCTCTCTCTCTCTCTCTCTCTCTCTCTCTCTCTCTCTCTCTCTCTCTCTCTCTCTCTCTCTCTCTCTCTCTCGCTCGCTCGGAGGCTCTCTCTCACTTTGGCTGCAGCCTGATAAATCAACATCCCCCATGCACTTAAAAAAATTAATTCTCCCAGCGCAGCGCCCCTCCAGATCTGGCGCCCTAGGCGACCGCCTAGTTCGCCAGTGCCAAGGCCCAGCCCTGGTCCACATGTATTTTTCTGTTATGAAAATGTTTAATGCTGTTCAAACATGAGTTTCCTTTCACACCAGTCGAGGTGGGACTACAGATCCTTACATTTTGTTCATAGTTCTGCCTGGTGCGTTTAACAACTCTTTCCTCATCAAACACTGACTGTGCTTCCTGCTTGCACATACTGCTGTTAAAACTGTAATTTGAAACTAGCTTTTTTAATCCATGTATTTATAGGTTAAAAGCTTTACAGCCCAGGAAAAGGACATTTCCACGGAGCACAAACTCCACAATAACAAAAGTAGCCTACAAAGTTTTTGTATGTTTCTATCACATGAAACCTGCCATAACAGTTTCAGACGTATTTTTAAAACTAGACGAAACCCTAAAAAAACAAGCGTAAGAGATATGTCAGTGAGACAGTTATTAAGTGAATGTGTATATTGTAGTGCCGAGAGACGGGAGTCGGAGGCGGGGTATCGAAGGTACAAGCTAGACTTTTATTTAACATCAGAACAACATGTAAACAGCTTTCAGCCCGGGAAGATAAGACCGGGGGAAACAGGAAGTCCGGTCAACTCACTAATGTCCGTGCGGAACAATACCCCAACCCATAGTTCCGTGGGTGAATAATGTCAATCACCACACAAGCCCCCCCAGAATTCACCCATAGTCAAAATCCTCGCGCCTGGGAGGAAGTACCGCCCGACCCCGGGGCGTACGGACCACAGGGGCTGAGGAGGGCGGGGCCGCAGGCGAGGGCAGGGGCAGGGGCGCCAACGAGGGCGAGGGCATCCCCACAGGGGGTGGGGGGCGGGACATGGGAGGGCGGCCCCGACGTGGGGGCAGAGCCAACTCCAACGGCCTGGAAACGTCCACGTGAGCAGGCTTAATCCGATCAACGGACACAGTCTCAGGCCTGCCACCAACGTCCACCACCAGGCTCTTGTCCCCGTGACGTATGACCCTGAACGGACCGTCGTAAGGGGGGCGCAGGGGACCGCGGTGAGCGTCGTGGCGAATAAAAACGAAATCCGCCGACCGTAATCCGGGGGACACCCGGAAAGCTGGGTTGCTGTGCTGCGACGTGGGGACGGGCGTGAATGTCCCGGCGGTCTCCAGCAGGGAGGAGCGCTGCCCGGCTGCAGACCAGGGCACAGTGGCGGTGGGAATGAATTCCCCGGGGACCCGTAGCGTCTGGCCATAGACGAGCTCCGCCGACGAGGACTGCAGGTCTTCCTTGGGGGCACACCTGAGGCCGAGCATAACCCACGGGAGCTTATCCACCCAGTTGCCGTCTGTCAATCCGGCACGCAGTGACGCCTTTATGGATCGGTGAAACCGCTCACACAATCCGTTAGCCTGGGGGTGATATGCGGTGGTGCGGTGCAGCTTGACCCCCAAACCCACAGCAATAGCGTTCCACAGCTCCGAGGTGAACTGAGAACCGCGGTCAGAGGAGAGGTCAGACGGGGTCCCGAAGCGCGCCACCCACGTGCCGATGAAAGCGCGGGCGACGTCGGAAGCTCACGTCGAGGTGAGGGGAACGGCCTCGGGCCAGCGGGTCGTCCTGTCCACCATCGTAAACAGGTAGGTGAAACCGTGAGAGGGGGGAAGCGGACCTACGAGGTCGACATTGACATGGTCAAACCTCCTCTCAGGAACCGCAAACAGTTCAAAAGGGACCCTAGTATGGCGGTGGACTTTAGCCCGTTGACAAGCCACGCATGCGTCGACCCAGGACTTCACGTCCTTCTTAAGCCCCTGCCACACGAACTTCTGCGACACCAACTTCACGGACGGTTTCCTACCGGGGTGGGAAAGATTGTGAACCGCCTCAAAAACGGGTCGGCGCCAGTCCGTAGGGACTAGCGGTCGAGGCTGGCCCGTGGAGATGTCACACCACAGCTTCGCGCCCGAGTCACCGACCGTGACCTCCTCCAGTCGCAATCCCGTGACCGAGGCCTTGAGGGTCTGGACCCCGTGGTCAGAGGCCTGGTCAGCACCCATGCGGAGGTAATCGAGGCCCAGCTGCACAGCTCCGATGACCGCTCTGGAGAGGCAGTCCGCGACCACGTTAGCCTTGCCAGCGATGTGTCGTATGTCCGTGGTGTACTCGGAGATGTACGAAAGCTGGCGTTGCTGTCGGGCGGACCACGGCTCGGCCACCTTGGACATGCAGAAAGTAAGTGGCTTGTGATCCACGAACGCCGCAAACTCCCGGCCTTCCAGCAGGAAACGGAAGTGGCGAACAGCCAAATAGAGACCAAGGAGTTCCCTGTCAAAAGCGCTGTACTTGCGCTCCCTGGGAGTCAACTGGCGGCTGAAAAAGGCAAGCGGTTGCCAGGCGCCGTCGACCCATTGTTCATGCACCGCGCCCACAGCGTAGTCAGATGCGTCGGTGGTGATAGCGATGGGGGCCCTGTGTGACGGGTGAGCCAACATGGCGGCTTCGCTCAGGGCGGCTTTGGTGGCATCGAAAGCGGCTTCCCTTTCAGCCGTCCAGTCTATGGCCTGGCCGGGGGACTTGTCCTTGAGGGCCTCGTACAGCGGGCGCATGGTGTGGGCCGCCCGGCGGATGAACCGGTGATAAAACGTCACCATCCCGAGGAACTCTCGGAGCGCCCGAGCTGTAGACGGTCGTGGAAAGGCGGACACGGCCTCCACTTTCGATGGGAGGGGGGCGGCTCCATCTTTTCTGATGAGATGCCCGAGGAAGTGGATGGAGGACAACCCGAACTGACACTTTGCCGGGTTGATAATCAGGCCGTGTTGGCTGAGCCTCGCAAAAAGGACACGGAGATATGCCTGGTGCTCTTCAGAGGAGGAGCTGGCGACAAGGATGTCGTCCAAATAGACGAAAATGAATGGCATGTCTCTGAGCGCCGAATCCATCAGCCGCTAAAAGGACTGAGCTGCGTTCTTAAGTCCAAACGGCATACGCAGGAACTCGAAAAGCCCGAACAGCGTAATCACCGCAGTTTTGGGGACGTCTGAGGGGTGCACCGGAACCTGATGGTAGCCCCGCACCAGATCCACCTTGGAGAAAACCAGCTTGCCCGCCAGGTGTGAAGAGAAGTCCTGGATGTGAGGGACCGGGTAGCGGTCTGGCGTAGTGGCGTCGTTAAGGCGGCGGTAGTCACCACACGGTCGCCAGCCACCGGCTGATTTAGGGACCATGTGGAGCGGCGAAGCCCAAGGGCTGTCCGAGCGGCGGATGATGCCCAGACGCTCCATGCTGTCGAACTCCGACTTGGCGACCGACAGCATGTCAGGGTTGAGCCGCCGGGCCCTAGCATAGACTGGGGGGCCTTCAGTGTCAATGTGGTGCTCTACCCTGTGTTTGGTAGTGGCAGCGGAAAAGGTGGGCTGCGTCAAGTCGGGAAACTCACTGAGAAGGTGCTGGAACTTGTCACCCTGTGAGAGTGAGCTGGAGAGCCCGCTGAATGACGCCTCGCCGCGGGTACATGCGAACGAGGCAAACGTCAGTGCGTCCACCAGGCGGCTGTTCTTGACGTCCACCAGCAGTCCGTGAGCGCACAGGAAGTCTGCGCCAAGGAGGGCGAAGGAGATGTCCGCCGTGATGAAATCCCACTTAAACCGCTGACCCTCGAAACACAGGTCCACTGTCTTTGTGCCATAGATGCGGATAGGGGTGTCGTTAGCGGACGTCAAAGGTGGGCCGTGGCCCCCACCGGCGGCGTCCTCCACCGTAGCCGGCAGGACGCTCCGCTGGGCTCCTGTGTCACAAAGGAGTCTGCGACCAGAGAGGGTGTCCCTGATGAACAGGAGCCGGTTGGATGTGCCCACGCTCGCGGCCACTACCGAGCGCAGGCCTTGGCGTTTCCCGTTTCCTTGTAGGTGCAGGGGGGACGGCACATCCTCGCTTTCGCCCCATAGCGTGCATGGTACTGACACAGGCCAGGGCTGGAGTCGCTGACGTCGGCCCTGGAGCTTCTGCTAGGTGGCATGCCTCTACCAGGGAAGGAGCCGCTGCGTGTCGGGGCCAGCACCTCAGGGTTAAAACGCTGGGTGGCCAGGAAGAACCGGTCAGCTTCTTCGGCTAAAGCGCGTGGCTCAGTAATAGCCGTGTTAGCGAGCGCTGTCTGAACATGCGGCGGCATGTGCCGAAGAAACAGTTCTATGAACAAAAAATTGGGTTCTTCCGTACCTAGCAGGTTGAGCATCATTTCCATGTGGTCAGAAGGCTTGCTGTCTCCCAGGCTATGAATAGCGAGCAGGCGTCGGGCCCGTTCCGACCGAGACAGCTCGAAAGTCTTTAGCAGGAAAGCCTTGAACGCTGCATATTTATCCTGGGCAGGGGGAGATGTAATAAAGCCCACCGTCCGGGTCGCAGTGGAGCTTCCCAGTGCCGAAACGACGTGGAAATAGCGTGATGCGTCATCAGTTACTCCGCGGAGGGCGAACTGAGCCTCCGCCTGTGCGAACCATGCAGCCGCAGATGTATCCCAAAACTCCGGCAGTTTGAAAAAAACGGCGTTATTTGCCATGCTCGGTTCAGTCTCGGATCCTTCTACGAGACTTATGTCGGGGTCACCAATGTAGTGCCGAGAGACGGGAGTCGGAGACGGGGTATCGAAGGTACAAGCTAGACTTTTATTTAACATCAGAACAACATGTAAACAGCTTTCAGCCCGGGAAGATAAGACCGGGGGAAACAGGAAGTCCGGTCAACTCACTAGTGTCCGTGCGGAACAATACCCCAACCCATAGTTCCGTGGGTGAATAATGTCAATCACCACAATATCAGAATAATATACCCAAAAGGTCAATTTTACATATCATTAGTGCAAAGAAAAGGCAGAAAGGTTCTAGATACAGTATTAAAAAAGCGCCGTCAACGTTGTGACTTCTACTCTACCTTGTAGCATCTTGGAGTTGAGATACTTCCTATTGCGGCAGTAATCTTAAACAAAGTGCCGCGAGGGACTAAACAAGAGAAAAAACACTGTGGACGCGCAAAAACTCAGTCTTTCCAACACAGTATGCGTTTGACCTTTTATTTTCAAAGCAAAAATGCAATATTCCATATCCATATGCGTGCGTGCGTGCATGCGTGCATGCGTGCGTGCGTGCATGCGTGCGGTCAACAAAAATTGTCCTGCTCTAGCTCACCCCCCCCGCCATCTATTACCAAGTGCGCAGGTAAAAGCAACCGGATATAAGCACAAACGTCACCACACAAATCCAATGACACGCCCACCATCTATAGTGACTCAAAAAACATGTATCGTAACAAACACAGAAATGGCTTCATATGTGGCTCCTACACTTCCAGTAATGTTCAATAACTGCAGGACACGAGCTTGTCGTGAAGCATGTCTCGTGAACTTTAACCCTCTATGGCATGACTTTTTATTTTCGGAGGAAAAAAATGTTTCACCATGTGTTTTAGGAGCTTAGGGGTCCCTGATATTATATCAATGATAAAATGTAAACACGCCCATATAATTCCCTCATTTTATTGGACACCAGCATGTCCGGTGACATTGTGTATATTTAAAAAAATAAAAATATTTAGAGGGCCAGTGTGAGGTCGAAAAAAGTGGTTTGTTGCCTGAGGGCAACAGTATGCCATGGCATAGAGGGTTTTAAGAGCCTGTTCGTGCTGCACGTAGAAATACAATGTTATCTCTACGTGCAGCACATAAGTTAACTCACCGGATGTTTCTCTCTTTCTCCCTCAGTCTGCTTCCAACATGTTCTCAATATCTTTCAGTATCTTTAAACTTTATGAAAACAGAGACAACATTTAAATCCCGCACCATTTCTAGCCCTCGTTCAGTTTCCAAAAGACGATCGTTAAAAGTGTGTGTCCTTTTATCTGAAGTCACGTGGTTATCTTTACTCCACAAACCACCGCCCTTTTTCCTGAATATTGTTGAACTAGTCTAGGCTAGCCATCTTTTAACAATTAAAATGATATTAAAGTATCAGGGATGGAAAAACACTCTGCCATAGCATAGGCTACATTCCAAACGATATTTATACTGTAGGAATCAGAACTAGTTAGACTACTCCCACAATGAAGTACTGTTACTGTGTATCTTGTGGGTATGCTACTCCTCCACTGTCAAAATTAAAACAAATTATAAAGACTCTCAATGTTTATCATACTCAACACAAAGTTTAAAACAGGCAGAGTTGTCTTTCATGCCCAAGCGGTGAACTCCTATATTACCAGGCCCGGCTCCAGGATGAAATGACTGAGGGGGCTGATAAAAAATCAGAGGGGGCGATTTTTTTTTCACAACGACGAGAAATACTGGCAATGTAATTAATTGACACACAAAGCTTTTTTCCTTCTCACTGATCTACAATCTATTTGCTTCTTTATTTTTATTCCGGATTTACCACTATCATTCCGTTCTTTTCCTCTGATCTTCAATAATAGATAGTACATTATTAGATGGCTGCACTTTGGTTAACAGACTAAAATTGATTTCCTCAATTTATAAATTGACAGGCTCTGTAATTATACCATAACCTTTTCTCCTCTATCCCTTAACTCCTATTCCTATACAGATTTACTTACCTCTAGTCAGGTCAGGATTAAAGAAACATTAATCTGGTTGATTTTTTATTTTCAGGATTGAATGTTCAAATCAAGGCCTAAAACCTGGCATTTCATAAGAAAGTGACTAATATATAAACCAAATGTAATATTGGATCAAATACTACACCAAATGGACGGACACAGATTAAAAATAAAGTCCCCTGGTTTGTCTCTAGAGTCTAACTGCCATGTGAAAAATCAGATCAATGTTCCAAAATCCGTCACTAGATGTCGCTCATTGTACCAATACGGTTTATATAATACAGATTACCACAACAGTGCTGTGGGAATGAATTCCATCCTGGGGACAATACATTAAACTAATTTAATATTCAATCCCACACTTAGCGATTGAGAACATAAATTCGTAACTTACCTCGTTTAAAGCACTTTTGCTGTAATACTATGGATTTAGTTGACACTACTAGCCGATATTAATATCAATATTTCGCGGGCAGGTACATTGAATTAGAAGTAGAAGAAGAAGTAGAGGTAGAAGAAGAAGTTACAAGAACTAAAGAAAGTGAAGACATTTACATTTCTGGGAATATGGTTGGACGAGAGAGTCACATGGAGTACTCACATTTGTAAAGTAGTAGATAAATGTAAAAAGGTTTTAAATGTTATGAGGTGCTTGGCAGGCACACTAAGTGGGGGGCTGATAAAGCTGCTTTGAGGAACGCATACACAGCCTTAATTAGATCAGTCATAGAATACGGACTAATAGTGTATGTTTCAGCTGCATACTCTTCTCTTCAAGAATTAGATAGAGTCCAGGCACAAGCACTAAGGATATATTGTGGGGGGGCAGTCAGATCTACACCAGTGTCGGCACTTCAGGTAGAGGTCGGAGAAATACCTTTTTTTTTTTAGGAGAAAACAGTTAATTGTTAATTACTGGGGAAATCTACAGGGCCATAAAGATACTCACCCTAAACAAACTGTAAAAACAAGTTGGGAAAGTAACAAAATTAAAAAAGAAAGTTTTTGTGTTTGTGTTTCGGAATTATGTAAGGAATTCAAAGTTAAAGAATGGAATATTAGTCCGACGGTGTTGTTATCAGCTGTTGCACCATGGTTGCTACCTCAACCTGTAGTAGATTTATCCTTATTGAAATGGTTACATTCAATGAAAAGTCAAATCAATGTGCAGGCTTACGTGAACACTGTTCTACATGAACAATATGGGCAGTTTATACAAATATTTACTGATGGATCCAAAAATCCAGAAAATGGTCAAACTAGTTGTGCATTTTATGTTCCTGAATTAAAGGTCAAAGTTGGAAAGCGAACGAGTGATCAAATCACAGTATATACAGTAGAGATGATGGCTATCTCATTTGCACTTCAGTGGGTAGAGGAAATACAGCCAATGCGAGTGGTCATTTGCTCTGACTCCAGCGCAGCTCTGGAGAGTATAAACAACTTCTCTTCAGAATGTCGTCAGGATATTTCACATTACATTTTGCACATCATGTTTAGGTTAGTTCATTTGGGAATTGTTGTTCAATTTGCGTGGGTTCCAGCGCATGTGGGTATTAGAGGGAATGAGGAAGTGGATCAACTGGCAAAATGTGGTTTGAAAGCAAACCAGATTGATACTATGGTACCCATCAGTAGAGCAGAAGTCAAATATGTTACAAAAGTTGTTATCAAGCAACAATGGCAACCACTATGGGAGAGTAACACTAAAGGAAGACATTTATATCAGATACAAAGGGAAGTAAGAACGGGAAGCACTTGGGGGAGTAGTAGAAGAGAACAGAGCATTAACAGCAGGATAACATTCACTCTGGATTAAATTCAACAATGCATCTGATTGGAAAACATCCAAAAGGCAATTGTGATGGTTGCCAACAATCAGAGACAATACATCATGTATTTTTTAGCAGCCCGGATTATAACAGACAAAGACTCATTCTGAAAACTGCACTGGAACAACATAACATCAAGGACATGAATTTCAAGTCATTATACGAAAGTAAATCGAGAAATGAAGTAAACAAGCTGATCTTCAAGTTCCTCAAAAACACTGGTCTGAGGACAAGGATTTAATATGAACATTTAATAAATCAACAGTAGGTGGCGATATATGCTGCAAGTGGAAGCGATTCGCCATTAAAGAAAAAAGAAAAAAGAAGAAGAAGAAGTAGCAGAAGAAGAAATACCCTAACGCTACAAACAGGCACAACACTGTCACTCTGTTTTTACTGACATATAACATTTGATTTCACCTTGCTCTATTTTTTTTAACACACGTTCAAAAACGGGAACATTTTCGGCAGCTTCAACCGGGTACCGCCCGGGCCCGGCGCCACGAGGGGGCAAAAGGGGGCAATGCCCCCTCAGTTGTATTCTTTGCCCCCTCACTTTGAGCATCATTCATCCGTCAAAAAGTACAATAAATGTCACAATTATTAAATAACTTTAAATAATGCACAATTTTCTAAGGCGTGAGAGGACGCTGGCGCTGACTGTTCGCCGCTTCTCTGTCCGAAATTCTCGTCTTTCTTTGTGTAAATCTAAGAGTTTCTGACCACTTTCTACTGCTATAGTTTTCTAACTATTATGTGGCTTTTGTGTTCTGATCTGGACATATCTGTTACACCCGATAGCCATTTTTGACGGACGCTTTGGTTTTCTACCCTGCTACACCTGCCATTGCAGCCCACCTGCTAACACTGCTCCATCCATCAAATAACCAGCCCCATTCTTTGTCCTGCCCCTCCCTGTGGGCCCTGACTCTGGTTCTTTAAACCTCCCGCTCCTGCCGATCTGCTGTAAAGGACAGCCTGCAACTGACCTCTCATCCTGTCTGACGGCTGCCAACACCTCCACTTTCAGCGCCGCTGGTCTACAACCATAGCCAGTGCTCTGCTAACGCTAGCATCCTACCGCGGCATTACGATGTTACGATACTCTGTCTCCCAACTTTTTAATCTCAATAACTTTTTGCGCTTCCTCTAAGCTTGTCTTTCATCAATTGCCTCGGGCTTCTACGCAGACCGAGGTATGTCCATAGAGGTTCCAAACGCAGATTTGTTTACTCCCAGTCCGGACCGGACAATCATCCATAACATATATCTGGTCGACTAACCGCTATGTCCCACAACTGTCATGTCATCTGAGCGCCCTTATTACTCCATACTATACACCCACCACTGGTCCGTTACAATCCCAGCTGTACCGAAAACCTGGAGTGGATTCCACTGCCCTCTTCTCAGAGCTGGTCCAAATTCCTGGAGTGGATCCCACTTCCCTCTGCCCAGAGCTGGCCCAAATACCTGGAGTGGATTCCACTGCCCTCTGCTCAGAGCTGGCCCAAATACCTGGAGTGGATTCCACTGCCCTCTTCTCAGAGCTGGCCCAAATACCTGGAGTGGATTCCACCGCCCTCTGCTCAGAGCTGGCCCAAATACCTGGAGTGGATTCCACCACCCTCTGCTCAGAGCTGGTCCAAATTCCTGGAGTGGATTCCACCGCCCTCTGCTCAGAGCTGGTCCAAATACCTGGAGTGGATTCCACCGCCCTCTGCTCAGAGCTGGCCCAAATACCTGGAGTGGATTCCACCGCCCTCTGCTCAGAGCTGGTCCAAATACCTGGAGTGGATTCCACCGCCCTCTGCACAGAGCTGGTCCAAATACCTGGAGTGGATTCCACTGCCCTCAACCACCAAAAACTGATAATAACACACTTCCTTCCACTCCCTCTCCGCTCCTCCCCCCCATCTCACATTCCTCCCCGCACTGTCAACCTGGACAACCTCTTACCTCTTCAGCCTGTGACCATACCACGCCCCTCCCACTCAACTAATATTGCCCTCCTTAACATCCGATCACTCAACAAAAAAGCCCTCATCCTCCATGAACTAATCTTGGAAAAATCCCTTGATTTCCTTCTGCTCACCGAAACCTGGCAACAGCCCGATGACTTCTTCTCCCTCAACCAAACATCCCCCCTGGCTTTAAATACATCACTAAACCCTGCACCTCATGCCGTGGTGGCGGCCTTGCTGTAATCCACAATCAGAACATCCAAATCACAGAACTAACCCTCCCCTCAGTATCATCCTTTGAATTCATTGCCTTCAAAGCCCCTCCCTCACTGACAGTCATCCTCATCTACCGGCCTCCTAAACCTCATCCCTCCTTCCTCTCCGATTTCACTGAATTCCTCACACTTGCCTCGTCCCTGTCTCAACGTCTGTTACTACTTGGTGACCTCAACATTCACATTGACTCACCCACCTGCAAGCTGGCATCCGAATTCACAACCCTACTGGACAATTTCTCTATCACCCAACATGTCACCTTCCCCACCCATGATAAAGGACACATCCTTGATCTCGTCTGCTCTACCAACCTCCCAGTGATTGACCTCCACCCTTGCCCATTTACCCTCTCCGACCACAAACTCATACAATTCACCATTGCCCCCCCCCCACCCGAAACCCCTGCCCACCCAAAAACATCACCTTCCGTAATCTACACTCCATTGACCATAACCATCTCTCCGAACTGCTATCGTCTAATCTCCCCCTGGACGCAACCCTCAGCTAACCTGATGATCTGCTCAACCACCTCAACTCCACCCTACTCACCTCCCTCAACACTTTAGCCCCCCTCAAAAGTAAAACTGTTACTTTCAAGACCTCCTCACCCTGGTTCACACCCTGACTGCGTAAAATGAAGCAGCGAGGACGCCAACTTGAACGTCTTTCAAAGAAATCATCCCTCACAGTCCATTACATAAGCTACAAACTCCATCTCAATGCATACAAAGATGCTCTTATTGCCGCTAAATCTGCCTACCTCTCCAACATCTTCACTGACCCCTCCCGTAACCCCAGGACCCTCTTCTACACAGTTAACAAGCTCTTCCAACCCCATGCTGATAACCTCCCTACTTCTACTTCCACTACTTGCAGCTCATTCCTCCAGTGTTTGGTATTTTGAAAAATAAAACGTATAAATATACCTTATATAGGTATGGCCCTACAATATATTATTCAAATATAGCATGATAGGTCCCCTTTAAGCTACTGAGACCTGCCTGTCTGCCTGCACCTTCAACTCTCACACACACACACACACACACACACACACACACACACACACACACACACACACACACACACACACACACACACACACACACACACACACACACACACACACACACACACACACACACACACACACAGCTCCTAAAGCATAACTAAATATCAGGCTACAGCCCTTGTAGATTTTATTATGTGAAGCACTATATGGTTTCATGAAAAATATCTACTGTTTATTGGTAGATATCTCCTGAAGCCTACAAATAAAGTGTGAAATGTAGGCCTGTTACATATATTATTGAGCGATATATATTATACACAATGTTCTGCTTTCTGCACTGACCTCAGCAGCTGTTCTCACTGTAAACATCGCCTCACAAGGAAAGCATAACCTAACATCCAGGTGAGATGTGATTAGTGAGTAAACAAACAAACAAACGGTGAAGGGCAGAAAGTCTGATGCACATTTGATCATCTTGAATAACTTATAATCACAACTGGAACAGTTTGCAGAGCTATGCTTCGTTGACATCCAGCCATGCGTCACGCCTCTTTTAAACATCACTGTTGGCTGAAATCGTCTCCGGAGAATACTTCAGTGTACCCTCGGTTATAGCTCCTCCAGAGACACTCCTCTCTCCTCTAAATCAGTGTATCCTCGGTCACGGCTTCTCCAGACAGCCTCCTCGATAATCGATCCTCGACGAGCCTTTAGAGAAATTAGTTTTCCTTCCAGACGGCGCGCCGACATCCGTTTCCGGGTTGCTGCAGGATCACCTGGGAGTCTGGGACGCGAAATTAGAGAAATGACAAACGGCTCATTTCCGAGTACTCGCGCGCGTCTGCTTGACGCCAGGACGACCGGCCGCCCTCCCCGACAGGCGCACGGACGCGAGGACCCACTCATCACTGCGCGCACAAGTGCGACCGCAGTTTTAATTGTTATTATTTTTAAAGTAAAGTAAAGTAACTTGTTACTTTTATAATTTAGTAACTAATAAAAGTAATTAGTTACTTTTTGAGAGCAGTAACTATAACTATTACTAGTTACTTTTTTTAAGTAACTTGCCCAACACTGATAACAACGGACTCCAGTGCACGCTATTACGGGCACTATAGAGAGGCGAAGTCCCGCCCATCTACTTCCGACCCATGGGACCCCGGAAGCGGAAAATTATACATTGACGTCAATGGAGAGAGAAAAGTCATCTTTCGATCCCGTTTGAATTGTGCCACGAATGACACATATGATGTTTGTCAAATTAAAAGAACATTTTGCAAGTCAAAAAAATAAAAATGTGTCGTAAAACTGTGAAGTTACAATTTTTTTTGTGTGAAACCGCTCAGTGAACTACAGGTCTCTGGTCTCGCACAATACGCGTCACCATCACAAAGATGGCTGTCACGTTAGTAAATTTCACCTGTTTCTTTCAGAATGAGGCGAAAAAGTATAAAAAGAGGTGAAAATCACTACAAGTCTGGGCATGTTGAGAGCTGTACATACACGAAAGGGAGCGGTTCTGTAAGAGCCAGCATGCGGGACCGGCTTTACAAGGTTTCAGTGAGTAATATGAGTGCAATGTCTAAGGTTAATGTCAGCTAGCTAACAAGGTACACTAACGTGTTTTGTTTTAGCAACTAGTTTTCTCCTTAAGAACTTTGTGGTGTCTGTGTATGCTGTGGATAACATTAGTGTTCACAAGAACAAGATACACTCCCGTGTTTTGTTTTAGTTGCTCTTCAGATTGAAGCGGCCAGTTCTATATCGACTATATGTGTGATCTCCTTTTTACATCTCGTTGTGTCATTTGAGTTTATTTGCTGTGTGTAGATTCAAGGATTTTGGTTATCTTGTCCAGGGATGCAAACTTGTCACCTTTCGGCGAAATTCTCCGTTTTGAATCCAAAATAGGTCGTTTTTATGATTCCTGTAGATCTGCAATAAAAATATTTTTGGGGTATGGGAGGGGGTCTGGGACCCGGATTAATGTGCGGCCGCGAGCTTTTTTTTATATATTATAATGAAGCGCGAGCTGTGTGCTCGAGTCTTCCTGCCTGTCGGCTCTGCTCATGATGTATAATAAGCCTCTGCTGCTCGGCGATGATGGTCTAGCTTCAGCAGCTACATTACCTACGGTGCGTTCGTTAATATTAACTGTGCGTCCGGAGTCACTGTGGCACAGACTGGACCGCTGGTGAACAGCTGTTAGAACAGGCCGTTCAGGTGTTCAGAGTAAAGCTCCCTGTCGGAGCGGCAGAGCGTGATATGCACTGAAAAGTTTTTTTTCCCCGTCGCAATATTATCGTTGAGCTAGCTAACTAGCATACATTGTCACTATCTGCTAACGTTAGCTTTAGCCTTCGTTTTCTAATCGTTTTTTTCATAGGCTATAAACAGCAGTGTTGGGCAAGTTACTTCCAAAATGTAATATATTACATATTACTTATTACTCTCTTTTGAAAGTAATAAGTTACATTACAATATTACTGTCTCTGAAATGTAATGAGTTACACTACTTTAGTTACTTTTTAGTTACTTTCACAAAAATAACCGCAAAAGAATGGCTAGGTATTTTAAATGCTAAAATGTAGTTATTGTACATCCAGTGAAGGGCAATGTGGTATAGCATAACAACTGTAGGTCCTTAAGGCTACTAACAACTTTTATTACACGGCTTAGTTGAATACTCGATTCTGATTGTAAATTCTTAACATGTGACACGTTGTTAATACAGCAGTGCAGGCCACTGTCAAGGACTATAATGAAGATCTCTAAGGAGGATCAAGAAAGAGAAAGGAAAAGAGGTTAAAAGACGGAGCGCTGGACGTCAGATAAATCACCAGAAGAAGGCAGAGAGGAAGTAAACCATAACAGGACACGGAATGGGCTCTGTAGTTTGTTTAGTATATGGCCATGTACAGGCCCGGTTCCAGAACAAAATGACTCAGGGTGCATCTGAGATTACAGGGGGCGCAGCAGTAGTAGCTTTACATGAGCAATAGTGGCCGGCAACAGCAATGAAAAATAGCATTGATGGTCCCCAATGAACAGATTATGGCATTTGTTATGTTTTGAAACCAAGCAAGTGAGAACATTTCAAGTGAGTTAAAAGTGCAATCCTGAAATATTTCATATAGTCCAAAGTGGGCTATGGCAAAGAAAAGCACAAAATCTTCAAAACTGTACTGATAAAACAAATGAGAACATATTGTAAATCAAGGCAAATATTATTTGAACCAGCTCATGGTTTGAAATGGCAAACATTGAAAAGCAAAAGTATTATTAAAACCATGTACTACATCACCTTGGTCCCATCTCTGGGAAGAGAATATTTACTGTGCTTAAAAACTGGTATCACATCATCATGTGAGGTTGACTTTGTGACCTGGAGAACATTTCAGCTGCAACATTAGCTCGTTGATAAGCTTGGGATATGAGATATTTTTGTAGCTATTCGTGGTGAAGGCATCTGTGCTATTGTATGCATTATTTTTGACCCAACATTTATACAGGCATGGCAGAATATGGCACTACTTTCACATGAATATTCCATTGTCTATTTGTATACCACGAGCTGCAAAATGACCGCCTAACCCCACTGTACAGGCAGGTACTTGTTTAGACATACCTGGGCAGGCTGTTTTGCCGTGGTATCCTGGCACCTGCGGGCCGCAGAGGGGCGGCGTAGTTTCGGGCGACGAAGACTGCTGCTCCGGGGGCGAGGGCGGCGAGTCAGGCGGGAGTAAGCTAGTGTCCACAACGGAGGGTAACGTGATGTCCCCATCTGACCTGTTGCTACTGTCTGCAGTAGATGCAGTGTTGCTGACGTTTAGTGATGGTTGCTTTAACCATTTTCGTATTTGATTATCCACAGATGTGTGTCACTGCTGTGGAAGCACTTTTGAAATGATGCACGCGCAGTGGAGCAGGTCACGCGCACCTGACACAATTTGTTGTTTGTATTTTTTGCTCTCTTCTCTTTTTTGAATAGAGGGTGCATAACATTCAACTGCCCCGAAGATCCCGACGCGAAGCCTGAAGGGTAAACACACCTGGTTTACTAATCTACCCGCACAATTTGTCTGGTGTCGGAATGTCTCGCTATGTTAGTACATTCAACAAAACACCATTTAATGTTGTGTTAAAATGTGTTGTAACTGCGTTACTGAGCATTGTAACGGGTAATATATTACCCACATTTCATTAGTAACGCGTTACATTACTTCGTTACAGCAAAAAGTAATATATTACTGTAACTCCGTTACTTTTGTAACGCGTTACACCCAACACTGATAAACAGAGGTGGTATAAGTATATATCTTGAAATTGATTAAAAGTAGAAGTACTCAGTTCTTGTACTTGAGTAAAAGTAGAAGTACCAGAGTGTAGGAATACTCTGTTACAGTAAAAGTCCTGCATTCCAAATGTTCCTCAAGTAAAAGTAGAAAATTATTATTATCAAAATATAGTGAAAGTAGCGACAGTAAAAGTAGTCATTTTGCAGATTGGTCCATTTCAGAATAATATGATATGTTTTATAATGACTGATCATTAAAGTGTTATCAAAGCTGGTAAAGGTGCAGCTAGTTTGAATGACTTTGTATACTGCAGGCAGGGTAGCTTTTGGATTTACTCCAGGTGGAACTAAAGTCTGATTTAACACTTGATTATATTTCACATCATTCATCCACATCTGTAAAGTAACTAAAGGTATTACATACATGTAGTGGAGTAAAAGTACACAATTTACCTCTGAACTGTAGTGGAGTAGAAGTACAAAGTAGAAAAACATTGAAATACTTAAGTAAAGTACAAGTATCTCAAAATTGTGCCCAAGTATAGTACTTGTTGAGTTTATGAACTTGGTTACTTTACACCAGTGGCTATAAAGATAGAAAAACTAAGCCTTGCACAGAGGCATGAAAATACATTTTCAAAATGCTCAACAGTGCTGCCAAAATTATAAACTGACTGCTACACAATTAAAATAAATGCTTTTTATATATTTCTATTAGATGTGACTCCATGGCGTTTCTGTTAATATGAACACTGCTGCTTTAGTTGTTCTGACTGCTAAAATCCTGTTATTCCTAATTTTAAAGCCGATATTCTGTGGGGTCAGGGGGCTCGGATCCTTGTCACCTTTTTCATACCTGATGAGTTTGCATCCCTGTTGTCAATTTGTTTGGTTATCTAGGCACAGCTGTGTGTGACTCCCTCTGGTACACTGGTATGTGTTTTCCTAATGTAGAGAGCATTGATTAATTAATAAACTACACACTGACTCTAGATCCTGACCAAATCTTTATTTTTTGATCAAATGTTTTTCAAAAAAATGTATTGTATATTATATAACAGCTGCACATCACAGACCGGAGTCTCTGCTGCTGTGGACCACGATGGAGGCGATCATCCTCCCCATCCCCAAAGACCCTGCATGGCATGGAAATCTCCTCCTCCTGGAACAATTCTACACCCAGCATTTGCTCCCTGTGTTGGCCAGTAGAGAGGAGGACATTTAAATAAACATACTCTTAACACCCTCGGACTCTGCGTTGTGTTTCGTATGTGTGATGGGGTGTTATGCAGAGGGGAGGAAAACAGGACACAGCAGATTGGGATTGTGGTGGAGATGCTGAGCAGTTATTTAATTGTTGCGTGTAATTATTATTATACTGCGTGCTTCTTAGTTATTCCATCTTTTGCTGTAACATGGATCTGTATGTAACTCTATATTTACTTGTTATCTACCACACTTCCTTCTACATCATACACCATCATTATACATGATAGTGTATATAGGATATATATTTATTTGTATACATATCTGTAAATTGTATAATTTTATTTTTCGTATTTGGGATTTCTCTTTTGTCCACTCAAATACACTTGGCCCTTTCTCTTTTCCATGTGGAAAATGGCAGCTGCATATTCTGCTTTTCTCATCTGCTCCCTGTCTGCTCATCTACGATGAGAAAATTATATAATTAATTACTAATAATCATTTAAACCTGTTATTACCAATATTTCACAAATTCTTCATGTAAACTTAAGAGTACAGCTGTATGTTGAGTATGTCAACTTTGCTTGGTTCATCTTACTGGGGAGCAGCTACATGGATGTCAGTGCAGTCCACAATAATTTTGCAGCTGAAGGCAGAATGAATTTATTATTGACTCAGAATGAAGCACAACTTCATGTCATACAATACATTGACTTTATTTGTAATTGTGTAAAACAATATGAGCATTGATTAGCAAGCAGGACCTGGCAGGAACAGAGAATGGTGATGGATGGAGCTGGGAAGAGAGAAGAATAAAGAAAACAGATCAACTTTATTATCGGATATTAAAAATTCAATTTCAAAACAAGTTGCCGCTCCTACAGTTTTCTAGTATGTAAAGATGATTTCACATGACCAATGCAAAATATCACACTCAATACATGTGTGTCTCTGGGGGGTGCATTGTGCCTTTGATGTATATAAATAATATACCATAACCAAATACTATTACGTACAGTGGAAATCAGGTTGCCAGAGCAGGTCAGTCCAGTGTGCTTGTTCCTCAGGGTCTCAGCAGTAGGGGTGTAACAACTAATCGACTTAATCGATTAAAATCGATTACCAAATTAGTTGGCAACTAATTCAGTCGTCGATTCGTTGGTGACGTCATCACATGTGTTCTACACCCCGTTAAGCTCCAACGTTATCGCTCTTTTTTATCGGTACAGGAGAGATTTAAAACATATGTCATATGTATTATTGCTACATAAACATTATATCGCAGTCTTAGTGTCGCCAACTCAGTTTCTAATATGCAATATGACTACAAAATGCGTCTATAATGTATTTTCGATCTTCCCAATTCAGACGAGAGATCTCTCCCCCGCCTGCTTGCGAGGGGGCGGGGCAGTTTACACACACATGCAGGAGATGGCGGAGAGAACGCGCTCCGAGGTGTGGTTAAACTTTAGCCGTCTCGATGTGGACAATGCTCGTTACCAAAAGTGCAATAACAGTTTATCATATAAAGGCGGTAAAACGAGCAATTTGTCTAAACATTTAGCAAAAGTGCACCACATTCAGACGGAGGAATGCACCGGGTTCCACTGTCTTTCTAGTAGCTCTGTAGCCCCGTCCACGAGTAACGTTTCCACGTCAGGTGTTATGTATGCTAGCAGCAACACACAGAGTTAACTCAGTTATAAAAACATAGGTTAATGATTAGAGGTAACTGAGTTATTTTGTTAAAGTTTCAGCTATTCTGTTTACAGTTCTGTCATCACATTATTTAATATGATTTGTTAAAACATTGTTGTTTCTTTTGATGTGAAATATTATGCATTTAATTAAAAATAAAAAGCAATGTTAGTTTTGTTCACAATTTGTTTAGTTAGTTTACCTTATTTCTTGTCAAAAGAACCGTTAATACTATCGTTAAAAGGACCCGATCGATAAGCAGTATTGATATAAGTAGTAGTACAGTTAAAACCTTAACGATCCGAATAATCGATTAATCGTTTCATTAATCGATAGATTAATCGATTATCAAATTAGTCGTTTGTTGCAGCCCTACTCAGCAGTTACAGGTGAGGTAAAGAAAATAAAAGAGAAAAAGGTCAGTAACAACACTTTAAAGTAACAACACTGAATAATTATCTCTTTTAATAATTTTCTCTCAGTAATCACTCAACTACTGTCTTTCCAACAAACAGATTGACTCACTCTCACTATCATCACAATGAAACACGTCCAGAAGAATGTCATGCAAAGCTGCCTGCCTTCCTGCCTTCGACTCTCCCTGAACTGCCTGATCTTTTAATGGTCAATGTTAACCATTTGTGCAGATAGCATTAAGTAGAAAAGATCGCTGATACTAATGTGGCGTTAGCCTACCTCCCGCCCCCTTAGCACCTGGTGGAGGGGGCGATAGGCTACTCTTCAAATGTTTCACAAAATACTTACCATCATGAATACTCTTACTGTTTAACATTTCGGTGTACTTCGTGTTAAGGCTAATACAAATGACAAGGCTAAGTAATGTAATATAATGCTAACTAACATGCTCGCTACTAGCTAGGTAGCTAACTTGACTATGTTCCATGCAAAACATGTATATTACCTGATATGTTTGGTCCGACGACTCCTGGTCCTTTCATCAGACGGGAAGCGATAGAACGAGCAAGTGGTATGATCTCTTTTGTGATTACAACCTCGTACAAAGCACACAGGCATCTTGTAAAAGTGAATTTATTGGAGCAATCTCTTATATTTATTGGAGGGAATAAATCAGTCTTCTTCTTCCTCTTTGCTTTGCGAGTCACAACCAGTCTTGGAGCATTATCGCCTATGACATCACTTACGCGACCCAGAATGCATTTAGGATTTGTAGTCTTTCTAGTTGCGTATTATTCATAGTCTTATATTTCAGCAGTTTTACGACAAACTGTGACTTTTTTTGCATGGAAATGATTGTTTAAGATTGACAAACATCATATGTGTCATTCGTGGCACAATTCAAACGGGATCAAAAGATAACTTTTCTCTCTCCATTGACTTCTATGTATAATTTTCCGCTTCCGGGGTCCCATGGAGGCTCCCGGAAGGGGAGGGACTTCGCCTCTCTATAGAGCACGCACAAAAGCGGGAGCACACACACACACACACACACACTATTAAGATGTTACATATTATTTTACCAACAATGTGGAATTTACATTGATTGAAGTAGGCTATCAAGGCATTGCTAATTCCTGGCTACATATTACTGTCAGGGTTGGGGAAAAAAGGACCCAAATGCAGATTGAGGAGGGAAGCAGGTTTCAAAATGAAACAAAAGGCGATCTTTATTTACAAAAGCTGAAACCGAACACAGGAAGAGACAAGACTAAATACAGGGAGGGGTAATCACGAGACGAGAAACAGCCGGGCAGGGAAGGAGAAACACAAGGGCAACAGGTGAACACAATCAGAAACACCAGGGAAACTAACGACAAGACAAGACACAGGGAGAACAGAATTGCAAAATAAAACCATGACAAGACAGAACAAACTAAAACCGTGACATAAAACTAAGATCGTGACAATTACACTGATTCTGCGTAATAACGCCCTGCCCCTGCATCTTTTAGTGAGAAAGAATTCCGAGATACGTTTTGGCGCCATGTCAGTTTCTTTTACTACGTTAAAAGTTGCCCAAAAACTTTTTTTTCACATCTTTTTTATTTTTCTTCCCTGAAGCTAAATAATTTATCATATAGTTTAAAATTATCATTTGAATAAAAATATGTAATATAAAATATATCTCAGGCACAATTAAATGAAATACAAATATGATGAAAATTAAATGTGCAGGCAGAGGAGCCCCGCCTGCCTGCCGCTAGGGGGTGCTGCAGCGCCCTCAGCATCCCCCTTCCCGCACCCCAAAGCATAATAAAAAGCCCAAACATAATATTAATAAAACAAATGACAAAGATAATACAGCAGATAGGACATATTGGAAATAAAATGGTAGCATTAATAATAAAAAAAAGCTGTTAAACAGATAATTTCTGACCAGTATTTTAAAGAATGTCACTGACTCAGTCGTCACACAGATGCATTTGTGCTTATAATATAACATCTGGGTGTGCAGTGGTGAGGCTGGAGGGATGGGTTCAGAGCCCCATGTGATAACAGGAGTGTAATGCAGCATCACTTCAACAACACACTTTAAAATGAATCCTTAAAAAAGCATTTCATGACCTACATCCCACACGTGAATTTGCAACTGAAATGAGAAAATCTAACATAATACAAACACATTACATTTCCAGATATGCAGTATTTAACTCCAAAAGGCATTATCTATCAGACAGCTCCCTCTAGAACCACAAAAGGCTTTATATAACTTTTTTTACTCATGCAGCAGCTACTTTACAAGACTCCTAAACAGACTGGATATCTAAACATTGCTGCAGTTCCCCTTTAAATGTATAAACTGTACTTTCATCACCAAGTAAAGTCCTGCCTCGCTTCATCCAAACATACAAGAAGGTAAGGCTAAACGATTAGTTCATACAAATTGAGGTTGGTTAATCAATTAATGTTTGTGGATAACGTCAACAGAATATACCTTCTTCCAGTACCCCTCTGAACAATCAGTTTAATAAATAATAAGAATAATATGTAAACATTAAAAAAAAATCTAGGAGAGCGACGTTCCTAAATCTGTTAACTTCATTACATCATTATGTTTGCTTCAACTTTTAAAACACTCTATTCACTCGACATGTGTAATATTTATAAGAGTTTATTGAAAACGTATTTCGAAATAGAAAACATTGGCCTCCAAAAGTAAACAGATTTTCATGAGGGAAAAAAAAACAAGAGAATCCTTTAGCACATAAGAGAATAATCAAAATTAAAATCTGCATGCAAAACCTAAGGATAATCATTCATGATCAAGCATCTTTTAATTTATAAGAAATAGGTTAAAAGCAGACTCAATCCATCTGGGATTTGCTGGATCAAAACATTACATGTCAGGTGAGAACGCTAAATCATTTCTTACATCATTACATTACATGAATGACTTACATGGTTTGCTGACTCTGGTTTTAACCTTACAGGAAAACGTATACATTTTACAAAATATGACTGGTCCAAGTGTAAAAAAGAGCTATGATTAAACATGAAGGTGCAAAAGCTATATTTGATAGAACCCCCACAGAGACATTTACATTACTATTTCCCCATTGGAATCGTTTAAGATGCTTTTCTTTCTTGAGGCACAATGTACGTTTAGTCTAAAAAATGATTTCTCCTCAACATTCACTTCTTTCCCTTTAGCTCCTCAATGAGATATTTCTCCTCTTTCTCAAGGATTCTGTAGAAGACGTCTTTGCCACGAGGTCCTGCTGCATTCAGGGGACCACTGAAGAGTTCCCTCATCTTCTTCTGAGAGGTTGGGATTACCATGATATCACTATAACTCGATTGTGTGATGACTCCTTCATCAAGGAGCTGATCCAAAATGTCTGCAACGCAGTTCACTCTCTTGATCAGCTCGGTTCTATGTTTATCCACAAAGTGCTCCCCTGAGGAAGGAGGGAATAATGAGTAAAGTGTTGATGATGCCATGAAGCCAACTTGATACATTTCCAAACAAATGATTTAATTCTATAACAGTGACTTCTTTATTTTCAAAACAGTGGAAGAAAAAACGTATTTGATCCCTTGCAGATTTTGTAAGTTTGTCCACTTACAAACAAATGAACAGTCTATCATTTAGGTTTATTTTAACAGTGTGAGTAAGAATATCAAAAAGAAAATCCAGATATTGACATTATATACAAGATTAAAATGTATGTTTGAATTTAACTGTGGGAAATAAGTATTTGATCCCCTTGCAACAAACAAGGATTATGGCTCCCACAGACCGGTTACATAAGTCCATTTCCTTTAAAAAATAAATAAATAAATAAAATGAATCTAATATTACAAAACCAGAAAATTACCATTTACTCTGAATGAATTACTTCTAAGAAACTAAGGAGCACATCTCTGGTAAACACAAGTTTAATGTGGTGATTCTTCATGATTCTTTGTTAGGAAAATTAAGTTTTACAGATCCGGGGTCCGGTAAAAAAGGGGCAGTGGTGGTCTCTAATGGATAGTGAGGTGGGCTGAAGATCGGAAGGTTGGGAGTTCAAATCCCGGCAGGAACACCACCAGTAGTGTGCCCTTGAGTAATTCACTTAGCCCTTAGTTACTCCAGGGAGAATGTCGCTGTATTCAGTAATTGTAAGTCGCTTTGGATAAAAGTGTCAGCTAAATGAAATGTAATGTAAAAACAACCCAATAACCAAATTAACTGATTAGTCGACAATATGCTATTGTGTAAGTCGAGTGAAGAATTTCCTACATGAGAAAACAGAAGGAAATACGTTTTCCGGTCAGATCCTGCTTTTAAACTCGGCTTGTTGTAGCCAACCTTAACTCAAACTAACAGACTGTGTACATGCTGTAATACCTGTGCACCTACCTTCCTCCATCGTGTTTAGATCAGGTGCTGCCGAGGATCAAGGAGCTGTTAAAAAAATGTATTGTTGTTAGACTTTACACATACCTCTGTTGTCTCCTATACATTTAGGAAAGAGAAACAAAATGCTGTATTTCTTTAACGGTCCCCACACTAAGAAATTAACCATTAAAACTAGCTTAGGCTACACTACACATTGTGAGGCTCATTTAATGACAACTCCAAATGTTCAGCCCAAGAAAAAAAGTACTATGAAGACATGTGAATCAGAAACAGACAATAAAGTAATTGAAACAAAAAAATAAGCAACAAGTAAAGTGAAAGGCTCATTAAAAACTTCTCATGCAACTTTGAGCCATCATGAAAGGTTAAAATCAATTTGTGGTAGCTTAACGCAGTGGTTCTCAAATGGGGGTACGCGGACCCCTAGGGGTACGTTGGAGTACTGCAGGGGTACTGTACGTGAGATTTATTTTATGTTAATTAATAAAAAAAACATAATTAATGCATTTACACAAACTAATAATAGTAGACTAACTATTTTATTCAAAAGTTTACAGTAATTCTGGATAATAAAATGGTAAAAAATAAACGGGGTGCTCTCTTTTCCTCCCCCTCTCCTGACAGCCCGTCAGTCTCGTGCAGCTCGCTGAACCTGTAATAAGTGACCCGACAGTAAAGAATAAATATATTTATAACTAGTTCCAGAGTAGATAAACTAGCTAAGTGTGTTAGGTCTAACTCTTAGTGTATTTTGCTCGGCTCAACGATCCGTCACAGCGGCGGAGCTGTGATAATGCAGAGCTGCGTGTTCTCCGTCAGCAGCAGCTGCTCTGATCTCTGATCTCTCTCTCATGTCCGGTTATACTTCACTCGCGTCTATGTCCAAATCTATCAGATCTAGCTAGTTCTAGTTAATTATGTGACTGCCTGCTTTTCAAAAGGACCTAAACAATAAGCGTAGCTTGACAACGGCGTGTGGCCGCAATTGTATAGCGCAACCTTATGCATATGTTTATATGAGGAGTCAAAATCCCATGCTCATAAAATGCTCATATATTTGTTTCTCTTCATTCCCCACGCCCCAAAAATAAATACATATACAAATATACCAATTTTAGGAAAAGTAACGAAGTTTGAGCAGTTTGGCTTTTATATTAACACAGTTAGGCCTACACATATTTCAAAACGCGAAGTGTAATAACTGCAGTTGCCTCCCTGTCAGAATGACAAAGGACCTAAGTGAAGCACAAGCCCATGTTTCTCACTACATTGTAAGTACAACTTATTAAAAAGATCAGTTCAATGCAACTAATGTCGTCTTAGTGTTATTGCATGATGTTCAAATTGATTTGCCATGAATTTAGTGATGGATTGTAAACATTTTAAATGTAGCATTTAAGTGTTTCTCATGTTATTGTTTTAATAAATCAGACACTGATGGTGCAGCGCTGTACTGTACCTCTTTATATTGGCATTTTTTCCTTAACAAATTGTTTTTGCGCTGATCAGGGGGTACTTGGCTGAATTTCTTTTTCGAAGGGGGTACATGATTGAAAAAAGTTTGAGAACCACTAGCTTAACGAACAATGTTGAGCTAATTCAGTCCAAATCTAAAGATGCTCAATTTCCAATGATATAAAACTATTTAGGAAATCATTTGAGAAGCTGACACAACAGATTGTTTGCCATTTTGTTATTTAAAAATGTCTCAAACAAGTACTAATTCTTCAATTAGAAACTGCTTTTTTAATCCATGTATTTAGGTTAAAAGCTTTACAGCCCAGGAAAAGGTCATTTCCACGCAGCACAAACTCGACAATACTAAAAGTAGCCATTTTTGTAATTTCCTAACACATGAAACCTGCCGTAACAGTTTCAGGCATACCATTTTGTAAAACTAGACGGCAGGAAATTGAAACCCTAAAAAAACAGAAGCGTAAGAGATGTGTCAGTGAGACAGTTATTAAGTGAATGTGTAGTGAGTGACTGAATAATATAACCAAAATGTCTATTTTACATGTAATTAGTGCAAATAAAACGCAAAAAGGTTAAAGCAAAAAGCCAAAAGTTGGAGTTGAAATCCTTCCATTAATGTTCAATAACTGCGGGACACGAGTTGGCCGTGATCTGTCTCGTGAACGTTAAACCTGTTCGTGCTGCACGTAGAGATAAAACTCACCGGATGTTTCTCTGTTTCTCACTCAGTCTGCTTCCAACAGGTTCTCAATATCTTTCTTTAAACTTTATGAAAACAGAGACAACGTTTAAATCCCGCCACATTTCTACCTCTCGTTCAGTTTCCAGAAGAGGAAGTTAAACGTGTGTGTCCTTTTCTCTGAAGTCACGTGGTTCTCTTTACTGCTCAAACCACCGCCCTTTTTCCTAACAATAAAATTGATATTAAACTATGAGGGATGAAAAACATTCTGCCATACATTCTTAAAGATATTGATACTGTAGGAATCAGTATTAGTTAGACTACTCCCACAAGTGCTATGAAGAACCATCACTGTGTATCTTGAGTAATCCTCTGACCAAATTAAAACAATAGAAAACAATTATACAGACACAATATGTATCATACTCAACATGAAGTTTAAAACAGGCAGAGTTGTCTCTCATGCCGAAGCCGTGAACTCCTATATTAAAGAAGAGCTATTATGGACTGAATTTCATCAGCAAATACATAATATGCACTTTATACAGCACTTTGAAAAACAAAGTTTCATGTGCTTTACATATAAAGCCTAATAAAAAGCCCAACTATAATATTAATAAAACAAATGAAAAAAATAATAGAGCAGATGAAACATATTGGAAATAAAATATAAAACAAAAATAAAAAGCAGTTTTAAACAGATCATTTCTCACCAGTATTTTAAAGAATGTTACTGACTCTGCCAGACTCAGTCGTCACACAGACATTACATAGCTGCACTTTTGCATATATAAGATCTGGGGGTGCAGTGGTGAGGCTGGAGGGACGCATTCAGAGCCCCATGTGAGAGTGTAATGCAGCATCACTTCAGAGGGAAACAACATACTTAATGAATCATTAAAAAGCATTTCATGACCTACATCCCACACGTGAATTTACAACTGAAATGAGAAAATCTAACATAACACAAACACATAACATTTCCAAATGTGTAGTATTGAACTCCAACAGGCATTATCTCTCAGACAGCTCCCTCTAGACTAGAGCCACAAAGGCTTTGTATAACTTGTTTAACTCATGCAGCAGCTACTTTACAAGACTCCTAAACAGACTGGATATCTAAACATTGCTGCAGTTCCCCTTTAAATGTATAAACTGTACTTTCATCACCAAGTAAAGTCCTGCCTCGCTTCATCCAAACATACAAGAAGGTAAGGCTAAACAAGTAGTTCATAGAAATTGAGGTTGGTTAATAAATTAATGTTTGTGGATAACGTCAAAAGAATATACCTTCTTCCAGTACCCCTCTAAACAATCAGTTTAATAAATAATAAGAATAATATGTAAACATTAAAACAAATCTAGGAGAGCGACGTTCCTAAATCTGTTAACTTCATTACATCGTTATGTTTGCTTCAACTTTTAAAACACTATTCACTCGACATGTGTAATATTTATAAGAGTTTATTGAAAATGTATTTCGAAATAGAAAACATTGGCCTCCAAAAGTAAACATATTTTCATGAGGGAAAAAACAACAAGAGAATCGTTTAGCACATAAGAGAATAATCTAAATTAAAATCTGCATGCAAAACCTAAGGATAATCATTCATGATCAAGCATCCTTTAATTTATAAAAAATAGGTTAAAAGCAGACTCAATCCATCTGGGATTTGCTGGATCAAAACATTACATGTCAGGTGAGAACGCTAAATCATTTCTTACATCATTACATTACATGAATGACTTACATGATTTGCTGACTCAGGTTTTAACCTTACAGGAAAACGTATTCATTTTATAAAATATGACTGGTCCAAGTGTAAAAAAGAGCTATGATTAAACATGAAGGTGCAAAAGCTATATTTGATAGAACCCCCACAGAGACATTTACATTACTATTTCCCCATTGGAATCGTTTAAGATGCTTTTCTTTCTTGAGGCACAATGTACATTTAGTCTAAAAATGATTTCTCCTCAACATTCACTAATTTCCCTTTAGATCCTCGATGAGAAATTTCTGCTCTTTCTCAAGGATTCTGTAGAAGACTTCTTTGCCACGAAGCCCTGCTGCATTCAGGGGACCACTGAAGAGTTCCCTCATCTTCTTCTGAGAGGTTGGGATTACCATGATTTCACTATAAATCGATGCATTGATGACTTTTTCCTGATGGAGCTGATCTAAAATGGCTGGAACGTCATCCACTCTCTTGATCAGCTCGGTTCTATGTTTATCCACAAAGTGCTCACCTGAGGAAGGAGGGAATAATGAGTAAAGTGTTGATGCTGCCATGAAGCCAACTTGATTTATATTTTATTTTCTATAACAGTGACTTCTTTATTTTCAATGTATGTGTATTGCATTAGTTTATCTGCATGTGGGTCCGTGGAAGGTTGGTTTAATAATTTGGGATAACTACACAAACCTGATGCATATTCTGTGTTTTAGAGAAATTGGTAATTATTTTTGGGATTAGTGGATTGACAATTTTGCCATCGAAGCACATCTGAAACAATAAGGTCTTCTTCTAACAATTACAAACTTGTTTTCTCCAAATGCAATGAAATAAACCTCTCACATCTTCTGCTTTGACGATGGGACATACAAATGTTGATTTTCTTGCCAAGAAGGAGAAAAAAAGGTTGAAATGTCTCAACATCAGAGTTTTATCTGTCTTTTCGTATAAGGCAAAGAAAGAACCAAAAAAGAATATTTCCCAAGTGTCAAATTATTTGTTTAAAAACAATGCAGCACTTATCAGTTTATTACATTGGTCTATAGCCTAGACTTTATTTAGAACAAGTAAAGCCTTTTCTAAATATTCATCATGAAGTAAATGAGCATGTATGTTTTATAGTCAGAGTCTGGGTTGCTAGTCAAATCTGATTAGTCACAAACCAAAATCAAGTGTGCACCCACCGTCTACCATGGTGTATTGAGCTGTCGTCCCTCCAGCTGAGGGTCCCGCAGCTGAAACAAATTGAGGGAACATTTAAATTGCTTAATGGTGGACAGGTTTGGTGTTTATGCTTTTTTTTTTCATGCACACAGCAACTCAGCAAAATACGGTCAATCTATGTAAGACATGTAAGATTCATTTTACATACAGGCACTGTCATTGGTTGCCAGTTTAAGAAAATACCTTAAACAATAAGATTGATGGTATTCTATTATTTTCAAAATCTCAACAAAATGTGTTACTGCATTACATATTTTGGGAAAGCAGTAATTGTAAACCCTACAATTTTGAGGTATTTGACCAGAAATATTCGGAAATGTGATTATGTCCATATCGCACAGCCTTAAATGACTATGCACCATTTATTCACTTTGTTTTTGTCACTGTATCCAAATTCACATAGTGTCAAGTCAATTGTTGTCAATGTGAAGGGTGCAGTTTGAGGAGAAATGTTAACCTGCAAATTCTGAAGAAGATCCCTGCAAATCTTTCCACTGTCTTTTGTGTGGGGCTTTCAAGTTTTGTGAACTAAAGACTTTTCGCTTTTTGAAATAAATTGAATCCTATACTAGTTTTTCTATTTTATATAAGCAAGGAAACCTAATGTAGATAAACAACTCACTGTCCTTTGATCCATTACCTGAGGACGGTCCACCCGTAGCTACCACTGTAAAAATAGACAGATATGGTTAGCACGAAATATGACGGAGGACAATTTGACATACACGTTTAATGTAGGACACACTAACACTGCATGCTGTGATTGGCTGTTTAAAATGGGAGCTTGTCTAAACACTACTACTCCATCAGGAGGAGAAATGATCTACTCACTGCAGAGAGGTTGACATGACTCACATTTACTCTAATAAATTTCACTTGATGGATTCAGACTAGAGACCTGTTTAACCAGTTATCCAACAACCGTTGTACATTGTTCTAGATTGACTAGGAACTGTTTGCCTTAAGCCTTTTATCATTTTGACTCTGATGAAGAAAGAGTAGTGCAAAAACTAAACTGAAACAGTTTTAATTGTTATCATAAGAGACAAAAAACACAGTCTGTGCTAAATGTAACCTAAGTTTAACACAATTAAAGGACTATGTTTAACTGCTCTATTGAATAGTTTTGAGGCTAGATGTAAAGCCACAACATCCATATTTAAATATATCAAGATGTTTTCACAGCAGAAATGTTGATATGCTGTCTCCGTCAGAAAAACACAGTGCACATGCCTACATTTTTTTTAACCCAAGGTCATTTTGAATACATGAAAGGATGTTTGTTTGTTTGTGTGAAATCAACTCACTGTTACTGGATCCAGGTTCTGAGTATTTAACACCTGTATCTTTCACTGAAATAACAAAGAAAACAAAGTTAGAAAGTAATATGATGGAATTACAGTTTGACATACAGGTTTCCTGAGGTTTGTCATGTTTTCTAATTTCAGAGCTTGGTTTTGGGCATGAGAGTCCGAATGATTTAACGCATTTTTTATGTTTATCATGTGAGACAAAGTCCACAGTTCTCGTTTAGTGCTAAATTGTAAGTTTAATAATGTTCAATTAATGCGGTTTTAACTCGTATATTCAATTGTTATGAAAGCAAAGATCTTAACTTTTTAATCACAGATATTTTGATTACATAAAAGGATGTTATTATTTTTATTTTGTTTTAGATAAATAATTTCTTATTGAGTTACACTATAGGCTTACTAAATAAGGATACACTGACATGACTCGAGAGGAAGTCGGGCGGGTCCCGGCGGTTACATTTCCTAAACTGTGTAGAAATATAAGAATAAAGGCTATTTCAGGCAAACCCTCATCGATTAAACGTTGTTATTTGTCGGTGATAATCTGCAAGCACACATGATGTAGGGCGCAATGTTTATCAGTCCAAAAAGTTATGTTCTCATTCTGCATCAAACCATGAAGTACTCACACAGTTGGTCTGCATCATTTTTGCAATTTATCTCGTTCAATAACTCCGCTGCCACTTCGACAGCTCCGGTCTCATCAAAAGTGGAAATCAGCACATCTAGGATATCCAAGTCGCTTTTCCCCTCCACCCTGTTGCGTGCGACCCGCGGCTCTTTTTTGCGGGTCATAAGCTCGTGGCAGAAATTGGCAAAGTTCTCCTTTGACAGATTCTTCAACATGCGTTTTACAGCCTTTTGTTTATCCATTTTTCACCAACAGATGTGGGACTGCCGTGACTTTCTCTCCCAGACCAGCAGCAGAGGACACAGAGTTTGCTTTCCTTTTCGCTTGAACCGACTGCTGCCGCGCTCGAGAGGAAGCAGGGCGCCCCTCCCTACAGTACGTGCGCAGAGCGTATAGGGCCTCATATCGCGCTGGTCCAGCCCACTGCATTGCTTTGCAAATATTGGCTTACATTTGTTTTGGTCTTTTGTTTCCCCATTACTGGATTCCTTTTTTTGTCTTTATGAGACACCTAGAATGAAAGACAAGAAAACGGCTACACTGTGAACAACATAGGCCTACTCATTTTTGAACCAACATGTCTGAATCCTTGTCCAAGAACTGCACGTAAACTACTGCGGTCAACTCAGCCGTCTCTCGCATTTGGTTGGTCAAATGAGCAGCGCTTCATTTTTGAGTGCGCGATTAATAGCGTCTTTACGGTAATCGCCGAGAAGCGGCACTGACGGTAGTACTAGAGTAAAATAATGCATGTTTTTTCTGCTTTATTTGCGATACAAATAATTTTTACCATATTACGTTCTTAAAAAAACTGACACTGTTTGACTCATTCCTAGTTTGACTGCTACCTACAATAAAATGAAGTAGCTTACTACGTGTTTTTTTCTGGGTAATACTCTCAAATTCCCTTCCTGAGAACAAAATCATGCCACTTATGCTATATTTGATGAGAGATAACATGATTTGTTGCTATAAGTTGTACATGAAATTGATATTGTTGGACTCAGTACTACTTGGACTACTACCACAAGTACAATCAAGTGTTTTTACCGTGTACGTTTTGAGTAATACTCGTTTAAACTCCTGTCCTGAGTACACAAATTAATGTATTCTGATATCTTTGATGAGAGATCAAATTATTTTTTGCTATAATTCTTAGTGAAATTGATACTGTTGGAATCAGTACTACTTGGACTACTACCACAAGTATACTCAAGTACTTTTACTGTGTACTTTTTGAGTAATCCCCTGTCAAACTCCGCTCCAGAGTAATAATGCATGTTTTCTGCTATCTTTGATGAGAGATAAAATGATTTTTTGCAATAGGTTCTTTGTGAAATTGATACTGTTGGACTCAGTAGGCCTACTACTTACTACCGCAAGTACAATCAAGTACTTTCACTGAGTACCTTTTGAGTAATACTCGTTTAAACTCCTGTCCTGAGTACACTACTGTATTTCTGCTATCTTTGATGAGAGGTAAAATGATTTTTTGCAATAAGTTCTTCGTGAAATTGATACGGCTGGACTACTTGGACTACTCGGGAGGGGAGTTTGACAAAGGATTACTCAAAAAGTACACAGTAAAAGTACTTGATTGTACTTGTGGTATTAGTCCAAGTAGTACTCCAACAGTACCAATTTTATTAAGAACTTATTGCAAAAAATCATTTTATCTCATATTAAAGATTGCAGAAAACATGCATTATTGTACTCTGGAGGGGAGTTTGACAGGGGATTACTCAAAAGGTACACAGTAAAAGTACTTGATTGTACTTGTGGCAGTAGTCCAAGTAGTAATGAGTCCAACAGTATCAATTTCATGAAGAGCTTATTGCAAAACATTACGTTATCTCTCATCAAAGATAGCAGAATACATTAATTAGTGTACTCAGGACAGGATTTTAAACGAGTATTACTCAAAAAGTACACAGTAAAAGTACTTCATTGTATTCGTGGTAGTAGTCTAACAAGTACTGAGTCCAACAGTAGGCCTACCAATTGTATTAAGGATTTATGGTAAAACATATTTTTATCGAAAATATAGCACAAAAACATGCACTTTTATTCTTACCGCTTCTCGCTGATTACCGTAAAGACGCTATTAATCGCGCACTAAAAATGAGTCCAGTCAATATTAGGCTGGATTAGATGGCTGATTAAGAGGGGTTTTGGACACTTTAGCTGGTCAGGATGGTTGGTTTGGTCTAGCTGGTCACCATTAGCTGGTCGGGATAGCTGGTTTAGCTGGTATAAACTGGTGGTCACAGTAGTCTAGCTGGTCAGGATAGCTGGTTTGGTCACTGTGGTCTAGCTGGTCACCATTAGCTGGTCAGGATAGCTGGTTTAGCTGTTAAAAGCTGGTGGTCACAGTAGTCTAGCTGGTCACCATTGGCTGGTCGAGATAGCTGGTTTAGCTGGTAAAAGCTGGTGGTCACAGTGGTCTAGTAGCTGGTCACCATTAGCTGGTCAGGTAGCTGGTTTAGCTGGTAAAAGCTGGTGGTCACAGTGTTCTAGCAGGTTAGTCTGGTCAGACTGGTATGATCTTGAGTAGAACTTTAACTGGGATTACTTAATGGTTAAGCTGGTCATGATGAAACACTCACCCAATTGCAGTAGCTCAATGAACATCTATCATTTCAGATCAGAGCACCTACCTTACCAGAAAGGTATCAGAATGTTTAGAATGTATTGTTTGTCTGTAAAGAAATACTCATACATCAAATGATTAGAAGCAGGAAAATAATTTATAACACACAATGAACATTAACACAAATTTGAAAACATTTTCAAAACACCCATTACTTCATATTTTTAAGCAGTTTCTTTCCGCTTTTCACAAAGTCCTGTATTTTTTGTGAAATGTAGTAACCGGCCAACTTCTTCCTCTCTGTCTTCTCCACGTTTTGTGAATTCAGCCATCCTCTGAAGCACTCTTGAAAATAGAAAGGAAAAACAGATTAACTTTTAGCTTTGTGTTATGATTACTTAAATATGTACACTGTGAGATGAAAAAGAAAAATGTATTGAATGTAGTTTTGAAAGTTCACTGTGATTGGGTCTATTATCCACGCAATACACCGTATTACATTTTTTTCTTAATTTACATTATTTAATTTCATATTCTGCTCTTGTAAATATCATATTCTATTATATTAAATGTATATAAACTTTGTGCACTACTTTTTATTTTGTATTTTTGTATTTTATTATATATGTTGCATTGTTGGAGGAGCTCAGGTCAGAATAATTTCATTGACATTTCTAAACTGTAGCTGCTGAGCATATGAGAATAAAAGCTTTGAATATTGAATCCAACACTTTTTTCAGTGGAAAATCCTAAATTGTAGGATAGTTTGGCCATAATAAGGCTTTATGATTACATTTCTAGTGAGAAGTGTATATTTTACTTTCAGAATCTGCCTCCAGTGGATGTGAAGGATCTACACAGGGTATATGCAGGAATCCTGAAGTCAAATGTAATACCTGTTAAGACCTTTTTTAAGACCCTTTCCATACATTTTAAGACCTCATCGCCTCTTCGAGTTTTAACCAGCACAGCCTCACCTAGTGTCAGAAGAAAGTATTACAAATAATGATTAAAAAAAAATGCAAAACAAATATATATATATATATAAAATATATTTTAAGATCATGTTTAATCATCTGATTCGTCTATGCATTGCTGTTTTAGTCTGTGTTCTTCTAATTAGTGTCGTCAGTGTGTGCCTATTGAGCTGTTTAGAGCCATATGGGACAAAACCCGATCATGTGCCTCCCTCTCACTGTCTAAGTGAACGGTGACTGTAAAAACTACACTGCGTATGCTCAGAGTATTGTCCTATTTAATGTGTGTGGCAAACAAATAATGACCATAGAGTGGCGAAGTCACGCCCATCTACTTCCGGTCCATGGGACCTTATTTCGGAAAAATAATGTATTGAAGTCAATGGAGAGAGAAAACGTATCTTTCAATCCCGTTTGAATTTTGCCATGAATTACACATACTTCACAGTTTGTGTTAAAACTGTTGAAATATAAGACTATGAAAAATATGCAACTAGAAAGACTACAAATCCCAGAGTCGGTGAAGTAAATGTAAATGTCAAATGGTAAAGTGATGTCAAAATTGTTTTCCTCCATTAAGAGATAGCTAAGATCAGCGCCATATAGATATAATCTATATGGTGCTGGCTAAGATAAGATAACTTTAACAATATGCCTGTGTGCTTAGTACCAGGTTGTACCAGCAATGGGTCTTGCTCGTTCTTTCGCTTCCCGTCTGATGAAAGGACCAAGAGTGGCTGGATCAAGTTAGTTACCTAGCTAGTAGCTAGCACGTTAGTTAGCATTACAGCCTTGTAATTTTTATTAGCCTTAATATGAAGTAACATCAAGAAACCCAACATGTTAAACAGTTAGAGTAGTAGTCATATTTCGTGAACCCTTTGAAGAGTACTGTCACCGGTGTGATCATTCTATAATACACAATTTAAGCCCAGGGGAGAAATGCTAACGCTAGCATCGGCGATCGCCAATCTTTTCTACGTCATGCTATCTGCACAAATGGTTAACATTAAACATTAAAAAGACCAGGCAATTCAGAGAGAATCAAAGGAAGGCAGACAGGCAGCTTTGCATGACATTCTTCTGGACGTGTTTCATTGTGGTGATAGCGAGGGTAGTCAATCGTTTTGTTGACAAGACAGTAGTGACGGCCATCTTGGTGACGTGTGTTGTTCTGCGAGACCAGAGATGTAGTTCATTGAGCGTTTCACACAAACAAATGTGTTACTTCACAGTTTTACGACAATTCTTTTTTTTTTTTACTTGCAAATTGACAAACATCATATGTGTAATTCGTGGCACAATTCAAACGGGATCGAAAGATAATCTTTCTCTCTCCATTGACTTCAATACATAATTTTTCAGAAATAAGGTTCCATGGAGGTCCACCGGAAGGGGAGGGACTTCGCCATTCTATAGCGGCACTGAGCTGCCATCCCCACCATACGTCATCTCACATAATTCATAGCTGATTGGCTGTAAGTACATGCGCCGCGAAAAGTGTGGTGTATGAAGAGGAGACGAGAGATGCGTCCTAAAACCAGGAGGTAAGCTGCGCATGGGTTCCTCCACAAAAAAGCAATGAGATTTTTCCATAGGATTTTAGAAAATAGCTCCAAATAAGATCTGTGGGAAACGTAGATAAATGCAGGTTTTGTTCAGCCAGATAATATCCACATGTCTACCCTACTTTTATAATTTTCGTATCATAAATCTATCGATTAGATTTATGATAGACTTTTGAAACTACAAGAAGATAAGGAGGATTTTTACAAAAAAGTAATAGAGATTTTTGTCCAGAAGGATAGGCAAATGGACTTCATCTTCAAGTCAAGGTAAGACCGCAATTTTATTGAACATGGGATCTTACTAAGAGAGAACAATTCAATATTTAAATGATAACATTACTTTTTTTGGGTATCCTTTTGTTGAACTGTCTGTTTAAAAATGATTGAAGTATCAGACAAAAAAAGCTTTTGAAAATAATATTATATTTGGATTTAGGTCATGAACCTCACTGCAGAAGCTTATAGACATCTACGTTTTTTGTTTCCCACCGCTTTTATAAAAACGCCACTGATCACGCCACACTTGCCTTTCCTCAAGCTACGTTTTCGTCCAAAATAAATGTATATAAATATAAAAATAAAGTAAAGGAACAGCAAACCTAGCGGTCTACGAAATGAGACGGTCTTCTGGCTTAGTTCAGTAAAGTTGGAACGATATTGGGAGATTCTGATTTCACGGATAAATAACTCATGAACAAAACGTTATTCAAACACAAATGACTTCTCCTAAGTACCGCGGTAAGGTTGACAACGAACTACAATCACATTTCGATCAAAAAAAAAGCCAATAGAGAGCCGCAGTGACGCGTCCTTAAACCCGGAAGTAAACTTCTTCCGGTTCCTTCGTCAAAAACCAATGCAAATTCTCCATAGGATTTTGGAAAATAGCTCAAAATAAGGTCTGTGGTTGACACGCATTTAAGAGAGGGATCACGTTTTGGTTCAGCCAGATAATCTCCACATGTCAACCCTAATTTTATAATTTTTGAATCATAAATCTAGTCGCCAGGAGCAGAATGCTAACGTTATGCTATAAACGAACTACAAGCCAGTACAGCAGCAGGGTCGCACGACTTCAACGTCACGCCAACTTAAGATCGTTTCTACTGACTTGCACTGAAACTGCACTTTGAACACTTTAAACAGTGGCGGATTTAGGATTGTAGGAGATCCGGGGCTTAGCCCAGGAGTTGTTGGGTTGGGGTGCAGGGGTACAGTGCTATTTTTTATAAGTGGCGGGTGGACCGAACATCCTTTAGGGGGTCGTCGCCTCCTCTCTGGGGGTCAGAGGGCATGCTCCCCCGGGAAGATTTTTTTTAAAATATTGAAGTTGAAAGCATCAATCTGGTGCACTTTGAGAGCAACATTAACCCTACCTTAATAATACCTTAAAGCGGACAAAAGGCACTGGAGAACACTTATTCATTAAAATCCTTTAATGAAGCAAACTAATGCCTTAACTCACTCAAATAGTCGCTTACTTATTAAGGTGAAACGAATGTGCGTAGAGTTTTAAAGGATGCGGATAGTCTCACCTTGATTCTGGTTTATAGATCTATTCTCATCCACCATCTTTGTTTGTGACGTAAAGAGTCTAAGAGTCACGTTTCTGAATCGGACACTCTGAGTGGATGCAGTCACAGCCAATCTGAGTCTGATTCAGAGGGTTGCCTGTCAGTTCCGTTGCCTGTCAGTTCCGTTGCTATGGTTCTGTTGTTAAGTGTACTGAAACGAGAGCCGGTATAATTCCACGCGCGAAAACAAAATAACAATTGGAATACGTTACTTTAGTGTCTTAAAAGTAGACTGAGGTATGAAGGGTTAACGTTACATCTTAGGATAATTTTTAGTCATGTTCTGTATACATGCTAACATATAAGGGTATACTTAGGGTGATTACTCCATGTTTACTAGCTATAACATTAACGTTACATCACTCTTTTTCACTTCTTACTCAGTCAGCCAGACTGCAGATATCACCATTAGATTAACAAACCTGAAACATTATCCATTTCTTCACTGCTGGTGATGACATTCAGTGTTTCCCCTAGGTTTACTGCCTTGGCAGGGTGCTGCTCGTGTACCTCCCCAACAGGGGGGGGGGGGGGTTGCCCCGAAAAAAAAAGTGATTATTGTTATTGATATCGTACAGTAACAACGTATTTGTGCATTAAAAAGTAATGTTACACTGTACTATTTTTATTCAAACTGTATTCCCTTCTTATCATGTAGCCTACACTTCTTCCTTTCATTGATACATTTAAATCACCTGACTACAGCATAACATACCTGCTGCAACCCTGTGCTGCTGCTGCTTCTCTCTGCCTCATCCTCTATTGCTGGAGGCAGCTCCACCTCATCTGATCTCTGATATGAAAGCAATCGTGTTATGATCATATTGAGGTATTGTGAGTGTAGCAGCGATCGCTCATCAAAAAAGGCCACTCATGGAGGTTAGCAGTCAGAGTTCCCAACGTGTGTTGTGGTGAAGGATGAGGTCCACCATGACGTAATTTGTAATGCTTTATACAACGTTAAAATGTTCTTTTAGGAAGGCCTATCTAAAATCTTGGTTAAAACATAATCACGCACACGCTCAGACACGGTCAACACGGTTGAAAAACTTGTGGCTTCCTCTCTAACCTCTCATCCCAACTGATCACCTGTGCCCACATATATAGTTTAATTACCTCCCGTGCTCCCAGGTGTGCAGATTGGATGATGACGCGTTCACACACACACAGACAAACCTCGTTCACAACCCAAAGCAAATTGGCTCCAACACACCGGCCCCTAATTGTGATTGTATAATAAAGTGACAATTACACCAAAACACCAGTGGAGTCAATACTAGTAAAGAGCACGGGAGTGTCTCAGTCTATACTGTCAGTCAAAAAGTGTCCAAAAAGGGAAAAAGTAATCCGAACATAGGGATCTATGTCAGTTCTTCATTCAGCTTCCTGGAGAAGACAGATCTTGGTGACTGGTCGTTCCAGTATACTGCATTTTGTCTAGACTTAACAGACCGCACCAGTCCATGGGCGTCAGGAAAGGTCTGCAGTACTTTCCCTAGCAACCAAGATCCACGGGGGGCAGTAGAGTCTGCAACGATGACGATGTCTCCTGTGACGAAACTCCTCTTCTCCTTTGTCCACCGTTGACGTTCCTGTAACAGTGGTACTCCCGGATCCATCTGCTGCCAGTAAGAAGATGCTCAGCTTTCATGCCTAGAGATGCCTCATCTGCTGGATTTTGCTTCGTACCAACGTACCTTCATTGTGAGATATCAGTGGCATCTCTTATAGCAGAAATACTATTGGCCACGAAGGTGTGAAAACGCTTTGTTTCATTCCTAATGTACTTCAGTACAGTTGTACTATCCGTCCAGAAGGTTGAATCTTTCAACTCTAGCTGCAGCTCAGCTCTCAGCATCTTGTCAACTCGCACTGCAAGCACAGCAGCTGTTAATTCCATTGTCACGATTGTCACTGTCTTTACTGGAGCAACTTGTGCTTTTCCTAGCAGGAAAGCTAGATGAAAGCCCTTCCGTTCATTTTGCAACCGTAGGTATGAAACTGTGCCGTATCCATGCTCACAGGTTGGGCACTTGTGGCCTGTTCAAAATCTTTAGGTTTGATACACCTTGGCACAATGAACATGCTTAGCTTTTGAAGGTCGTCCAGCCACTTCACCCACTGCAGCTGATTCGTTTGTGGTATTTGATCATCCCAGCTGTAGCTTAATCTGCACAGGTTTTGCAGCAGTAGCTTGCTGTTCAGTGATGTCCCTTTAAAGCTTGCGCCGCAATCAGACACAACTCTCAAGGTCCCCTTTTTAGGCTGATGCAGGCCATGATGTGGGATGTACCAGACTTTTCCTTCTCTGCCTTCCAGTTGCTGTTCAGGCACCCTTTCTGCATAGCCCTTTTGTATGACATCGCCCAGAAAGTTGACATACTCCTCGTTAAGTGCTGCATTTTTCTTGAATTTCCTTTTAAGACACAGAGCCCTTTGCTCAGCAACATGGCGATTGTTTGGCTTTGACACTTTTTCTTCTCTGAAAGGTAATTTCAGACCGTAATGTCCATCAGTGAGGTTGGCGGAACTTTTCATGATTTCCAAAAACGTAAGATCTTCTTTGGACATTTCTGGCTTTTCATCAGCTGATCTCTCATTGAAGTCGTGGTTGTATTGCTTTACCAGCAGTTCCTCCAAGCTGGTTAATGATATTTGATTAACTGCAATGGTGGGACAGCTGTTTACAATTTGGCGGTCTCCTCTCAGCAGTCCACTGACAACCCATAAGGTCCATCATCATTGCTGTTCACCACCTCCCATGGTTGAATGAGTTTTGAGGCATTAGCTCCAATTAGCAGCTCCACGTCAGCGTCCATGACAGGAAGTTTCACAGAGTTTAAGTGGTGCCATGCACTTAACTCTTCCTGTTTTGGAATGTTGTCACGAGTCACAGGCATTACAGTTTGTGTGAAGGTAGCTCATAGTAATTGTTACTGTTGAGTGCAGCCACCTCCAACCCAGAAATGATGTGACTATCCACAAGCTTTTCCTGATTCATTGTTCTCAACAGGAATTTGGATTCTCTTCCTCTCATCTTAAGCTCCCTCATCAGTCGCTTTGAGCAAAAGGTGGCCGTGCTACCAGGATCTAGGAAGGCATAAGTGTTTATCACTGTGCTGCCGTTTGTAGCCTTGATCTGAACAGGCACAATGGGCAAGGCACAATCCTGTCTTCCAGCCCCAATATTGCCACATGTTTTGGTAGAAACTGTGTGATCCTCTATTGATGCGTCTTGCTGTATGTCCTCTGATGAGACTTCCTTTCTCGGTGAAAGGATGTGGAGGATGGTGGGATGTTTTAAATTACACACTTGGCAGTACAGGCCCCCCTAGAGGAGGTGAGGACCCCCCCCCCCCATCTTGTAAAATAGCACTTTACCTCTGCTTAAACCTATAGGCCTATGCCATTTCATATGCTGTGAGCTGATTATCGAGCCTTCATTTTAAGAGTCGCGGGTATATGTGCGTATTCCACTGTAGCGCCCGGTACATTAATTCCACAACGTTGGACGAAATGACATTAAGAGAACGGAATTTACAATTAAAAGGCTGATCATGGTTAACGTGTGTTGCTAACTTTATCCGGTATCCTAGCCTAATCTGTTGTTGTTCCCTAAATCTACTCATTTAGAGGGGGACAATCCACTAACATGCTTTAATTCACATGTTAATTTGATTCAGATGTGCTGATAATATCCGCCATATAAGTCTTTAAACGTCTTACCTTTAAAAGTCCATCACAAACGGTCTATTATGCGGCAACTCTACTGCGCCGATAGCCTTGCCGCTAACTTCCGGGAACTATTGAGAGGCTCCACGATCTGCCATTGTTGTAAAAAAATGGTCCACTGGAGTGAACGGAGTTGTCGCAACTCTTCTATTATAGGGCTCTGGTATTACCGAATGTATGTGAAGGCAGCACTTGATGTAACCTCTATAAAATAAAACATTATTACATGCCAACATAGTGGTTACGGAAATGAGCATGCTGTGGTGTATGTTACGGGACATAGTTCACTGTGTCATACAGTGTGTGTTGCAACCCGGACCAGTTAGTGGGGGTACCGCGGTGAGAGTTCATTCATGCTAGCTGGTTACACAGAGCAGCTCATGTTCTCACGTTGTCTGGATTAATGATAATAAAGTGTGGAAATCCGTTCTGAATGCACCGCCTCTGACTCCCATTAATCGGCTCTAAAATGCACAGTATACGTTTTTTATTCACAGTGTTGCACGTGGCTTGCATCTCATTTTGTCATACATTGTCGTTTGCAAGTGCCTATCTTTTCAAGCGCTGATTGTAAAAACAAGAATAAAGACAATTTAGCCTAATTCGATTCTCGCAATCGCAAAATTGATAAGTCTTAGTAATCTAATGATACATCCTACTGAGAAACTTCACTTATATTTCAATGCTTATGGTTTAGAAAGTGAAAATAGACACAACCCTCAGTGGAAAAAGCCAAAGGTCACTCAGCCAGCCAGGAGAGTAGCCTACTGAAAGATATCTTATCTCTTGTAAATAAAGCTTTTAGTGCCTACAGCCAAGGCTATATGATTGGGATAGGTACTTGGTGTTAGTATTACCGAATGTATCGGAAGGCAGCACTTTATGTAACCTCTATTAAATATCAACTCATTGACACAAGGCTGGGTCATAGTGAAACTTGGAATGTTACAAACAAGACGCTGCATGCAGATGAAAATTGGTTTGCTACCAACAAACAGGCTTTGAGAAACGAGCTGATTAAAACTGAGCTTTTTAAATGTGTTCATGGGCTGCAAACCCACCATTTAGATCTACAGTGATGTGGAGGGTAAAAGTATTAAGCAGAACTCCTGGTTTCAGACCAGAGGATTCTACCTTCACCAGACGCAGAGCTCTAGCAGTGATTCTGGACAAACTGAGGCAGAATCTAGATGCCTCAACAACAAGGCAGAGACACTGAGTGTGAAAAAGCAAACTGATTACTTGATTTATAATATCATTTAGGTTGGGATGGGATCTTTTTGTTTACAGATATCCAGGTTCAAGTCAGAGGATATCACAGATTGTAAATCCCCCTGACTGGATTACATTAACAAAATGGATTTAAGTAGGTTTACGTAGTTTATTAATATTAAGAAATCCCTTTAGCTACTGTAGCATATGGGCCTACATGATGCTTTTGTCTTATAATGGCAGGAATAGCCATTAAGAGTTTTGTTTAAAGAGCATTTTCTGTATAATGCAGGCAGCTTTTTAGGAATTTGTTCATGTATAGCCGCATAAATGTGTCAGGGCCTCATACGCCAAAGACACCTTCATTTACATGGAGACCTGCTTGTTTTCTTCAATTGACTCAGTTAATTGATGTAAAGAAAAAAAGAAAATGTTTTAAAAGGAACACTGAATACTCATGCCTTACACATCCTGAGAGTCACAGATGAAAAGACACAAGAAATACTTTTTATAATGACAACAGAGTACAAATTCATTAGTGTTTCAGTTTCAGATTACCCTCTTGAGTGACAATAATCTTGCTGGGCAGTTCATGTTGCGTACGTGTGAAAGATGAGGAAACAGAGACACAATACAGACCATTATCAACAATGATTATGATTTCATTCAAAACTTTAATGTGACAAGGAAAAATTGAGTTGAATGTTCCAAAAATTCATTTTTTTTAGCTGTATGTACACATTATAACCCTCATCATCAAAGCGAAAATGACCAAATTCTGGACGATTATTAAACATTGATCAGTTAAATACCTGGTTTTGTTAAGTCATCAGTCCCTTAGAGTTTAGGAATATGCTCAGATGCAACTTCCAGATCCAACATTAGGCTAATTGCCCACCACCTGACATCAATTGAAGTGATTTGTATTACTTAAAATAATAAATAAAACCAGCTGTTTCTTGAATTTCTATTCCGAAACACTTCTAAAACCCTGTTATTCTAGTTTTTCAGTTTGTATTAATATCCAGAACTGTCACCTTTTTTCATTAGTTTGATGTTGTAAAGCTACATTTGTAAATAAAGCTGGAAAAAGTATTTTTTTTAATGGATTTATATTTCAGGCTCTATGATAGTCACTATTTCAAAGGGGTTTGATTATTTTCTATAGGCACTGTACACATTTTTTTCAGTTGGTTGTTGTGGAGATCTCAATTAGGATGGAAGCTATTGATATAAATTATATCAGATTATTCTTCTTTCTCTTAAAGAAATGAAGAGCTAACATCATGCATGAAGGCAGTGAAACATGTTCTGAGATGTTGCATTATCACGAATGGAGACCGCACCCTACAGCTCCTGATGTCTTGCAGCTGTAAAAACAATAAGAAAACATTTCATTTGTAAATACAGTCTTTGCCCAATGCTTTAAATGTAAACAACTTAATGCAGAAAAAAAGGCCATTCTTCAGAAAATAATAGCAAATCAAACTATTGTTTAAGTTTTTTAGATAAATGGATGATCATAAAATAAACGTGGGGAGACGATGGTTTATAGCTTCATAAATGCCTACTACAAATTATTAATTCAGATTAAACGTTGTAAATGTGTCACTAATTTATCTGCAAGTAGACATTTAGGGTTCAGTGATCTGATAACGATTAGGTTCTGTAATCAGTCTGAATAAAACCACAGCATTAAGATACTGAGTAAGAAATAAGAGAGAATAATAACTTGAAACACAGGTATAATGTAGGACACATTAACGGGCATGCTGTGATTGGCTTGCTAAACCTGGAGTTTATGGGTTTGGGGATGAGATCACTTATGATTTAAAGTTTCTCTACAATTTGGTTGTTCATTTTTTTTCAAGTACATCTTAAAACAATGGTCCCATGTTCCATGTACTTTGTTTTTATTAATGTTACGTGCCAGGCGGGCTCTCATGTCATTTATCCTCTGGTGTTTTTATGATTCTTATTTTTTAACAGTGTTAAGAACATCCATCCATCCATCCATCTTCTCCCGCTTATCCGTGGTCGGGTCGCGGAGGTAGCAGTTCCAGCAGAGAGCCCCAAACTTTCTTTTCCCTGGCCACATCAACCAGCTCTGACTGGGGGATCCCAAGGCGCTCCCAGGCCAGAGAAGAGATATAATCCCTCCATCTGGTTCTAGGTCTACCCCTCGGTCTCTTCCCAGCTGGACGTGCCTGGAACACCTCCCTAGGGAGGCGCCCAGGTGGCATCCTAACTAGGTGCCCGAACCACCTCAACTGGCTCCTTTCGACGCGAAGGAGGAGCGGTTCAACTCCGAGTCCCTCCCGGATGACCGAACTTCTCACCTTATCCCTAAGGGAGACACCAGCCACCCTGCGGAGAAAACCCATCTCGGCCGCTTGTACCCGCGATCTTGTTCTTTCGGTCATGACCCATCCTTCATGACCATAGGTGAGGGTAGGAACGAAAATGGCCCGGTAGACAGAGAGCTTTGCCTTCTGGCTCAGCTCCCTTTTCGTCACAACGGTGCGGTAAAGAGACTGCAGTACCGCTCCCGCTCCTGTTAAGAACAGTGCTATATAAATAAAGACTTATTATGTTTGCGCATAATCCAAAAGCAAAAAATCACTTTCTCCTGGAGGTTGAGAAATGATCTACTATATGATCTTAGGCGGAGGCGTGTGGCGCAGTGGACTAGTGCGTGGGTGTTTGGATCAGGGGAGCACAGGTTCAAACCCCACTGCAGTCAGCATGTCATTGCGTCCCTGGGCAAGACACTTCACCCCAAATTGCTCCTGTGTGGATTGTCCACAGTATTGAGTATGTACTGGATAAAAGTGTCTAACAACTGACATGTAATCTTATAGTAGAACATACCACATGGGGTGTTACGACTGCCATCCCTGGAACCATTAAGCAATACATTTGGAATCCTGTTCAGCCAGTTTGCTTTAATCCTTTTACCAATCTGATTCTGAGGAAAGAGTAGTATCAGAACTGCACTGAAACAGTTTAGTTTGTAATCATTCCTCCATACTGGCTTTGGAAAGAGCTTCCTAACACCTCACACTGTGTGTTTAATACAATTCAAATCAATGTTTTTGTTGGATGTGTTCAAAGCAGAAATGTTTACATGCTGCCATAGTAGGAAAAACACAGGTGGGGAGGTCAAAAGGCACATGCCTATTTTCAACCACAGACATTTTGAACACATGAAAAGGATGTTTTTCTCTTTTAAAACAGGAAAAGGACTCACTGTCACTGGAACCAGGTTTCTAGGGCTATAAACCGGTATCTTTCACTGCAAACAAGAAAGAAAGACACCATTAGAAATAAAAAGACAGAATTACAATTGCACATAAGATACAGATTAAACATAGGACACATGAACAAACAATGGTTCTCTAGACTCAAAGCTTGGGTTTGGGCATGATATCTTTTTTTATGGTGAATGGTTTCTGTACAATGTGTGGCTTATTTTTTTTCAGGCAAAACACATTCTTCTAAGGTATGGAGCTGATGATGAGGATAATTGAGTACTACTGACTATAAACCTCATAATGTGATTTGTGAGTTCAAACTACAAACCATGGAACTGCATTGAATTGAATTTACTTTGGCTGCAAATGTTACTCAATTTTGAAATGTGCGTACGATATGTCTTTGTATGAAGGGTTGTTTTGAAATATATTTTATTATAATTATTTAGCTTTTTTTGTATTACTCTTTTAATTTATGTTTGCTGTGCATCCGTTTGTTTGTTTTTCTAGCACCTGTACCTCAGGGAATGTTGAGCTTTCGAAGCCCACTTCTGTATGTGTGCATGTCTTTTATTGTATAAAATGTTAATACAAACATTGTTCAAAAGGGAAGCTTTAACGATGTCTAAACATTAACTTTCCAATACACATCACAATAATTTATATAGGAATTAAATAATTGTTTTCATTATTTTCTACATTCAACAGCCTATTTTTTTAAGCACATGCAGAAAGAAGGACATAAAAAGAGTTATATTTCTCATTGAGAAACACTGTATAACAAAGATAGACACTGAAAATACCCTGGCCTATAGGAAGCAAGTAGGGCGGTTCTCTGCCCTCAGGCAGCCCGGGTTATGGCTAGAAAGGATCCGTCTAGTGTAAATATGACGTCACGTTCTCGTTCTAACTCTCGTAATCGGAGCGGCTCGGAAACACATCTACACTACAGAAGTAACATGACGCAACATACACATTAATGCAGCAGCAATATTAATAGAGAAACATCAGACATAATAGTAAAACACTGCAAGGGAACATTGTATTGCACCAGGAACTATCTTGGGACTTTTACTGCGACAACGTTGATTTGCCTTTGAATAAAAAATAAACCATAGTGTTGGTGATCTACAGTGTTGTCATTCTTCTTTGAACACCAGCAAGACCGCTAACACCCTATTTCAACAATCACACTCCCTGTAATTCACATAATTAATAGATAGTTTAGCTTCTCATCATTATTTGCTGTGGCCTACTGATGTTAACGATCGTAACTGAAAGGCTGACTGCCAAACGTAAACATTCAGCCACGTGACATTCAGCCAAACTCTCGCGAGAGTTTTACACAAGACGGATCCTTTCAAGCCATAACCGGCAGCCCGAGCCCCTGCTCTGAAGTGAAAGTAAAGATAAGGCGGTTAAATGTCCTAAACTGTGTAGAAATATAAGAATAAATGCTATAATCTGCAACAGACATGTAGGGCTCAATGTTCTTCAGTCGAAAAGACTGACTGCATCAAACCATGAAGTACTCACACAGTTGGGCTGCTTCTTTGTTGCAATCAATCTCGTTCAATAACTCAGCAGACACTTCGACAGCTCGGGTCTCACTGAAAGTGGATATCAGGACCTCTGTGATCTCTAAGAAGCTTTTTCCCTCCACCCTGTTGAGCGCGACCCGCGGCAACGTTCTGCGGTGCACAAGCTCGTAGCAGAAATGGTCAAAGTTGAGCGTTGACAGGTTCGACAACATGAGTTTTACAGCCTTTCGTTTGTCCATTTCTCAGCAACAGATGTGGGACTGACGTGACTTTTTCTCGCAGACCAGCTGCAGAGGACACACAGCTGGATTTGCTTTTCTCTTGAACCGACTCACTGCTGCCGCGTTGAAGGGTTTGAAACATAGACTGTATGACTCATGGTGCCTTCATATGCAGTCGGGAAACTATAATGATCATTATAGATATGTCAATAATACAGGACATACATTATATATTAGTTATATACTGCAGTATATGCCTATACGTACACACGTAGACCAACATACTCTATATTAGCTTTCACCGATAATTATGTTCTTTATCCCAAATTAGTTGAATCGAAAGATAAGTAAATTATTAAGTTTGAGAGGCTCTAACCAGAGCATTTTTTGCCTTTTGGCTTCAAGAATGACTGAGAATGACATTATCCAAATGTTTTCCAATTAACTGGTTGTTGACTATAGGCTACTGGCCTATATCTCAAGACTTAAATACATGAGAAATGGCTAAAAAGAAGCAGAACAACATGTGAGTACTAATTTTTAACCAACAGAGGAGAATGTTTACCCAAAAACTGCACCTATACTTGAGTATTTATTTCACAATGAAGAGAGATGTCAAAAGCTGCCTGCTACAGCAAAATGTACCTTGACCCGACAAACAACAGTCGACATCAAAAGGGAACCATCAGAGGAAGTCTCAGATGCAGGTTTCCTTTTTATTGCTTTACTAATATTACTTCAATCAATCAATCAAAGGCTATTTATCCCAATATCACACATATTACATTTGTCTCAGGGGGCTTTACAGAAAAACTACAAAATAAAACCCATAGCCAATTGGGGGAACAAATGGAAGAAACCTCAGGAAGAGCAGCAGAGTATACGGATCCAGACGTGCAATAGGTGTTGTGTACATTTGAAAGATAACAAATGTATAACAGAGACAGTAGTGAATCAATTAGAAGAAGATTAATCCAGGTGGATGTCAAAAATCTTCCAGGATTTATTACACTGCAGTCCAGGGCTGTCCAAACTACGGCCCGGGCCCTCAGCAAATACAAAAAGTATAATGGAATACGGCCCACAAATGAAAGTCTTGCTTTTCTTATATTGCTCTTCTTAAATATATATGTAAAACTATATTACACAGTAGTATTCATGTATAAGACCACTTTAAAAATAAATTCAGTCAATTAAAGTTGGAAACATTTTCTAAAATATCTTAGTTGATAAGAAAAAGCCCAATAGCTTAATTACATAACAAGCTTGAAATAGAGCCTTCATATTTCCTCTGAGGCTTCTGTTTTAAGGAATGAGCTGCCAACAAGATATGAAACCCTCTGGAGATCTGTGATGTAGGATGTTTTTTTCTTAAAGCATATCCATGTATCAAGTCTAATTTACCTACATTTTGCTAATTTATAACTTAACTTACGAGGCAATATATCTCTAAGTGGCCCAGCCCTTCGTATATCTTTATGTGGCCCTCTGTGAAAAAAAGTTTGGACACCCCTGCTGTAGTCTAATAACATGCCACTGTGGTCTAGGTCTGCTGAGAAGCTGTATAAGGGGGAATAGATATATCAGATCTATTTTAAATCTTATAAATCATTTTGTAGCAACTGTAAAGTGTAGCCTGAGCCTGCATGACGCCTTAGTGTTTTAATGGTAAGAACAGCCATTCAAACTTTTATTTAAAGGGCATTTTCTGTAATGCAGGCTGCTTTTTAGGGATTTGTTAACATAGAAGTGCATACATGTGTCAGGCCTCTTTATAGTCTAGATAAATATTATATGAGACACCTCCATTTACATGAAGACCTGCTTGTTTTCTCTTCAAAAGGTTAAATGGAAACAATATTGAATACCCATGCCTATACTGAGAGCCACAGTACAAAGCATTCATACATGTTTCAGTTTCAGTATCAGATTACCCTCTTGTGTGGCAATAATCTTGCTGGACATGATGGGAATAGAAGTACAAAAGATGAGAAATACAGACCAAAACAATGGCTTTGATTTCATTAAAAACGTTTAACTTTATTGGGATAAAAATAACATTTGAATGTGCCATGGTTGTTGAAGATATCTCAATTCAGATTGAAGCTTTTGATATAAATTATTTCGATTTTTTTCCTTAAAACATCCAGCATTCAGGCAGTGAAACATGATCTGAGATGTTGCATTACCACCGATACCACTCACTACAGCTCCTGGTCAGGGTCTTGCAGCTGTAAGACATTTAAGAAGAAATTAAATGTGAATTGTACATCTTTGCCCAATGCTTTACATGTAGGCTATAAACCAATTATGGACATGCCAACTTACTGTCAAAAAGAGCAGTCTAATGTTTTCCGGTTGTGTTTCTGACTGTAAACAAATAAGAACAACATTTAGGGTACAGACAGATTGCAGAAGGTGTTCTCAATGGAAACCAGTCTGGGCCATTCTCAAAGGATTTACGAAATGTCTCCATTGTTAAGAGAAATGTAAGATGATTTCAATTGAAACAAGGAAACACTGGCAGGTCGTCAGTGACATAACTTCCAGGAAACTTAACTTATGCAACAGTAACCTACAGCACAAGTTAAAGAGCGAGAAAAAACGTGGGCTATTCGAATCGAAACAAACAATGGTGTACAACTTTATCTATGCAGAAATATATTGCCAATGCCTACTCTATATTATCGACTATTTGAATTGTGAACTGTCGGTGATTTATCTGACATTTTAGGGTTCAATGTTCTGCAGATGATTCGGCTCTGTTCTCATTCTGCATCAAAGACATGAAGCGACACTTACCGAGTTGGTCTGCTTCCTCGTTGCAGCCAATCTCTCTCAACATCTCCACAGCTACCCCAACAGCGCCAGTCTCCGTGAAAGTGGAAACGAGGACGTTTGTGATCTCTAAGCGGCTTTTGCCCTCCACCCTGATCCGTGCAACCCGCGGTCCTTCATTGCGATATAAAAGCTCGTGGCGGAAATTGTCAAAGTTACTGCTCGACAGACCCTCGAACATGTCAGCTATAGCCATCTTAATATTTCGAGAAGACATTTCTAAACCTGGTTACTGCGTGGGGGGGGATCTGAAATGTCCTGTTGATTTGAACTTTCCCTCGTTCACCCCGATATAGAAAATAATAACCAGGTTTAGACGCATTCAGGAAGGAGGCTTTCACTGCCGCTGGAAAATGTCGAAATTATGACTTCTCAGATGTCAATGTAACGAGGAAACACAATGAAATAAGTGGTTTGCGAAAACAGATTATAGATAATAATTAAATCGCCAGTTTGATTGATATTCAAACAAACGAGATTCAGGAAAATGTATACATACATCAAGAGGGACTGTTTTGAAAATACCCCTTTCAAGTGCAAATATGTATTTAGAGAAGAGTAGGCCAACAAATCACAAAGACCCTATTCACATGAAAATCATTTGGTATCATGCACTCTAATAATAATAATAATAATAATAATAATAATAGCATGATACTTACAAAAAGCCTTTTGTACTCATGTCATTAAAATAATATATAACAAGAAGGGATATACATCTATCAAGTATGAGAAACACACATTTTAGTGTTTTATTGGCAGTATTTACAATATTAATGGAGTAAGACTCTCACACAAATCATTGAGTTTATATACAGTTTATTTACACAAAGCAATCATCCCACAGTCTTTCACAGTGATTGTTTCTGAACAGAAACACATAAACTGAGATTATTTTCAGGCGAGGTAGACATGAGTTTTGTATTTTAAAAAATACATATAAATGCACAAAACTCTACATTGCATGACCATATGAACACTATTTACAACCAATTAGTTCTCAGAAACACATAACATTTTAAGAGTGGTCCCTGATGTTGCAAACAAGTATTAGTGCTTCAAATGCCCCTGGGCTGTTGTTTTTGGGCTGATATGCTATATTAATGGGTCAGTTTTTGGAACACTTTTATCTAATTTGATCCACTATTTAAGAAAAACTAAAATATTGATTGATTGCATGAATTTGATGAGTTTTTTGATCTTTTTATTCCCTGAAATGCAGCATCTTGGCTCTCTGCATCATCCTCACCGGTACTGCACTTCAGCCAGGGCTCGAGGAGGCAGTGTTTACTTCATAGGCTGGTTTAAGTCCTCCTGGCACCCATTCTCTACTTTGACGCCCATGTTTCACTGCTGTGCTTTGACGTAGCTGCAGGTACCCCGGGCCACGACTCTTTGTTCGTCGGCAAAACGTTCAGGCTCGTCAGGACCTCCTGCGCCGTCTTTCCCAGCATGCCCTGTATGTCACAAGCAAAGCGGTAGACGTAGCGTTTGCCCGCTGTCTTGTGGATGATGTTCTTGTGGTAGTAGTAACGCAGGCCACGGCTCAACTTCTCGTAGTTCATTTTGGGTTTGTTCTTGCATTGGCCCCAGCGCTTAGCCACCTGTGGGGTCAACAAAAACATATAGAGTTCAACTTAGTGTCATGCCAATAAAGACCCTTTGTATTGTATTGTATTGTCTTTAGTTAAGAAAACAATACATGTTGCAAAGTTGTATAAGTACTCTGATCCCACACCAAAGTGACATGATATCAATGTAGAAATACTCCATTACAATTAAAAGTGCATTTAAAATCCTCCTTAAGTCAAATGTGTGAGAAGTAGTATCAGAAAAATGTAGCAGTATCAATTATATGTATTTATTGCTGAAGCTGCTCAAGGTGGAACTAGTTTGAACTATTTCAGTGAATGTAATAATATACATTACATTTAGTTTAGTTTATTCAAGAGGTTCAAAAGATAATGTGAGGGGTCATGAGATGATGAAAGAGTTACATAACACCACCTGAACATATTTTCCTTGCTTATCTCCAGTGGCTGCAAGGAAGTGCTTGAGGTGACACAGGCTTGCCACTTTCAACCAGAGAGGGCAGCAAAACTCTGCTTTCAGCCACTTACTCTTAGTTGACAGGAAAGACTAATCCATTACAAATATTTGTCTTCCTGTATTTGACTTTTCTGTAACCTTTTTGTTACAATAAACAATTTGACCTCTCGACCACTAATATGTGTATAAACGCCATGTTGAATGTTCACAGGGTATATGTCGCAGACTCACTCAGACATTTGAATTGTGCCCTCACAGATTTATTTTTGTAAAGACCAAAAGGGTTAGAAAGCACTCATTTAATTCTTAATGCATTTTATGAATTTTAAGATATATTTGTATGAATAGTCTTAAACAGAAAAGTAAGTATTTATAGTTGTCAACAGCATGTTTAGTAGGCATACAAGTGTCAAGTAGCATACAATGGAAATACAGGACTCAAGTAAATGTACTGTTTCTTTCCACTACTGCTTTGTAGTACTTTTTCTTACCTCTGCAGGGTCGGACATCTTGAATTCCCAGCCATCTCCCGTCCAGCAGATGAAGGTACAGCAGGCAGAGTCCAGTAGTAGCTCCAGTAAAAACTGCCACAACTGGATCGGACCAGAACCTGAATAAAAAAATAAATGTTGTTATCGAGTTAAAATGGCAATGTCGTTTTTATAAACTTTTATAATAAATGAGTTGAAGAGGTATTGTGGTCATTTTTGTGAAGTACATAACTATTATCAGCAGAATATACTTAAAGCATGTATTACTGATGTCTGGATTTTTGATGCATTTAATGGACAAGTATAATTTCAATGTTGTCAAAGTGGCGCTATTTATTATTTATTTATTAAACATAAATTACGAACCTGGATAAGCTGACATCCCCGTCATCTGGCCATCCCTGTCCAGCCTCTGAAGGTGAGTGTTTTTGCGTTTGACCACACGGGGACAGTACTGCTCTGAGGACTGAGGGCCGTGGTTTGAGGGGCAGGGGGCCGGGTGTGGGTGAGGTAAGGGGGCAGTGAAGTTGGGGGAAGAGTAATCCGGCCAGAAGGACGACGACTGCCTCTGCCCGTCAGAGTCGTAGAGTTCAGCCGAGTGACACGAGAAGCTGTGATCCGTCTCACCTGAAACACAGAGAAGAAACATATTAGATGGGGTGTTTTTAATGGTTTCATAAAAGTCCGATGAGAAAAACTTAAACTGATAAAGAACAACAAAAATAAATAAGATATAAATATAATAATGAAAAGTATAATATATAAAGACGAAAAAATATATAGGAATTGTATTATTCGATTTTTTTTCTGAATAATACATTTCCAAGAGTTAAAATACATTATTTATTATTATTATTATTATTATATTGTATTGTCTGGAAATTTGTAAAAAAAATGATATTGAGTAATAAAAAAACAACAACTAATATATAGAAAAATGAATGAACAAATACATGTGAAAATAAATGAACATTTTGATTTTGTTTTCTTTTAAATGTCTCTGGATATTTCCATTTTTGTATTTGCTTATTATTTGTATTTGTCTTCATATTTCATTTACTTTTTGTTGTTCTTTTATATATATTTTACGCGGATTTTCTTATTCTTTTACACATTAGCTTTTTTGATGTCACTCCTTTGACTCCATATTCTTAACATCAGGTAAAGTGTCTTACTTTGTGAGGTTCCTTTGGCAGTGAGGAAGGGGCTGTGGCTGCCCTCCAGGGCCGGGCTGAACTGTCCATTTTGGGGCACGAGGCTCTGGTACGTCTGAAGAGACTCGTGGTAACCAGTTTGGGACTGGCCTACCATCAGACCATCTGCAAATCAAACAGAAAGATAGTCACAAAGAAATCCCTTTGGAAAAAACTAAAAGATAATTACAGTACGAGTATTAGCTCACCCTGTGGATATGAGGCCCACCAGTTGAACTCGTGGTATGAGTCCAGGTTGAAGAGGGAGGAGTCACTAGGGCTCGCTGAGGGGGGAAAAGCAAAAATGAGAAATACGTCAAAACCACCAACATATGCCCAGTTGTAAAATCAGATGAGGTACATTTGCTAAGTTCAATTGCTATTGTACAACTTTAAGGTACTTGTACTTTCTATATTGTGCTACTGCCCGACTACAACTCCCAAATGGCAACATTATGCTTTTACTAAATGTATTTGATAGCATACATACTTTGCAGATTCAATTCAATAATACAACATTTAATAAAAAAAAAGGATGCATTATTGTTGATTAAGAACAAAATAATTTATCCCTGGGGAAAGAGGAAACCATAAGCTACCAAGCAGCATATATGAATAATACATTATTATATATACACATTATTGCATCAATCATCATAACTGTATAATTAGAATACCATATGCACTATGCCTATTATGTACTATTCTTTAACTAAGATATTTTCGACACAGTGTATTACTACTTTTACTCAAGTTAGAGACACAAATTCTACTACACATGAATCATATTAGCAAACACGATTGCATATTATTTTGTATCTTGACGTTTGAGACACACACCTTTAATTTCATAAGTGTGAGAAACTTTTGGTGGGTCAGGGTAGCTGCTCTCTGCGACGTACTGCTGCTGTCCGGATGTTTTACTGTCTAACAGAAAAGACAGGTCTTCACCAGGGCAGTCTGGAGGTTAAACACAACACACACACATGGAGCCAGTTAGTGATGATGATGGTGGAAGGAATAGAGGCAGTGTTCATGCTTGTGCAAAAGACAACACTAATGGTTTTAATCGACATTAATGCCTTATGTTTTACAGTTATTTCATGAATTTATCCCTACTGCACTGCATTGGCAAGCTAATGGTTTTCATTAGTTTAGCAAGGATATATTCAGTTGCCGAAGACTTAAAATAAGTAAATCAGGTTCAACACATTGACGTTTGTTGAATTTCACTTAAAGACATTATGCAGTCGATCAGCTGCAATGAGCTCTACATTTGTAATGCATTCAGGTGCTTTTTTAAACCTTTGTAATGCCATACTTTCACATGACCTTTTTCAGGTTGCTTCACATTATTCTTTGTAGTTTAATTTTCTTATAACCACACTTGTGAGTGCATTGCCAAGTGTAGATTTCAGATGTAAAAACATAATTTGATGGATTACAGAGGAATACTTTGTCCTGACAACAAAACAACTACTACATTAAAACTCTGAATAAACTCTAAACAGCATATCCAGAATGTTTCAAGTGTATTCTCTTTTTAAAATGGAACAAACTGAAACCCTGATTCTGCCCTAAGTTGCCCTAAGGTCCTGTAAGCGCTTAAGTGCATTAAAGCTCAGCAAAATAGTTGTTAGAAGAGGAAATATGGAGTGATTTTGTAAGTATGTGGATTTTTATCTGAAGGGTGGATGTTGACGCAAGAATAAGACATTTGTTTACTGTCGAATCAGCACCAGGCACTCAGGTTTATTCAGCTCAAGAGATGGAGGTAGGAGGAAACGAGGGAGGGAGGGGGGAGGAAGAGAGAGGAGGAAACGCCAGCGAAGGGAGGGTGACAGAGTAGTGATGGAGGTCTGGAGAGGGGGGGACTCTAAATCTGTTTGAGGAGGAAGTCTGGAGGAAAGGATTAGGGAAGACAGAGAGGGGAGTGTCTTTAACCTGACCACCCTTTCTCTCTATCTTTGCCTACCTCAGCTCATTCAAGCATTATTCACACACCCACTCACACAAACAAACACACACACCCACGCGCACACACCCACGCGCACACGCACACGCGCACACACACACACGCACACACACACACACACACACACACACACACACACACACACACACACACACACACACACACACACACACACACACACACACACACACACACACACACACACACACACACACACACACACACACACACACACACACACACACACACACACACACACACACACACACACACACAGAACCCCAGTATCCGGATTGTTAGCGGCCCGGGGGTCAAGGTCTCATTGAGAGAGCTCTGACAGATGTGATGATACTCTCTGTGCAAATATTTCCTCTGTCCTTCAGCTGCTCAGGTCCAGAGGAAACAGATTGTGCAGACATTTAAAAAAAAAAAAAAAATCTCTGGGCATCAATGAGAGAATAAGCCTTCAGAAGTCATGATGTTCCACCCGTGATGGAGCAAGTGATTCTATAAACTCACCATAAGATGCAAAGTCGAAGCCAGCTGGCACTTCCTGAGTCCTGAAGTCTTCCGTGTAATATCCAGGCTGGCAAATCTCCATCTGTGTGGAAAGAGTCGAGATTACAACTTTAATCGTCGTCATTAATTCTCATTGTTGATCAATATCTAAAGGCAGAGACAACATGAAAAGCCTTGCACTTCATATTGATTGAAACAAAAACAGATGTGAATAATTTTCTTTAAATAAGTGATACATCAGGTTGAGCACTTATCCTGTTTGGCAAATTGTCTTTTTATAATGCATAAATGTACAAATGTAAGCAGGGCAATTAAAAAAAAGTTGCTTTATGATCCTGTCGTGGAAAGTCAGACATTTTTTAAGATATTTCACTGGATGACACTTTTTTTTCTTGTATTTGACTAACTTTGAAGCTGAATTTGTGATTGCATTGCTTTTGTCAATGAATGCACCACCAACGATTATATAAGAGTACTAATTCCATTATTTTTAATTGTTTTGTCTAATAATTAATGTATCATAACGTAGTAAAAAACACCTCATAAAGACAATCATGCTATTGAACCCAATATGTGCTTGTGATAAAGAAGGGATACAAAATAAAATATAGCAAGGCTTGACATTGTCATGAATGAAATACACGAGTTTCTATGCTTGATTCAATAAATAAATAATTTGATCTTCTGTTGTATAAATAAATAATACATACCTTTATTTTCAAGTCTTTGCTGTCTGTGTTTCTGTCTCCAGGTTTGGTGATAGTGTCCCAGTACATGTCTCTTTTTTTCCCAGATCCACACACGCTATTCACCGGCTTCACGGAAACAGAGAGTGGTCAGTCCCGGCCGGACCGGTCCCGTTTTAAACGCGTCGGAGGTGGGAGGGGCTCTGCGTCGTGACCGGGTTTGTTTAATGGAACGTGACGTCAGACGCACCCTCCCCATAGCACAAAGCAACTAAACCTTCATTCATAAAATTCCCCCTGACAAATAAATCATCCGGTAAAATATATTAAATCCCGACCAGCTCAAACATTGGAACATATTCAGAAACTGTAATTCAGTAATGATGTCAACATCCACTATAACAGTATTCAGGGGCAAGTAAACTTTGCGACAAAAGTGTTAGCAACCAGAAGAAGGCTATCAAAAGTAGGCCAAACTCACACGGCAGCAGAATTGATATGTCAATGCAGTCATACTATCGAGGCTATTATTTGATTGCTGATCAAATTACAATTATCATTTTAGCCTTCCCAGCTCCAACACACTTTATAAGGCACATTTGTAATCGCATTTTAGCCTAGACGTTTTGTAGGCCTACTAAACATTTAATCTGAAAAATAAAGCACAGTAAAAGGTAATGGCATTGCTCAAGTAGATTATACCTAAGTGAAACATAGAGAGGCCTATATTATATAGAAGACAACATCATAACATGAAGGATGATTTATTGATTTCAAAAATATATTTTAAAAGAAAAAGAAAATGAACGACGTTAAAGATGACCTCCACTCTAATAATAATGGTTCATAATTAACAGATAGTTGCAGATCTATGAACACCACATCTCAAAACCCTAAAATAAAACATATTGTAAAAGATACAGCAATACACGTTGTCACTGCAGCATATTGGTTAGCAAATCAATACGGTTCAATATTTCTCGATACAAATAATTTAACTATGAAACCACGTTATTAATCCCACATGGGGAAGTTAATAAGCCTGTAGAGGATTACATTAAAAAAAATCCATAGAAAAATGTGAGAATAAAGAAAACATGGCGGAATAATTGGCAGCCAAAACAACAGTGTTATTTTTATATTCTCTCACTGAATGGCTCTCTGATTGTCTGACAGGCGGGACTCAATAACTGAGCCAATGTTTGGGTGCGGATGAAGTGCAGGCTTTTGAAATCAGAGCAGTCAGTTTCTAATTAGGTGGGAGGAAGAAAGAAAAAATCTCTGTATCTTTAGAAACCATTCGACACAACAATGGCCCGTAATTTTTTTTTTTTAAAACACAAGTACTTGCTGAAGAAAGTCTGAATCACGGCGTGAGTGGCTGCAGCAGATAAGGCCGACCCCAGGGCCTTGTATAAACAAACAACTCACACACACACACACACACACACACACACACACACACACACACACACACACACACACACACACACACACACACACACACACACACACACACACACACACACACACACACACACACACACACACACAAATGTGCGCGCACACACATCTGGAAAAGTGGAGCTGGGTGAAATCGTGCGCGTCGGTGGGAGACGGGAGTCGTGATTGGAGCCCCTCCTCAAGAAAAGGACATCGGGGGTAAGGTTACACAACATGAAGTGATTAACAACCGTCTGCAGTCAACTATCAGGACTCCACCTGGGGTAACAGGGGGTTAAAGTAAACGGTCACGGAACAGTACAAATATCAACAAACTGTGGGAAATGTAAAGAAAAATAAAAGTTGTAATGGCACACACTGGAGTAGTGGACGTTTCATGAAAACATGTTTTCGTGAAATAAAGTCATTCTTCATGCTAAAACTTGATTAAAACACTTACATCTTCCCTTATTGTCAGCACACAATGTTCCTGCATTAGAAACCTAAGTAGGCCTTTGTGTAAGTTGAGCAAAATGAGGTCTTTTTAAAATTGTAAAAGTACTCGAGCCCTGTGACAGTATTAGGCCTATACAATGTATTTGATGGATTATTACTCCTCGTGCATTTTCTTTTTTACGAATGGATTATAATGACTCCTCCAGTGATTGTTCCATGAGTTTGTGAAACGTATTAAAATAATGACAAATGCCATCACAAAACCCCAAAGTTCCAAATGTTTGGAAATGTTGGCTTATCTATAATCATATCTCTTCATATGTTTAGTTTGTAAAGTACATTTGCCGATATTTGTAGTAAAAAGTAAAATACTGTATTTTCCTCTGAAATGTCGTAAGTAAAAAGTACCATGAAAATACTTTTGTAAAAGTATCTAAAGTTTGTACTTAACTTCTGTACATTTACTATATTATATTCCACCACTGACTTTGCCCATGTTGAAGTAATGTAGTCTTGAAAACGTCAACAAGAATGTTGTCTTCACCTCAAGTAAAATGTATAAAGTGACTCTTACTTTACAATTATTCAATCAATGAGCACTGAATGAAACAGGAAGTGTAATTAAAAACTGCTTAGTTTCTTTTGCACTTTTTATATCCTATAGACGGGAAGGAATTAATTGCTCTATTTCTGTTCTGATCTTTCTGTTTTTTAACTTAAATAGTTTGGCTTATTTGATGCTTAAGTACCTGCAGTATTCTGAATGCATATCCTCTTGGTTGATTGTATTTGTTGGAAGATGCTTTGGATAAAATATAAATAATATGCAATCTTTGAAGAAGGGAGTTGTCTAACATTTGGTTATTTTCAAGAACATTCATTAAGTCTAAGGCTAAGCTAAAATGTTATCAGGTCTGTCTCAAAACAACAGTTAGGTGACCAGCATTGAAACATGATTTACTTCCTGAATGTATTTCTCCTGTCCATGGCCTTTAAGAAATACACATCAATGTTAACCTCTGTTTGTGCACATATTCAAAATCTGAAGTTAATATAGGGCTCCAGCAGTTAGAGTTAGACACATCCCATGGGTATTTAGTGACAGTCTGCACTGCAGTTTCAGTCTTATAAGCTGTTGTGAAATGATTGGTACATACGCTGGTGTTTATTGTGCCATTTAAGCATGTATATGGCATGATATCTCCAAAGGTGCACATCTTGTAGAGATCTTCTTTTTTTTGTATCCACCAACACTATTTTGTTCTGACACTTTACAGGCTTTCAGTATTCAGCACCTTTTACTTTCACTTCTGTTTAACTATTGCAAAACACTAATCAAGTGTTGTTTTAAATGATGTTAAGTATGTCATGTTTTCCAATGTCCACACATGAATCTACTGCAACACACACAAACTAGCTTGTGTTTTGCCCTTCTGAGCAGTAAGTGACTGTTGTTTCATGAGAAGTAGTTTCAGAGCAGTGACTTCACTTCCCAATTTACAGAGAGAGAGAAAGAGAGAGAGAGAGAGAGAGAGAGAGAGAGAGAGAGAGAGAGAGAGAGAGAGAGAGAGAGAGAGAGAGAGAGAGAGAGAGAGAGAGAACTTGTCATCCGGTTTTGGTCTGCGAGCAAAAAATTGTAACTGCAATGGTTTGCGCCATAGAGCCAATGCACCCCTGCATGCATTGAAGTGAGGTTAGAAGGCTTAATTATCTGCACCATTTATAAAAAACGACTAAATGACAAAGACTGCAAAGCTGCTGCAATGGACTGTACGATAAAGGTACGTGTTTAATAGTTTTTTACGCTGCTGCTGTGGTGAAAATGACAGCCACCCACCAGCCCGCTGAGTGAGAGAGTCAAAGCGGTGATGCGAGCTCCCCACTCTTTCCTTCTTGTACAAAATTTCCTCTTCCTTCCCGTTCGTGGTTGTATGTCGGCTCTATAATAACACAACTAACCACTACATCTTTACACTCAGATAAAAACACTAATTGGTGGCCGGTTACACGCGTAAAAGAGGATTTCCAAAATCGTTTCAGTTTTTTTTTCTTCTGATTGATGTTTTACATGGGAGCTCACTATCCACGGAACCTCAACACATACACACAAATAACGCAGAGATAACTTAATATTTAGCAGGTTTACGAACTTTAACGAATAATTCGTGAATTAAAGGATGCTGGATTTAATTTGTGCGCACAAGGCATGCAGGTGTCGCTGAAGGCGCCATGGATCAACTTAGTCCATTTTCAGCTGAGGAGGACTCATTTTCATCAGATGACTGGTATTTCACATTTTCTGTTTGAGTTATCCGGACAAACAAAGCTCAGTAATTGTTTCATTTTCGTATCCTCTCTTAAATGCAAAAAGGCCTTCGTGTCAGAACCTCAAATCGAAATGCACTTTTTAATAAAGTTAACGCTGAAAACTCTTCATTGCGCAACGAAAGAAAACAAAATGTTTATCTGATGGTGTCGGACACAAATTGCCTAAATACATGGCCTTATTTATGTTTCTTCATCGAATGTGGGTGTAATATACACTATTTGCCTGAAGGCTTTTATATTTATTGCTGCATTACAATGTAATTGTAATCTTCGGGAGAATCTTAAAGATGTTAACTAAATTCGTTTACTAAATCCCATGCGATGTTTAAAATGTGAAATAATTGGTTTTACATGACATTACCACAACGAAACATTTGATACGTCAACCAAAACTAAATGTCTTATTCAGCCAATTGTAACAAGAGGAAATGCATTTAATTATAAAAGTTCTCAGTGGTTTGAGGAACTATTATTGTACCATACTTGTGTCTCTCTTGTTTAGTTTCCAAAAAATATGTCTATGAAAGCATTTTAGTTAAGTTAATTATTTGTACATTATTTTCCTTCATAAAAAAATAGCAACTTACGGTCCTTTGCAGGAAAAGGAGGACATCCTGTTACCAAAGCTTAAATAATTAATGTAGTCCTTTAAAAGTGTATCTATTTAATGTTTTAGTTTGTTTAAATGCTGGACCATATTCAGAATTATCAGTTAAAAACATAATCATTGAGATAATGAGTCTCCTGTACTGTGTCGCAGCAGATTGTTTGTATGAGGTTATTTTAAGTATAATTTATTGCTGCAAACGGGAGCACTTGTCAGGTGTCGTTATCTGAACTCAGCAGGCTTCCTGTCAGAAACCTCAGACTTTCCGCACACATTTCCGCTCAGTGAACTAGAAAAAAAAATGGTGAAAAGGCAACAAAGCCTCTCCTGGAAGAAACGAAGTGGTCAAACTAAGGCGTTGCATTGTCCAAACTCCACATTGTCCCCTCAGAGGGTCTGGGAGGTGCAGGAGGCTGTCTGCGGCCTGCAGGTCTGAGATCAGCCAGGCCCGACCTGTGGAAACCGCAGCGTGTTTTTGTAGCACAAAGTGCAGCTGCTCAGGCCTTTGCAAAATCAGCTTAGCTTTTACTTCTGCTTTTTGCCACTTGCCTCAGACATGGCGAGCACGGAGGGCTGTGCCTTTGCACAACTTGATCTCTGGCCTGTTACTGAAGGCTACACCTTGTTTTAGAAGAGTTTCGTTTCATTTTATATTCTCCCATAGCCTTGAGAGGAGTTGACAGATTAAAATATCCTATCTGGAAGCCATTTTGCTAACAGGAGCTCAGTGACATTTAAAAACGTTTTTAATGTCTAGAAGCACATACAAAATAAGGCTGGAAGAAAGAACAGACCAAGGAATCATTACGTTATTATTATAAAGCCTGTAAATGATTCTACTGATCAGTTAATCTAAAATTAAAAATATATCTGTGCTTGTCTCACCAAATATTTAAATATCCATTAATCCAAAAAGAAATTGTACAGGATGGACCAAAATAGCATGGATGAAATCAGCATTATGAGGCTGCAGTGCACTTCAAATGTAGGAGGGATGATAATGCCACAAACATATGGCACCAAATCAACCTTTTAAACACTTAAACTATCAAAGTAATTGGTGTTTCCAAACCTGACTCTAAATACAAATCATAGTTGACGTAATAGATGTTCTCTAATTCCTTGGTTGCAGTGGTTCCCAACCTTTTTGACTTGAAGCCCCTTTAAACAAAGCAAGTGTGTTCTTGTGATCAAACAACAAAGAACTCTCCCAATTGTTTTATTTCAATATGTTGTACAGCTCTAGAGGAACCTTTTAAATGAAGTAACAAGAAAAAAAGGGAAAGATTAGAAAGAAAAATGTAAAAACATTCTGTGCAGCAGTAAGGTTTTGTTATCTGCTTTCCTACGTTGCTAGTATTTGGTGTTTCCTCAGATTTAACCTTTCACCAGTTGAGAGCACCTGGATTTAGAGCTAACAACTATATTATTTTATCTGATCATGTGATTGACAGCATATTTATTTGCAACTGTTTTGTATGTCGCCAATTTATAAATCCATAAAGCAAGAAATGTAAGGTTCAAGTTAATCAAATGAGAAAAAAAGTTATATTTGTTGTGCAAACATTGTAGAAAATGCAATCACTTTCTTGTTTTTACTCTTGGTAAGACAACATAAAAAAATGTTATGTAATTAATAAGCAGGTCAGTCAATTCTGAAAATAGTTGCAGCCCATTTACCAGATAGGCTACAGCCATAGGCTAAAATAGGTCACTCAAGCTGCTGCTCGACCTACAAATACAAAATCATATCTCAAAATGTTTTTGAGCACATTTTATCTAATTAAATCAAAATCCATGACATTCAAATTAGGAGCTTTTGAGCTTTAAAACACTACAACCCCCCTCCATGTCTGATTCATTACATGAATGTCAGTTATTTATAATTTCATTCCTGGTGTCTTGTAATATCCCTTCTGATATATCACTGAAAAAATACTTTAAATAGGTAGAATCCTATAGTTTGAGCTGGAGCTGTTAGGGTTAATCAAGTAATACAAATCAGGCCAGAATTATACTAAGGATTTGCCTTTTTCTGCAGTTAATCTAAAAAGTTATTTAATACGGATCTAAGAAGAATGAACGTCCATTTCGTAAACATCACACTCTCTTGGTTTGGGCAAGACTGCATGATGCAACCTGCAGAGCTGCTGACTTAAAGTAAAAAGTTTCCATGCAGTATTTCATGTTTGGAACGAATCAAAAGGTGTTCAAGTGTTTACTATCACACCGAACAAAACATTTTAGGACATCGAGGCACAAACAAAGTGTCATTAGGGTCATGTTTTTTAAAAGTTGTTCTGTGTCACTGAGCAACAAGCTGAAACACATTGAACAGGAAGTCAGTTGTGGCATTAGCGGTCAGGCCACATTTTGGTATATTTGTATCAGTGTGCAGAGAGAGAGGGAGCGAGCGCAAGGGGAAGATAAAGAAAGAGCGGGAGTGTGTGTGTGTGTGTGTGGGTGTGTGTGTGTGTGTGTGTGTGTGTGTGTGTGTGTGTGTGGTTGTGAAAGCATAGCATGTCACTAAATGTACTGAACTGAAAAGTTGAGCTGCCTCCGATAATATCAACAGTTTGAGCGTTGAGTACCAAAAACAAATCAAACATAATACATTTAACCATCTCTATTAAAAGTATTAACCATCATGGCTTTGCATGAGAATCTGCTGTCAGTTGTCTGTTTTATCAGCCGACTGTTTCACTTCTGCACAGAGAAATGGGGCTCTGAAGCCACCCAGTGTGAGAGGAAGGCCGGGGAAAACAGAACAACATGCCAGAAGTAAAACAAAGCAATCAGCTGAAGGCGAAGAAAACAGGGCGTGCGGTCAAAAGAAAGCTGAGCAGGACAATATGAAGTCCTGTGAAACACTTCTGTCACATGACAAAATGCATTTAACATATATTCATTCTAGCATTTAGTTAGCGTGGAAAATAATTTGCATCTAATATATCGACATCATTTATAGCCCTAAGCCTAACATTTAAAGCTGAATTCAGCCCATTTCATAAATACAATGTTGTGTCCTGTGGGGGGATAATGGATATGTTAAAGATTGTTGTAAGCATATTTTGTTGCTCAAAGTCTGATAAATTGCCTCAAGTGATGTCACTTAAGTCAGCGTCTGTTGGGGGACAGTGCGTGTAAAAAGAAAAAGCGTGGTGTGGAGTTAGAAAGAAGTGAGCTCACACTCTGTAGGCGTCTTCTCATCTCTACTTTCATCTACATGAACTACTTCTAACTCATCACACACAATATTTGCACGTTTTGGCGACGTTCTGTGATGAAGGCCGCAAGCTTTAACAAGTAAGAAAACATTTATAGATCAAAAAAGGCCATCTGTACAATGTTAAATCCTTTCATTTACAACATAACATTTAATATGTTTTTAGAATATTTGTCTCTTAAATCTTGAGGAACAAATAGGAGTTCATGTTTGTTCAATGTAAAGTGTAACAATGTATTTTAAACTATCTTCAACTTGTGCTTGCTATAAAAAAGGTCGTTCCATTTACACAGCAACAAATACTCAATTCAGCAGTGGGGTGCTGAGATCTCACACTGCTGACTTCTCTATCAGTTCATCTGCAGCTTCGAGGAAATGCCAAACTGTGTGCCATGCATTAAGATGTGGTTTACAATGCTCAGGCAGCAATTGAGCTAAAAAAAAAAACACACACAGGCAAAAAACAAACAAAACGAAAAAACACAATGCAAAGGCGGCACTTCAATCAGGGCTACAGTCTTCTTGCTGTCCAATGAACCCGACCCCCTCTCCTCCCGTGACCACAGGCCTTTGGGGTTGTTTTCCAGCTTTAAAATGACCCACATTTTTACACTGTGCCCCCTCCTCTACCATTTCCTCTCCCTTGGCCTGTGCCAAAAGGTTCCTCTGCACATGGCGGCCAGGTTTCCTGTAGGCCACTGAAAAAGCACGGCACTGACGTACGAGGTCCAAAGACAATGCTCAACTCCTCTAAACAAACACGCACTTGCACCCACTTAGACTGCATCACACATGCACACACTTAATGTGAGCAGCAGACAGAACAACAGGTCCGGTGTTTGCCCCCCCCCCCTGTGCGTGGGATGAAAGTGGCATCTCAGGGGTGGTTTTGAGGCCTCGCTGAAGGTGCTAAACGCAGGAAGACTGACTTAAATCTCGATTAAACTCCACCTTGAGCCAACACCCCTCCCTCCCCTGTAACCCCAATCCTAACGACAAAATAAAACTGTGGTTACTGAAGTTAAAGATTAGACCGTCTCCTGACTACTTGAACAGTTTACTTCTGATTTCACTCCTATATGGTGTGATAACCTCCTAAGTATCTCCAATGTTGTTTAGATTAAACACACCACTGAATCTTTAGCAAAGCCAGGGTTAGTGTTGCAGAGGTATTTGGGCTGTATGATAAGAAAGCAGAGATCTGCCAGTTTGAATCTTTACACACTTTAAGAGCAAACATGAAATGGTCCAAACTCTGAAAATCTACTATTCAAGTTCTTCAGAGCAAGTCAATTTAAGAGCTCTGCTGACAACAAGTCAGTTTGTCCAATGACAATTATAGGGGACAAAATACAAAAAGAACAACACATTAAAATCCCCAAGAACTGGCAACAAGTCATCTTTATAGTTCAACTTCATTACAATGTTTCATGAATGAAAATAAATATAGCAAGATGGAGAAATGAATTCTTCTATCCTTATATCATTATTATATCCTCTCCTAACTATAATGACTCAGAACCAAATCGTCTAACAAAAAGGGATAACAGTTTGCCCTTCAATATACATTTAGGATATTTCTTTACCTCTCCATTAAGACTGAGCCTTACACAAGTTAAAGTGGTTATGCCCAGTGTAAATAACAACTTTATTATAACACTTCTCTATTGATTGGTTGTGCTGTTACTATAAATTCTATATCTCTAGTGGCTGATGAGGCTTCACTTCTGTTCACTGAAGCATTAGCTTAGTCTGTGTATATGGAAAATCTCACTTTCCACAGGTTGTGACCCGGCACATTAATGGCAGACGGTGACCGGTGTTGCTCTGTTTGACAGGAAGCGCTATCAGTGGTGAGTGAGGATCAGCCCATATTCGAGCCGCCCTACACCGCAGTGCACATGAAGGCCGAGATGACATCGCCCGGCGCGTTCAGCCAGGCCTCGAAGAGTCCCGAGCCCACCGAGCCCGAGTGGGGGGGGTCAGCAGCTCAGAACCCTGGGAAAAGAGGCGAACACGTCAATGGCACCAGGTGAGTCAGAGGGGCCGAGGCCACAGGGGTCCCAAGTTCCCGAAATATGTGACTATAGGTTTGTCATGGTGCGTTTCAGCATCTGGGTTTTTCCACACCCTAAAACTGTTTGTTGATTGTTCTCCAAATTTAACAATGAGTCTTGTTTTCCTTAAACATCCATTATGCTTATGGTGCTTATGTTTGAATGTCAAATGTGGGTGTTTTTAAAAGAATCATTACGGAAACGGTTGGTGGAAAGTAATCTAGTAAAAGCATGCATTTTGAGCTACTGGTACTTTTAAGATCTCAATGTTATGCTAGTTTAAAACTTGTTTGTGACGTTTAGATGTTACCAGAATCTCTCCAGAGTAAGCATTTACATTTAAAAAAAGCATAAAATACCATAGATTGCTAAAAATGTGACAAGCGGTTCCCAACCCTTCTTCGTGTGACCCCTCACAAAGAATGGGTCTCATTGTGGTCCCATATCATTTTTCAGATGATTGAGTTGTTAGAAGTTAAAAAAAAAGGTTCAAAGAATTAATAAAGTTGTTTATTTTCTTATTAGTTATTTAACTTTTAATGTTTTGGCTGATAATGCCTAAATTATAATCAGTGTTAATGTAGATAGAAATGACTCCACCTTGAGCACTTACAACATTAAAATGCCATAAGACTATTTATTCAAATGATGTCATATATATGATATCAGTCACAGGGGCCGTCTTCCTGCATGATGAGTATTTTTACTCATAATACTTTTGTATTCTTACTAAAGTAAAACAGTACTTCTTTCCACTGCTGCTAAGTAGAAAAATAAAAACTCAGTGCTCATACAGGTTGGATCAACAGAAGTTACTTGGTGTAAATGTTTAAAACAACTTATCTCTACGTGTTGATTTCAAACAGTTTTAAGACTTAATCTTTCTTCTGTCAGCTACAGATACTGGCAAACAGAGCAAGAGGAAATAGCCTTGTATCAACAAAAAGTGTGAAATCTATTTTCAGATTGGTAACAATAACACGTCTCATCATACGAAATGATTCAATAAGTTATATGAGAGGATACATGGGAGTGTTGTGACTCTAAATAACATTGAAAGGTTTAAACTTTTCTCTTCCTTCCGTTTAAGCCGTGAGTCCCCTGTGGACTGCAGCGTCGTCAACAAGCGCTCCAGACACATGAGCAACGACGGGGCCCCGATGCCGTACCAGGCCTCGTATCCGGAGCCCCGCGTGAGCCCACAGACGGCAACCCCCCCCAGCAGCGCCACAGAGGAGAAGAGGGTCATCGTGCCAGCAGGTGAGTCACTTTACCTCCATCAGCCTCCATCCTCACAAGACCAATACCACTAGAGCTGTCACACACGGAGCTTGTGCAACATCAATGACTCAATCAAAGATGAACAAAGCGTTTTCCGCCAAACTACTACACTACTCTCCAGTGGCACAGATAAACAATAGCTTACATTGGAAAACATATAATTGGTTTTAAGAAGGGGATTCACTTTGAGTCCATTTTTAGATTTTGGAAATCCTCTTCAAAGTCTGAAAATTCCAACTAGCAATACTCACTTGTTTTCATCCCATGAAAAGACCAAAACCAGAGAAATTCTTCAACCAAACAGTATTACCTGTCTCCAAGGTCTGATACATAGAGCTCAATTGTTTTCCAAATCCATAACAAAACCACCAATCCTAGTACAAGCAGTACTCTTGCTGTAAATACTTGATGTATTTTAATCCACAGCTAAATATAGTCCAAAACATTTACTTGTATTCCTGTTTGAGTTACTGTTAAACTACAGTGCATATCTCTTTCAGGAAGCCGTTCAAAAACATGAAACTAAAGATTCTCATCTTTATTAGGAATGAATGAGCTTGGGACTGAGTGTCAAAGGAAGTCAGCCAGCTTAGAGACAGTAATGCATCTTTATGTGATCTGTTGACAATAGGGGAAAGTGTAGAATAACATCAGCCGTATCCATCAAAACAGAGGAGACAGAATATCCTTAAGTTGAATAAGAATCAGTCTCTAAAGGTAACATTTGTCCCAAAACATAAAATAACACCAGTAGAAGTTAAAAGACCTTATTTTTAAATAGATGGTCTGAAGAAAGTTTTCTACAGCTGAACTGTGAGCAGTGGAATTCCCTTTTTCTTTGCAGAATAAAAGCACTGACACACAACTTGGAGTAAAGGCAGTGGTGTGTCACTGCTCACCGAGTAGTCACAGTTAGGATTTAGACAACTTGCGCTTAGTCCATTTCATCCTCACTATGAATCAGTGGTCTAGCCATCTAAAAATTAACCTGGCGGCATATTTTAGGATCCCCTCGTCCTTAGAGACTCATTTATAGCATATCAAAGCAGTACGTTTCAGTGAGTCAGACTCTCTGGAGGGATCCCAGACGTGCTCCGGAGGCATGCAGTGAACAATTTAAAACTCAGCTCTTTGAAAACCGAAGAGAATCTTCAATGAGTCAACAGCACCGGGACATTTTGCTTCATAATTCACGGATGTTGCATCACAGTGGCATGTGTTCACCAAGGACAATCAGGACATGAGGGTGTGGTGGCTCCTGCCTAATATTACGGGCAATTTACAGTCATTGTGTGCTACTGGAAATTAGCTTACCGTCCTGAATCTGATAAATAATATCACAATGCTGTAACAAGGCATTGAGCTCAACTCCTATTCAAATATGGATATGAAAAGCGACAAATCTTAAATTGCCCCCCTGTTCACATAAACACGGTCAGTGTTGTCAAAACCACCACAAATAACAATATGTTTACATCTTTCCTGAAGACTCAGGGTCTGTGCGCAGCTCAGCATTAACCGTTGGTATTTGTTTACTTCCTGTTATCTTCGGGGATATAGTTGGCGGAAGCGGTGGCCTATGGAGAGCTGGGCAAGACATACAAAACAAGAAAAACACTATTTATTAATAGTAAATGTAACTTCAAATTGTATGTGTCAATGTGTTTTTGGCATTGCATTAAAAGACATTTAAACATTTTTTAATTAAGGCCCTTGAAGATATTTAAAAAATATGTTATAAAACAAAAGCTGAAAGAAATTTTCTGAAACAAAACAATATGAATGGATCACAAAATAAAGTTTGACAAAACATGCATCAATTTTTACAGATTAAGTACTTGAGTTCTTGTAATAAGAAAGTGCCTGATATGGTTTGTCCACAAACCTTTCAATAACAAAGACGTTTTAAAAAAAGTTGTATTTAACAAAAACAAAAAGGAAAAAAAACGGTCTCATGATTACATTGACTTCCTCTCTCTTATTGTACAGAAACATTCATGAGTTCAAATATTATTCATGTTTAAAATGGAAGTGCTTAGTCACACTTGAAACTGAAAAAGGACATTGGAGCATCAAAAAAAATATATATATATATATATGATTAAAAAAAAAAAAATCAATTTCCAACTTCTAAGCAAACTGTACGGTTCCTCTTCATTCAACAACTACCAGAGCCATCTACTACCAGAGCCATCTACTACCAGAGCCATCTACTTACATTTAGAATCGCAGATAGTATGCTGAAACTTTAAGCCAGCTAAAATAATATTAATCCCTTTAAAATAACAAAAGTCTTCTAATCAGTCTTCTATCACTAAAAAATCTATTAGAAAGCTGCAGCTGATTCAGAACGCTGCTGCTCGAGTCCTCACTAACACTAAGAAAGTGGATCACATCACTCCTGTTCTGAAGTCTTTACACTGGCTTCCTGTCTTTCAAATAATATATTTCAAAAATACTGCTGCTGGTTTATAAAGCTTTGAACGGTTTAGGCCCAAAATACATTTGTAACCTCCTGCTAAATGATGAACCATCCAGATCTCTCAGGTCCTCAGGGACTGGTCAGCTTTCTGTCCCCAGAGTCAGAACTAAACATGGAGAAGCAGCGTTCAGTTATTATGCTCCAAATATCTGGAACAAACTCCCAGAAACCTGCCGGTCCGCTGCAACTCTGACTAATTTTAAATCCAGACTAAAGACTTTTCTTTTTGCCGCTGCTTTTAATTGAACTATTCATATCTTAAACTGCACTGTAACTTTTATCCATGTTTTCTTTCTTTTAATGTTTATTTGATTATCTTTTCTTTTTAATGACTGATTTTAAATGCCATTTTCTTAATGTCTTTCATTTTTTGTAAAGCACTTTGAATTGCCTTGTGCTGAAAGGTGCTATATAAATAAACTTGCCTTGCCTTAACATTGTGAGGCGTTATTATACCTCATTACCTGCAGTCTTTTCTGATCATGGTGTGCTTCTGATGCCAGATCCAGAGGTTTGGACACAGGACCACGTGAGGCAGTGGCTGGACTGGGCCATCAAGGAGTACGTCCTGGAGGAAGTGGACGTCATGCTCTTCCAAGCGCTGGACGGCAAGGCTCTTTGCAAGATGACCAAGGAAGACATGATGCGTCTCACGTCGGCCTACAACGCAGACATCCTGCTCTCACACCTCAGTTACCTCCGGCAGAGTAAGATCTCGCCCTCTCCCTTTAGCTGATAACATTGTTCTGTTCTCCTCGTCTGACTCAACAATGTACGAAGGGTTTTCATTGTTCTATTGTCACATATTTTACTCGCATGTAAGCAGGATCAGAAATAAATTCAGGTAAAGACATGAAGCGCTGATTGACAATTAACATACTACTCAACCGTTTAATTAGTTGGTTGATTTGGCAAAAAATGAAATATTTGCCTTTTAGGACTTGCCACTTTTATCTTTGTACAGTTCAATGTTTTGGACTGTAACGTTTGTCATAATGTTTACTGAATTGTGTCTTCAGGAAGTGTTGTGACCTCTTCCTCTTTGCTAACACACTTCCTGTGTTTTGCATACAATATGTCATCATGTTTTCTTATACGTGCCGCATTACATCATTTTGCAGCATTTTTGCTTCTGCAAATCAGTGTCACAAATGCAGCTAAAGAAGGCACCATGTTTTTTCCAATTTTCAAAGTAACGTTACGATATACAAGGGGGTGGACGAAATAACAGCAACATCTTATAATATAATACAAAAAGTCCAATCAACAGCTCTCCTGTCTTTCAAAGCCTTTGACGGCTATCTTTACTTTCAAAATACTAATCCTGATACATTTTGTTATGGCATGATTGATTTCAGGTGTATATCCATTTACTTAACATTTATTTTTTTACTTCAGGTAGCCCTACGTTCTCTTACTCCACAACTCCGACCAACACCACACCGCCTCAACAACCCAGACTACAGGTGAAAGCAGGTGAGATCATCCACGCTCCAATTCGAATAGTTTTGGCTTCTCTGCTTGTGTAGTGCTTCAAATCTGATCGTTATTATGAAGCAGATTATGTTTTGTTTTTAATATATTTATGATTTATAAAAGGATTATCAGCAAACAGTTATGAGAATTCACTTTCAACTCCAGGAGGACTAAAAGACTACCTGCATGATTTTAATACATAACAAATATTTTCTTCAAATCTGAAAGTAACTTAATTGTTTTATTTAATGTTTTTATTTTCCCCGTTAGTCACACTGTTGAGACCCGTTTGAGTGTTTCTGGGTGTGAGACTTCAGGCTCACATTCTCAAACCACTCACAAAGCAAGAGTTGATTTGAATGACACTTGACAGATTAAGGGATTTAAAAAGAATGGGTGAAGTTTCAGAACCGGGTTACATAGTTTCACGAGTCAAAATAGTTATTTGGCACAACACTGGCCTCAGTTGACAAAACTTTGATGAGTCCAAAACTCAACAGCCAGTTTCAGACAGGAAACAGCTGCACAGGCGCAGGAAATGGGGGGTATGGGTCCTGCTCCTGGGACACAATTCACAATCTTGTGGCGACAGGGGTGGCCCGAACAAAAGAAACTTTTTGGGTCATCTTCAGACCTCCAAGCTCTTATTGTCTTGGTCTTCATTTACCCACGTCCTTCCTGCTATAGCTGAGCCATCCCACTATCCACTTCAAAGCCAATTTGACGCCACGTGCCAGCCAAAGTCTGGTCTCATCAATGTTGTGTTTGTGTGTGTGCAGAGAGCGGTTTTGATGAGATCAGCTGCAGGGGCAGTTGGCCGGTAAACAACATGAGCGCAGTGCCAAAAGGTAAGACAACAAAACACAGGGACGATATGAAACTAATGATCATGATAAGTGTTTTCATGCATGAACTACTGATTTCACATGGAGGTTTAACAATAAAAACTAGGTCACAACTGAGTATCGAAGCATTTCACATCAATACTTTTATTGTTACTTGTAGGTCCCTCCATGGAGCACCAACACAGCTCAAGAGTTACAGAGCCCGCTCCAAGAATTGTCCAAGGTATGTAGGCCACATTTTTATTTAATTATCTTTAAGCAGATATTGGAAATCACATAAAGCTAGTCAAGCTCCCAATGTTTCCAAAGATTGGAGATAACAAGATGTGTCTGCTTAGCATGTTTCTATGCAAACACAATGCTTTCCATAATTAAGCAGGTATTATGTTCAGCATCAAAGTTGTAAACATGTTCAAGCTGAAACCCAAAGTGCGAGTTTAAATCTGAAAAGGAGTACATGTCCATTTTTAAATATGTAAGCTATGTGTTTAATATTTCCCTCCATCCAAAGGGGCTTTAACGATGTTGAAATAAAAAAATGCCTTTTTTTCTTTCCAGACCCATATCAGACATTAGGGCCCATCAGCAGTCGACTAGCCAACCCAGGTAAGAATCTAAAGCACCAAAAGTTCAAACTAACGAGAATTACACAAATGAGGCCTTTACACTGTATGCTTTGGCAACATGAGAAGAAAGCAAGCAAGGGCTGGCACACATGCACTTAATTTCCCAAATGGACATTTTAAACTTCAAGCAACACCTGTTGTTTCAGCAGAATTGCATCACGCTTACACTGAGACAAAATCTGGCTTCCCTCTCACCAAAATGATTGTTTGCCTTGCTGTTTCCTCACAGAAGGCCAAGCCCTCAGCTCGTCCAAGAACCGAACAGGCAAACAAAGTCCGTTCAAGCTCCCTGACCCCAGCGCTCACAGGCCTGTGGGTAGGTTTCTGCCCCGATGTCTGTCCCTTTTTCCAAGCCACGCAGTGAAAAGGTCACATTTAGTGGAATACAAATATAAGCCGACTATATGATGTCATCGTAGTACTAGGAAAGAAAACGGTCCACTCAAAAATCCTAATTTCTTTGTAAAAAATATATATAACTGAGGTGCTGTCCGAGGTCCTGGAATAACTGGATGCATTAAGTGGAGTTTTGTTTGTTTCCTGCTTTCCTGGAAACTGTATTACTAACGTTAAGGCGAACTAGTGGTCATGGATTTTCATTTGCTCAGGGATGATCACATCCTTCAAAAATGTTTCAATATTAAGTATCAATTACTTAGAAACAAACATTGAACACATCCACGAGTGGTATTGTTCACATGTTCTGCCTTTGTGTGACAATCCAATGAAGTCAGAAAACATTATTTAACTCCATTTCTCCTCCCAGGTTCGGGGCAGATCCAGCTGTGGCAGTTCCTGCTGGAGCTGCTGTCCGACAGCGGCAACTCCGGCATCATCACCTGGGAGGGAACCAACGGCGAGTTCAAGATGACGGACCCGGACGAGGTGGCCAAGCGTTGGGGAGAGCGCAAGAGCAAGCCCAACATGAACTATGACAAGCTGAGCCGCGCTCTGCGCTACTACTATGACAAGAACATCATGACTAAGGTGCACGGCAAGCGCTACGCATACAAGTTTGACTTCCAAGGCATCTCGCAGGCGCACCAGAATCACTCAGCGGAGGGGGGGATTGTTAAGTACCAGACTGAGATGCCTTACGCCCAGCCCTACCACAGCCACCAGCCCAAAATGAACTTCATGGGTGGCCATCCTGCACCAATGCCAGTGTCTCCAGGCAACTTTTTCAGCGCTCCATCGCCGTACTGGAACTCTCCAAACAGCCCCATCTATCCTGGGTCAGCCATGACCAGACATCCCGCCACCCACTCCCACCTGAGCTCGTACTACTGAGGAGGATTCATTTCACACCTGGACGAGACCACATGAAAGAGGAACCCGAACGAGTAGATACAAAAAAGACAGCAACTCCATCCAGGATGCAACTGAGCTGAACCCTGTCTGAAAAGGAAGGTGAAATGACGCTACGGCCTGTTTATATAAAAGGACATTAAGATGTCATCTTTGTCACATTCCTTCTTTAAAGTGGACAAGACATGAGGGTTAGTTAACAGAGGAAGGGAACATCTTTTTTAAGTTCCAAGTTTTTTAATGAATATACTGATGACACACTGTATTAACGGTTATTCAAATGATATTAAACCAAGTTTATTTTGTAAGTACCTTGTTTAATTTGTAAAGTCATAGCATTTACTGTGTGAATGGCATAACTGTATTTTCAATTATAAAAAGGTTGAGGCTGCCGCTATCCCATTCAATGACCTGACATTTGTAAAAGAATTTGTACAGAATGATGGTTAAGTAGCAATATAACATTTACTCACGATGTAAAGCTAATAAATGATGCTTGTATCTGGAAATTGGCTCCTGGGTTTTTTTATATACATATTTTGTACCGGAATTTGTCTTTTTGGTAATGGGAAAATGAGTTTGGTAAAAGGAATAGAAAACATTTTAGCACATTCGCCTTTTCACTTTTGTGACATTTGATTCTTCTCTCGTTTGGCAAGAAGCTAAAACCAGCAGCTTAGTACAAACACTGAAAGAAGTGGGAAACCGCTAGCTTGAGTCTGTCAAAATTAACTTCTTATGCATATCAATTTAAACACATTGTGTATTGTTTTTAAAGCCCTATAACATGCTAGGATAAAAATAAGGGCTGCAGCTTAATATACAACTTATACGCTTGACTATTAGTTTTAAGAGACGATTGGTAAATGCTGAATGTAGCAAGTGACAAATAAATCCAGTTCAGTTTTACAGTTAGTGTTAACAATGTCTGCCTCAAAGATGTATAGTAATAAATAATATAAAAAAGACAACATTGGCACCAAAAACATTTAAATCAACCTCCGGATTATTGCTTTCAGCTTGTAAGGAAATGAGCCACCCAGACAGAAAGTATCACTGTATAAACTTCAGCTTTATTTGACAAAACCAAAATTGTCCTCAAAAATTGTGCGAGTTGCTGCGACCTTCTTCTTCTCCTCCTCCTCCTTTTTCTTCTTCTTCTCCTTTTCCTCCTCCTTCTTCTCCTCCTCCTCCTCCTCCTCAACAGCAGAGCCCTTCACCAACTCCTCCTCACCTTCCATCTCAACCCAGGTCACTCCTCTGCCTCCAATCGGCCACTCCTCCACCTTACCCAATTCAGTCTCTGTTCTCTCTTCAGGCTGCAAAGACTTCCTCCACTCAGTCACCTCACTCTTCGTCTCTGGCTGACGTGCAACTTTTGTTGTTGTTATTGTTGTTGTTGTTGCTGTGGAGACCTTCTTCCTCTTCAGGGCTGTGGTGGGTTTCCCTTTCGGATCTATTGTCCACGGCCTGCTGCTGATTACTTTAGTCACTGGGAAATATAGAATTTTTTATATAAGTAGTTTGTTTGAAAAATACATCAGAAATAACCAAAATATATAATCAATTCACATGGTGGCAGTTCAACTACTAAATAAAAAATAGGTTTAGAATAAAACTGCATGCATCCAGTTACATGTAGCAGTAAAAACCTACATATTTCATTTAAAAAAGGAAGTTCTTGCAGTGGCTAAGTTATATTTAAACTCTGTAATGATAGTAAACATTTAGATAATTACTACAATAGGGGAACAAGGTGCTTTACAAAAAAGACAAAATGGAAGACATACAGAATAATAAAAACAAAAAAAGAGGAGGGGCTAGATTGTCTTCAAAGCAGAAGCTGGTGTGTTTCAACCAGTTTATATACACAGTCTATGGTTTCAATATGTATAATTAACACATACCAGAGTTAATGTTGCATTTGTTGGACACTAGTTACAGCTGCAAATCACACCTATTTTTACAATAGTGGCTATTTACTGCTCCATGATACCGTATTTGAAAAACCGCACTGCTTGAGTTCATGGTAATAAAAGATTGAAAGTGTTCTTAATATATTTTTAACAACAACAATTGTGCTTTATGGCACCGGTTAATATGCTATATCTTTGACTACTGATACAATCCTTGTGGCAGGATTATGGCACTGCTGCTTTTAATCTTGATGTCTTTATTTGTTGACATTGAGAATTTATTTTTGAATACATGAACGGTAACCAGAATGTGTTTCATTTTGGAAATGAGTGAAGCAATGACCGACCTTTGGATGCAGTAGAGCCACAGTTGGAGTCGCAGCAGGTGCACACAGAGTCAGGTCCATACAGCTCAACCCATCTGAGGAGAAAGACAACAAAAACAGTGATGACGAGATGATCCCTTTTGTGTTTTTTTACAGCATATTTTAACCTTTTATTTATTTCTGTCATATGCCACATTACAACATTAAAATATCTGAGATGAAGAGACACAGGCTATATATGTTTGCCTAGTTGTGTAGTTACATAATCACAGGTTTTAAACTATTTTTCAACCAGAAATCTGTCATTTCAATAAAGGTAACCCTTCATTTCATTTGAAAAGTTGTAATAGTGCCATATCTCCTTTCAGCATGCGTCCACTGTTTTCTAGGAGCTGTCATAAATTAGCATTTTATCCAGTTTAACGACACTTCAGATGTTAGTCTTTTAAAACTATATGCTTTAAAATGTATGAACATCTGGAGTAATAAGAGAAACAAGCTGAGCAAACATTAACAGCAGCAGCCAATGAGCAACAGAAAAAGACTTTAACCCGTTTTAATTACCGTGCCTGTTCGGAGAGGAAGAGACCTATGCATTATTCGGCTCATGATAAAAAGCCCATGGACAACGGCCTACAATAATGGCAATGGACACCCCCAAACTCTGCTTTTGTTATAGTTTTCTAATGAAGTGACCTCTAGTGGCAGAACAAACTAACCTTCTTTCTTTTGTGTCGTAGTTGCAGGACTTAGCTCTGGGTGTGGGGACAGAGCTGCTTACAGAAATGGAGCAGTGCATGTAGAGCTGCTACAGGAGATACAATCAATCAAATGGTCTTTTAGTGGCATGGTACTCGAACAAAAACAGACAATTTTGCTTAAACTTAAAGAATTCTTGCTCACCTGGACTGTCATGCCTGTGAACAAGAAGGCATCCACAGAGAATCTCACAACATTTGTTTTGTATGGGAGGAATCTGGAGCGACTGTCCTTGCTTTCAACCATACACCTTCAGAAGAAGAGAAAGCCTGTCTATTACTTATGGCTATTTTTTCTATAGAGATGTTTTTTTGTGACCAATATTCTCAAAGTCTTTACTTTGTGTTGGCGTGAGGTGTTTTTTTTTTTTACCCATAGTTGGCCACGACTGGAAACTGAGGCGTGGAGTTGTGGGACCTCTCTGGAGTCGCGTAACATAAGTGGACGTACAGTCTTTGGTCTTCTGGAAGGGACGGGGCTTCTGCCTCAAAATACATCGGTTGCCCAAGCTCGTACTGATCTGAGGGGGAAAGCCTTTCCCACTGAGCTAAATAAAAGAAGAAGAAAACAGTCAGGCAACAGCAGCAGCAGATTCCAATGCATCCTAATTCAAGCAGTAAAAAAATATTTAATTAAATGTAAAGACTGAGATGCATGACACCACACATTTGTATTTAATCCCAGTCTTCCATATTGTAAGATGTAGCACATGTTGGCGTTTGCATGTTAACCAACTAACACTTTTGTTTTGTGGATAGAAAAACCCAATAATTAATCAAAATGCTCCATTGTTTTTTTCTGTGTGAGTCTATTAAAAAAAGGGCAGAGGCAATTGTTGGGAAAATACTGAATGTATTCTTCTAATATCAGAGTAGCACATGATAACAAAGGTCCAACTGTAGCTGTGTACGTAACAGGATGTATGATTACCTAGAAATGCGTCAGGACTGTTTTAGGCATATGATAGCTATGTGAAAACGATTAACATGATGATTCTGCCCCTATGGAGATAGACATATGACCGTCATGTTTATAGCTTACGCAGGTCTTAGCTAATCTGAACTAAACATTGAATACTGATTTGAACCGGTATTCTCCAGTGTGACTGTAACACCCTCTGTAAGCATGTCAAGGACACTGTTCTGGGAACTATAGTTTTACCACGCAGCCCTGTGTGTGATGACTACTTCCATTCTTGCAAGGATAATCAATACATACATGTATCCTGATATTGAAGACCAAGCCGGTGACGAGTGCTTTTCCTAACAGCCATCAATCCTTTTTCCCAAATAAAATCTCTTATTTTTCGCAAACTAAATGGCAAGCTCATAGATATCAGTTGACATTAAGACTGCTGGTTTACCATTTCGTGGCGTCAGAAGCAATTTCACTCTATTTTTCATTGGTTTGAAGATATTGCGTTGTTGAATCTTGGGTCTGTAGCCAATTTTGTAGGAGTATTGGTACCTAAACATTTAAAACATGGTTAGGATTAATAAACAAGTGTTTCTATATGATCTTTAAGTTAAATGGGTTAAAAAAAACATCATTTCTAGTGTGGATCCAGTCCACATACCTGTTATAAAAGCATGAAACAGGCAGGATGAAGGAAACAGCTCTTCTGATTGGTCCTTGGAGCTGTGGTGATTTATATTGTAGTTTGTTTGAATAGGTTATCTGGTTATTAATTATCTGCAAAGAAACAAACCAGCTTGATTATCAACCTTTCTTAAACAAGACTAAAGTGTCCACAGCTTTGCTCACAGCTCTGCTCACAGCTCTGTGAGAACATAGTTAGCAGGGTACAGCTAACCTTAGAGCTAAATGCTAAGATCAGCATGCCATCATACTGGCTAAGATCATTCTAACAAGCAAATGATTAGCATGTATCCGTTAAACATGCTCATGGTCTTAGTTTAGCGTGTTAGCATGCTTACATTTTCTAATAAGTGATGTTATATCTGGATGGATCAAAATGTAAGACTTTACCTAAGACGATGTATGTATTGCATGACTATCCTAGATGGTTGTCAAGATTTGGGCTGCAACTAACAATTATTTATCTATTAACTAATTGCTGGATATACATTACAAAAAAAGTGAAGAATGTCATCAAAGTAGGCTTAGGCTATAGTTATAAAGGGCCTCAGCTGACTTCATTAAGTGTCTGGTTTTGCATGACCAACATAACACTCAATCAACAATAACAAAAGACAAAGAAAAGAGGCAAAAACACATTTGAGAAACGTCAACAGTTTTTTTCAACACATTCGATTGAAAAACGATTAATTAATTTATGAATGCAGAGGTGTGGCGCTACAGGAAAAGTCAGAATAACCTAATTCAGTAGGATTCATCCTTTGGTAAGCATGAATGCATACCAGATTTGGCACCAATCATGCTGTAGGCCAGGCCTATTCAACTGGCGGCCCGCGGGCCAGATGCGGCCCAGAACCAACTCCCGAGTGGCCCAGCCTCCCGTAGCCAAATTCCTACACTAGTACAGACCATGAACGCAACACTCCGCGTTGCAAAGAAACCACCAAACCACAACGCAGCACGTTTTTTGAAAGTGCATCTAGTGGTGCTAGTAACGGTGGTCCTATGATAGCAACTCTAAAACATGTCTCTCTCAACTCTGAAGCGTAAACAGAGATAAAACGGTCATTGATCTTGTGGAGCAGATCCAAGTCAAGCTGGACCTTTTCGCGACCGACTTGAGCACGGGTCGGATGCTGCATTTTCCGACGCTCCCCAAACACATCACATCTCTGGCACAAATCACGGATGTGATTACAGATTTCATTGCGAGTTTGAAAGAGAACTTTGCCGGTCGATTGGATGGACTTGCTCTGCCCACAGAGGTGATGGGCTTTGCCAGAGACCCCGTCACTGTTGCAATAGAGGGGGACGCATCAACCAGAGCAAAGGAAGTGGTCCCCTGCATCGACAAGGGGAAATATACACTGGAACTTATTGACATGCAGCGCACTAACGGGCCAGCGAAGTTTTGGAGTGATGTCAAAAAACGGCAGTTCCCTAACGTTCAGAAAGTAGCGATCTGTGTGCTCAGTATGTTTGGATCAACATACACATGTGAATCAAGCTTTTCACAAATGAACTCAATCAAAAGTAGCACTCGCTGCTCCCTGACTGACAGCACTTTTCACCAATGTCTTAGGATTGCATTGATATCCTATGAGCCAAAAATCACTGCTCTTGTTCAAAACAAAAAATGTCCCTTCTCCCATTGAGAAAGTCAGCGATGACAAATCACAAATGAGGTGATAGTGAGCACCTAGTTTACTATAGTAGACGTGTAGTGTAGTATTCATTCATATAGTTACCCGTATCCCTTGTTATGGGTTTGTGCACTGAAGGGTAACTTGACAGTTCTTTCTGTATTCATTTAAGTGCACTTTGTAATGTGTCTGGGTCAAATGTGACCAAAACGTATGATTTTTGTGTTATTACTTGAAAAGTGAAAAAATAGTATTGCTACAGTACTACCTCTTTGTGTTGCATTGCTCTTTAGCTGTTTTTTTTGTATGTCAGGAAATGTATTAAGACTGCTATTATTGTATTCAGTAAATGCACTTTGTGATGTGCTTGGTTAAAAAAAAATAACCTGAATATTTGACTTCTAAAGCAAACAAATGTAATGCTACAACTGTGCACTTTTTTTTCAGATTCTGTTAAATTAATGCTAATTTGTTGTGTTTTTATGCACTTTTTGACCTACCTTTGTTAGATGAACAATGAATAAAAATTGCATGTTTTTCATCGCAGTAATATGTGTTTGTTTAAAATGTGTCACTACCCGCTTTTTACAGGCCGCTGAATGTCTGGCCCAGCTGAATTTTGTAGTTATAAAATCTGGCCCAACTGAATGTGTAGTTGAATAGCCCTGCTGTAGGCTATAGGCCTACAGTACCAGAGGTGGAAAAAGTACTCAGATCTTGTACTCAAGTAAAAGTAGGAATACTCCTTTACAAGTAAATATCCTGCATTGAACATGTTATAAATAAAAAGTAGAAAAATATTTGCATCAAAATATTCTTGAAGTACTAAAAGTGAAAGTACTCATTAATTATATCATATGTTTTGATATTAAAAAGTGTTATCAAAGCTGGTAAAAGGTGCAGCTAGTTTTTGTTAATTTGTATACTGCATTAATCCAAATCTGCAAATACACTTGGTTTATTGAATACATGTAGTTGAGTCAAGTACACGATTTACCTCTGAATTGTAGGAGAGCAGAAGTACAAAGTAGCACAAACTTGAAGTACAAGTATCTCGGAATTGTACTTAACTTTAAGTACAGTAGGCCTACTTGATTTAATCTGTTTAGTTACCCAAACCTCTGATAAGTACCAATGCATCAAATAAATGTTACAAAACTATCGACCCACTAACAGGCCGAGATTCCTGGGTAGGCCTAGTGCCACGCAGTTTACTTGGCTAAAACTGGTTTAAAAACTAAGTATTGTAAAGTCTTACCGTGCGTTTGGTTCCACACATTCCTAGATCATATTTAAAATACAAGTAATTCTCTGTAGTTTTGCTGATTTGGCATGACCCCAGTTTGAGACGAGAGTACGGTTCACCGGTGCCCAGAATGCTCCTCTGCACCTGCACCAGCATCTTGTTGCTCTTGCACGAAATCCTCACGGAATCACCCGAAACACCGGGCGCGTCGGTGTTGGTCAGAGCCGGGAACAGGACGTCCCGGACGGGCTCGGATAGAGGCTCCTGTCCGGTGCCTCTGGATGGAGTAAAATGCTCCTTCTCCACCAGTGGGAACCTGGAATCCACAAACACGGGGAGGTAGAGGTATGTGTGCGGAAACCCCGGTACTGTTCCTCCATAAATGGTGGACAACAGGGGCAGCATGAACAACAGGGACAGGTAAACCATGCCCGGGAGTTCTAGGTTTTATTTTTAGAATTAAACTTCGCCTTTAACTATAGAGTATTATCACTGAAATGGGTTGATTTTGGTATAGGCCCTGTTTTTTAACATGTCATGTCACGATTTGCACAAGTGGAACTAATAACATCAAAGATGGCGCCATTTCCTTTTTGTGGAGCCAATCATGGATGGAGCCAATTGGTGAGCTCGAGGGGACTTTTAAGGGAAAATACCTGTGTGACAGACAAGAATAGTCAATTCTGAGAGATAAATGTATCCTGCTGTATGGGTTGATTTTGCGTTAATCTGTTGCTAATGCCTTGGGGTTCCAGTGGGAGGGATCACTGCGCTCTTCCTCGAAGGCGGGAGCTGCGTAGTTGTATTTCTTCACTTTTCTCATTCATTATTTCCCTTTTTAAGGTAATTACATTAAACAAAGCACTATAAATGTATCAACCCATGTTATATATAATCTGTATTACATCACCGTGGTTCGTTGTGAGAGGAAAGTGTGTATTTTGTAATTTGTTGCATTGTTTGAAGGTTCTTGCTAACTGCTGTATACTTCGTGGTGAATCTGACCGTTTGTCATGTTGTTAGCAGCTAAGCTAGGCACTGTTACATTCACATTCCCATACAGATGTTGTGTTATCACTGTTAAAGAGCTAAGGATAAAGGAGAATTTAGTGATTATTATTAATCCTGAAACTTGAGTGTATTGTACAAGCTTCATTATAAAGATGGCTCGATTCAGACGAGTGAAGGCGGGAGCTGCGTAGTTGTATTTCTTCACTTTTCTCATTCATTACTTCCCTTTTTAAGGGTACAACACCTGCAATTAGTTACATTGGTAACACCTGTGGGGTTTTTACCCGTTAGGACGAATAAAATATCTGTTAAGAGAAACAGTTTTTCAACATGCAAATTAAACAGGATTTTACCCGAATGAATAAAACATTGGATACAAACAATAATTATTATTCAATCATTTATTTTTGTTAAAATCATTTAATACCATTTTTTAGAGCAATTATGTTTCTTTACTCTGAATTGTGCTAATGCTACCACTGCATGTGTGGCCTTTTTGATGGAACGTCTTCCCCATTTAGTGGAGAATCTAATACAAAGAGTACATGAGAAAAAACATGGGAAGTTAAACATGTTAAACTCATCCCAGGTACGTCTTGAGTTAGCAATAATAAGACAAACATAATTGTGTTTTTCATTTCACAGGCATACCTCGGTTAAGATTAGTGCATATTTATTCAAAGGAAGTTATGTTCAATGACAGTCCTTTAGAGCAGGGGGTTACAACCTGGGCGTCAGCAAGTTCTTTAGAAAAAAAAAAAAAACGTTTAAGTTTGTTTGATTGTTAAATAAAATAGAATAATAAGATTAAAAGTTCCTTTTAAATTAACAGGAAAACTCATATCTGATGAAACATTCACAGGAAATAATCTGTTAAAATGTCATCGAAATCGCTCATTTTACACAGATTTTCTGCAGTTATTGCATTCATACTTTGGTTTGACTATACAGTTGTTCTGCACTGTTATTGTGTGCTATTATGTATTGATTACAATATGAAATATCAATATAATACATCACTTAACATGTGTCAGGACAGGAGTCCTTGTTTTTACTCAAAAGGGGTCCCTTCAGAAAAAGGCAACGCCGCTTCATGTGTTAAGCTAGTTCTCTGCCACATGTTTTTCTATTCACCAAACTGAGTATGAAATGAGAAGTGTGAGTATTGTGCCAGTCCAGTAGCGGGTCGCAGGTGCCTCGGCTCCGTTGCACAGGTGTGTGTTGCAGCATTCATTGGTGAAGGTGAAGTTGAGTCCCATGGTGTGTTTCTCTCCCTTGGCTCCACAAAGGGAGGGCAGGACACAGCTCTTCTCATACAACACCACAAGGAAGTCTCCTGAAAATCATGAGTTCAAAATAAACTACGCAGACACACATCCCTCTGTGCTGCCTTTCTCAGTTCTTGTTCTCAGTTTTGAATAATTTAAATAATGTTTAGTGACTTGAGGCGACTCCTCACCTTTCTCACCCACAGCTCTGCTGGATAGGCAGACCTGTTCGGGCGGACATTTGAGAGGAAATCTGATGCAGTCCAGAGGTGAGATGGCGGGAAACACACAGGTGTAACAGAAGAGGGGAACTGAAAGGACAGACGTGTTTAAAACCACAACATGTCTATAGAGCTTAGTTTTGCATGGGAGCTGCAGGCACACCATTAGGAGCAACACATGTTCACATTGACAAACTGCATGGCCCATTGCTATGAATTGAAATCCTCGAGTGTCAACATTTTGCAATTGATGAGACCAAAAGTATATATCATAAGAAATAGTGGTTATTACTTTTGCAATGGTCATTTCTAAAGTAAATCAAATAATAAATAATATGAAATGTATTTAACAATAAAGATGTATATTAGCTTAAGTGGAAACAATTTGGTGACAAACTGAGCCTGTTTTGATAATTAATAAAGTGTCCTTTATAAGCCAACATGCCAAACATTAGCTTGTTCAGCTTCTAGATTGTTAGGATTTGCCAGTTTTCCTTGTCATATATTACAGTAAGTTGAATATCTTTGAGTTTTTTACTGTTAGTCAGGTAAAAACAACGAATTTGAAGATATCACCTTTGGTCCTAAGAAACTGTGATGCACTTTTATATAACATGTTAGACCATAGACAATAAGTTGATTTAAACAATATTTAACAGATTAATCTCTGCGCTATTTGCAGCCATTGCATGCAGGTAATTTGGTTGCAAAAATCACACCTATTTTGCATTCATGCACACATGTAAACAGATAAACACACACTATGTTGTTCACTTACCCACTGCTGGGAGAGAGCAAAGGAGAAGCAGAGAGCAAACCAGCTTCAACATCACTGACTGTTTCTGTCTCACTGAGAGAAAATGTGCTGGCAGCTTGATGCTTCAGCTCTTATCGTTGTCTCTTTCTTTTTATTTTCTACAACAAACCAGCAGTCTGCCCCCTGAACACGAGAAACCTGTTGCAGACTACGTCTTTACGACTTAAAGTCAATTTCCCATCAGCTTTCCACGTGCTTCCTCAGCTTCCTCCACCAGTCCAGATCTGGGTAAATGTGTTCCTGCTTCTCCGGATATTCAGTTTGTTAACTCCAAGAACTCCACACCCCAATACAAATGATTTAATTAGGCTCATAGCTTCCCGGTGACAGCCATGCTTTCACAGTGCTGCAGAGAATAGCCCCATTCAGATTTAACACAATCAATAGGGCTTTGTGAGGGAACTCAGTCTTGTTTAGGTTGAAAACTGTACAACATCTCCACTCATGTCTTGTTTTTTTACAGGATGATGAGACATGTGTACTAAGGTAAAATGGGGCAGGTTTATTTAATCATGTCTTATTTCTTAATGAAACACGTTGAGTTTGGTGGGCAGGCTGTCAAGTGACCTGCAGTCCCATGACTAAATCTGAGCAGCAGGCAGCAACAGCTGTTTAACTTTTTAGAAAATATTTTTAATTCAGTCCTTACAGCTGTTTTTGTTCACAAAACACAGTTTGTCAGTTTCTATCTTTAAATAAACTATAATAGTTTAGTATAATAATTAAGAGTGACAACATTAAGCCACATAATCAAGTTAGATTTGAGAAGATAATCATACAGATACTACTCAAATATCTCCGGTTTGGATACTTGCAGATGTGTATAACACCATTGTTCCTATCATGGTTTTTGCATTCTTTTAACACTGAAGTAACAGCTGGCTGGAGTCTGCTACATCCGGAACATTAAAATCATGTCGGTCACATAAAGGCCCACTGGGTTGAACATCAATGTGTTTTTTTTACTAGAAATCTTCTACCACCATCCAACTAAGCTATTACATTGATAACAAAAGTGAATTAACGCTCAGCATGAATGCAGCTGCCCTAACAAGGTACATACTGTTGTATTTAGTATGCATGGTATCGAGACACACAGTTTGTTTATAAGATTTGCGCATTGACCCTTTTGGTCTCATATCAGCTGTGCAAAGGATTTTGGGTCATCAAAGCGTGCTGGCTAGCTTACTGCAGAATGCACACTAAATAGTTTGGTAGTATTTGTCTTTAACCTCCACTCGATTTGTACTGCACATCTCAACAGAGATGAAATAGTAGCAAGATGGTCCACAGCTTCATTACCTCCAACATCAACAATTGGGCAAGTGAGTTTCGGGATTTACCGGCCTGATTTGGCATCTTACGTGCCCCGGGCAAAAGGCAATCCTTGTTTTTCTAAGCCCTGCATTATTGTGAGAAGTGATTTGATAATACTTAACTGCATTTGGCCTGGCTTTCTTCAGTTGCATATGGTATCATTGTCAACAAAATAGTCTCACACATTGTTTTGTTTCTTGTAACCCTTTTTAAAATTTCAATCAAATTTCAGTTTTTTAACCTTGTTGCGCCAAGAAAATTAAACAAAATTATACAAGACTATGTGACAGTGTTCATACACTTCCATCCCATGTGTGTCCCAACGTGTTGCCCATGCTATAACATTTTTCACAATGGTTGCTCCCTATTTCTAACACACTACAAGCATCACCTCTCTGTCTGCTGCAGCCCTACTGAAACATAGGAAGTTGCTTTCTGCACGCCCTCTGCTGGAGGGCAGAGGGCATGGCTCGCTTGTCGACCTGCTGTCGCCTCATGCGGATGACGGCTGCGTCCACCTGAGCTGCGGCCCTCTTGCCGTGCTGGTCGTCCAGCAGCTGCAGACAGGAGCGCTGCAGCCGGGCCAGCTCCCTCTCAGAGGACTGCAGACACCTCCTCAGCACCGCACTGCCCTGAGAGACACACATGAAGCACATTTAGTTGGGTTTGTTTTTGTCACAGCAGCATGCAAGCAACCAAAGGGGAGGTGAGTGTTACACCACTGAATGCTTTTTGTTAATATGGTGTGAACATCTGGCAGCATATTGGTTTTCTCACACATGAGGAGAGGAGCTCCTACTACCTCATATGGAAGACAATTTATAACTCTTTTGCTGTTATTGCATGTCGTCAGGTCAGTGGTTATTTGTTGGTTAGCCTTATATCTAATAATATGTTGAGGCAGAATTATAGGGCGAGTCCTGTTTTAGTTTTGGTTGAGGCTAGATAGATTTGATGCCAGATGCAAGTTAACATTTCATTTGACCTCAGAAAGGTTTATTTTTGCAACCAACAACTTATGCGTTGTAATGACTAAATACAAAATACTTTATGAAACCTAATTTAAAACTTCAAACATCTTGAAATAAAAAAAATCAACTGAAGCTGAACGTATGAATATTGATTGTTATTGAATATTTTATCATCTTAAATATTTATTGTTATTGAATATGTTATCATCTTAAATATTTATTGTTATTGAATATGTTATCATCTTAAACCACGAAACCTGTTGCAGGACTTTATGACTCCAAGTCAGTTTCTGACCTGGCAGTTGCCCTGAAATTCATGAATTGTCTTCGTGTCTTTTAGCTAATGCTGCAAAGAAGGATCATTTTCATTATTGCTTAATAAGATTATCATGTTCTTATTTAATCAAATCATCATTTAGTCGAGAATGGGGAAAATGTCCATCCTATTTTCTCAAAGTGATGCCTTTAAATGTCCAAAGATATTTCCTTAAATATAATGTGAAATGGTGTATCTCTAATCGATTACGCATTGATACTTGATTTAGGATTTAACAAAGCCATTACTTAAGCCGAACCCTTTTATAAAGTATGATTAAGAAGGAGGTGGCGAGATTTCTGTCGCTGTCGTTTGTGATTGTATTTGAACATATATCGATACATATTTTGGAAGTAGTAAACACCTGTATGAGTTGAGCAGCCTCCGGTAACTGTGTCCCTGGGTGTCTCTGATAAACCTGCACCAGAGGCCTGTTGAGTTTCTCTCTGGTCAGGATGTCACCGCTGTACTCTGGACCCTGTACACAGAGAAACACAGGGAAAACATCACCATGTGCACATTGCTTCTAACTCCCAATAACTACAATATAAAAACTCTGTTCTACATCAACACTCACTAACCTGCACTCTGCCGTAGCTCTGACGGATACAGTTAATTTCCCTCTGCTTTCGAAACACGGCCTGCCTGGTGGCTGCATGCATCAAAGTCAGGTTTTGCTGCGAAAAACAAAACCAAATGACAATCAATGACATTAAGTCATGTGTGTATTGCATGCAAAGATGTCTAGCATGCTGTATTTGTATTTGCCTTTAGATTGATTGTCTCGGCAACTTTCTTCACCAGGCCATCATTGACGGTGCGATGAACAGCTTTCTGCCTGGTGATGGCGCTGCTGAGCATCTTTCTGATCTTTTCCCTCAGTAGCTGTGACTGGTTGACTGTCAAAGTTGACGACTCTAAGACCCGTTTACATTCTGCAAAACAAATCAGAAAGGTGTCTTCTGTATTTGTATGTGTGTATATAACTGTGTAGGAATGTTTCTTTTTTTCAACTTTGTTTTAAAAATGTGCAATCATACTTCCTTATCTGATTTTGTTAAGGGTAGTGAAGGTTAGTGATGAGAGTATGTATTAGTATGAATTCTATGTTGGAGATACAATGTATATTTGTATAAAGTAGTAACTTGTGCATTGTAAACATTATAATGGATAGCTACTAAAATGACACAAGCAATTCATTGAATAAAATTAAGGTAACAGTTTCGTCCTGAGAGTACCCGGTGTAAAGGCGCCGAGGGGGTCGGTTTTTTCGAACATCTGAGCAGCGCTGCCGTGTCCAGCAGAGCCGCTGAGAGGCAGCAGCTCCAGGACACGAGACCTCTCACTGGCACAGTCCAGCACCCGCCTGCCGCTCTGACCCAGGGCCTGGAAGACACACAGGGGGACATTATAAGGACACATCACGTCTGCCACCAACAGTTTATACCATCACTTACTGTATATATCTGCTGATTGTGTCCACCACAATTTCCTTAAAGCCAAATGGGACATCTCCATATGTCTTGTCTACAACTAAAACAGACTCAAACGTTCTTTTTTTCTGAGTTTTGCTTCAAAAAGTTACTGTCATCACATGTTTCTATTCATTGGCTGTACATTATTAAACCAACTAATAGTTTTAGCTCTAGAACAAATGTGAAAATATGATTGTAGGATTTTGATGAAGGTCCTAAACTGTGATATACCAGTGGGAAACCATTAGAGAAGCTGATTTTCAAGTCAGTTGATTTGTATGATTACCAATAATGATCCATTATACATTTCTCTACATGGCAAACTAAAGAAGGGTTTGGCTTCCGAGTAGAAAATAAATGTCCCAGTTCCATCTTTTTTTTAAAATAATGTTTAAAACTTTTATTTTCTTAACAAAAGGATCATTTGAGGTCTTGGGAATATGCATCATTTAAACTAATGCTATGTGATTTGACTGAGCATTTGCATAATTTGATCTCAGTTCAAAATGATTGGTGCATGAAGGCTTTGGCAGTGTTGTCTTTCTTCCTCCACTCATGCCAGTAAATCACATGGAAGGGCAAGTAGAAAAGAAAGAAAGACAGAGTGTGCGTGTTGGGGGGGTGGAAAGGAAAACGAGTCAACCAATGAAGACAGAACAGTGACGTTCTGTCAATCACCTGAAGCTGGGTCAGTGTGTCTCTCAGCGCTGCCTCCAGATCCTGTTTCAGCTGGGCCAGCTCTCTTCTCTCACACAACAACAAGTAATCAGCACCGTCTCTCTCCTGCAACAGAGCAGGCCGGTCACACAACACATCTCCTTTCTTTAAGGTTGCAATAAAACGTAATGAGTTCATACGTAGTCTCTGGGATCACTTGCAACACGTTTGAGAATGTGCCATATTTTGTTGACATTACTGAGAGGGTTTTTAATTGTTTTATATGAGCGGTACATTGTGTTAATAGGATAAGAGTAAAGTTAATAGGTGCGTGGGATTAAAACGTCTTGTTTCAGAACTATTATGTGCATGTTTTTGTTGGTGAAATCCACTCAACACTTCCTGTGCAGCAAATAAACCAAACCAAAATGATCTGTTTGTCCTCAGAGAAACTCAATAAACATCCTAATCTAAAGGTGGTTTAGACCAAAAAATCTAAATATTGAAGTGCAAATTGAGTCTGCACTCGAGTGAATACCCCTGCTGATCCCTAAGCAGGAACTCTGTTTCAACAGGAAGTTCTGAACAAAACACAACAGCAGCCCTGAAGGGATTGTTGATTTTGTGATTTCCTCACAGATTATCTAGGTAAGGCTGAATCTATGGCCTCAAGAACAAGAACAAAAACACAGTGCAGGAGAGAGAGTAAACTCACAGTCTCAGCAGTGGACGGCCTCCTGGTCCTCCCCTCTGAGCTCCTCCTGTTGACAGTCAGATCGGCCCTGAGACTGCGCAGCATCCTCTCCAGGTGCCCCCTCTCCTTCTCCAGCCTGAGGCCCTCCTGCATCCCCCTGCCGGCCTGCCTGCGCAGCTGGCCCTCCACCTCCCGCACCCTGCGCATGTACTCCCCGGCCACCGCCACGCTGGCCCCCGCACACTGCTCACGCAAGCTGGTTGGTGGGAACGGGGCCACTGTCCTTCCCTGGAAGCCTCTGGGGAACTGAATAAGAAAGATGGTTTACAATTTCTAAAAGGTCTGAGTTAAGTTATTTACTAAATTAAGTTAATATAATCCATCTGTAGTAACTGTAGTACAATAATGTAATATATTGTATTTCATAATGTAACACTCTGAATGGATAACTCTCTATGCTAAATACTTATTTTTGTTTGGATAGTGTTTTCAAGTATGCTTAAAGTATTTCTGATTACTTTTAGGCTACTTTTGTAGAGTTTTTGTTGCAGGAATATTACTTGTAAGAGTTAATTGGTATGTCTAGATACCTAGGCCTACTAGGCTACTTATACTTTGCATACCACTATGCCAGTTTATAGCCTATAAGAAGTTAGTGTGGGTCTGTTGGGTGCTGGATAATCAATGTTAGTGTTTGATCTCCTCTGAAAATATCTCAACTCATCCTGTCATCCTGATGTACTATTGTTAGATGTGCCAAGAGCAAGGACTGTCTTAGGTAAGACAGCTTTTATGTGCCCAGCTCCACTTGCTTGGAACAATCTTCAGCAAGAATTGAAACTGAGCAATCTCATTCCTCTGCATGTTTTTAAAGCTAGGCTAAATGAAATGCTCGTTGATACTATGGGCACTTGTAAATGTCTATAACTGTAAATGTATCCTGTAAATATAATGTATGATGTCCTTTATTGTTTTATGTTTCATGTGGAACATATCTGCTGCAGGTCTCCCTTGAAAAAGGGATCTATGATCTCAATGGGACCGATCTGATTAAATAAAGGTTTGAAATGAAATGATCCTAAAGTCTTAAAAGTGTTCCTCAAAATGTTCAGTAGGTCTATAGGCTACACTAAATGTTGTTTCTTGTGAGTGTCAAATAAGTGAATGTCTAGTCTAAACAAACCGAGCAGCAATCACGTCTCTCTGCACGCCTGTGTTTTCTCACCCCTGCTCCTGTAGTTTGAGGCCTCGACATCTTATTTTTGCAGTCACGACTCCCTGTACATTCCTCCGCTGTGATCTTATCTGTTTCCGCTGTACAGTCTGTGTGCTTTGGGCTCAAACCGGCGGAGGCGCTGCAGCTCCGAGGCCGGCTACTGGTACCGGACCGCCCGGCACGAGTCTGCCGAACCAGGCGCTCAGCCCGCTGGATGCAGAGGAGCGTCCCATCACGCCAAGACTCCGGTCCGATGGTGACCGAACCGAGCGACACCGACTGGACCTGCATATTCTCTGCTTTAAAACAAAGGGTTTACCACCAGCTGTAACTTTCCTGAGAAAGATAAACCTGTCCACACTGAAGTATTCAGGGGGAAAACTTTGTGTGAAGTGTTGAAGAATGAGCTCCATAACAACAGTTCCTCAAGTAACTATAGAAACGCAAAGCCATTAAGTGATTGGACCGTGAGGAGAAGACAGGGGGCCGTGTCATTCAACACCGGCTTTAACAGTCAAATCCCCGCTGACAATGTAACCACTCAAGAGGTAAAGCACATCGACAGGTTGGATCAACATAAAACTGAATAATCAGCATTTAAGGTCAACAGCAGTTTCTGGTTTGGAGGGAAAGTCAAAGAGATGCAAGTCAAAAAAAAATTAAAAAAGTCGCATAAAAACTTCGAGGTAGTAGGAAGTTAACTACGACTCCCAGGCTGCACTTCGGCACGAAAAAGCAGGTCAAAGCTAAGCAACGGATAATCTGCATTTAAATCAATTTATAAATACACCTATTATCAAATGAATCTGCAGATTAATTTAAAAAAAGCCAAATATGAACAGCAATTTAAAAAAGGATACATTGTGGGAGCCTATATTTAACCTATCCGCAATACCAAAATGACTGACAAACATGATTTACTGCAAACGCTGTTGAAATATTAAAAAAATGACATGCCTCAATTAAACTTATGAGCCATACATTATCCGAGACCTAGAGTCTTGTTTTTCTATGGCAACCAACACATAACAGAACATGAAGAAAATGGGAATACAAAATGTGGAACAACACTTCAGAAACCAGAAGCATCACCAAGCATGCATGAATAACAGCGTCTGTAGACAAAGGTTATTTGGATCAGAGCTTTTAATTCTCTTGAGCTAAAAGAAAGAAGATCATTCCAGTAATAAGTCCTAGACCAACAATATATTAACATAGGTAAACATTAAAGAAAATTGAGAAATGTTCAAAAAGAAAAAACGGCTTTAAAAGCTACAATTAAAGCAATTCAAAAATATTATTTTGGTCCCAAGTATTCCCCTCTTAGTTCTAACCTTGCACTGTAAACAGAAAAAGTAGAGTTATGTACCATAATGGTGACAACACAAACACAATAAAGACTGCATAGAAAGGCTAATTCAGATTTAAAGCAATATTTTACCCGCTCCTTTCCAAAAGGATAACATGAGAGTTCATCATATGACTCTCTTAAATCTCAGTTACAATCAAACTGTTCAGAAATGTTTGCAACAGCAATCCCACAGCATGAAATTATAATCCCTTCCTGACCATTAGACCCATATTACATTCAAAATTTAACCAAACAAAGTAATCAGGTGTTTTTATAAATCAAGTATTAAATATCCAGCTATGAAAAGCTTGACATGTCTCCTTACTGAAAACAACAGACTATCTAAAGTGTGAAATGACTGATTCACTCCAGAGAGTCAGGCAGGTAGTGATAGAGGAAAGTTGTCAAAACAAGGCAGGTTGGCGAGCCTCCAAAACGTAAAGAGCTTAAAATAAATACATTTGATGTACACCACGATAAATATGCTGAAGAGGCAGAAAGGTGGTGCAGAAAGTGCAAAAGTAATCTTTCGTTTTTGTGCAATTAGTTTGCATCTCGTCGGTACAGTAGTCGTTGGCTATCACAGTGTGTGTTTGATGCCGGTCAGAGGTTTGTTCTGCAGGTTCTGCTGCAGCTCTCTGAACAGATGGTCCCGCTCCTCAGCATCCACCAGGATTTGCTACATGGAAGAAAACGTAAAGGTCTCAGTCACAATTGTTCAGAATAAAGCTCAGATTATCACACATTTCACACAAGACATGTTTTTTTGCAGGAACTTTTTCTTTTTGAGTTGATTTAATGATAATAAGAAAATGTTTATCACAGACTAATACTTAAATTGTTGCACTTTACTCTTTTGTTGACCCACTTTTAGTTTTTTTATTCCCGACATTACTATTGCATAACCTTCTCAATAAGCCTCTACAGAGGCTGCCGATAACATTTGTTTTCTACCTCATATTTTTATTGGTATGATTTTGCATATATAAAAAGTAATCCGACCGTAAAATTGAATATCTAACACCAAAATCCTGCCTGATGTTTGAATTGATTCATGTCTTTATTGAAGGAATGTTTTTGTATTAACAATTTATATAATTGATGGTATTTTCTGAAGAATATGTGTGTGTGGGACTTATTTGGTGAAGATATGGCTCTGTGGGTCTACAGCAGGGGTTCCCAACCTTTTTCCCCCAAGAGCCCCCCCAAATGACTCCTGTTGGAAGTTGCGGCTTTTAGCGAAAATCATATATTGCGTTCCAATTATATGTAAAAAAAAAAAAGTCTAATCATCTGAGGCCTGGCGCACCCCCTACGATCTTTGGCGCCCCCCAGGTCTACAGTATATAAAACACTGGTTGTAGACTAACATAGAAGATCAATCAGCATCATACTCCTGCACCGCACCTCTATGAGTTTGTCTCTCTTCTCCAGACTGTCCCTCAGCTTCCTCTCCTCTCTCTCTCGGTCCTCTCTGCTGTTCTGCCACACTCTGCCCGCCTCCTTCTTCTCCTTCTCTTTCTCCCTCAGCGCCTGCCGGGTGTCTTTGAGTTGCTCTGACAGAGAGGACACCGTCTGACTGTGGCTCTGCTGCTGGTTCTGGTGAAAAGACAAATTAATAGTTAGAAACCCTGAGATTTGATGTTTGCCGTGTGTCATCAAACAATGTCCACCCAACTTCCAAGAGCTCAATATGACTGTTGTAGAGATTTATATTTGACCAAAAACATTTTTTAAAGAATAAACACCAAATGTTTTCTTTTGAGAAGCTGGTGTCTGATAATATTAGGAATAATGTCCCACTTTTTGCTTGAGAAATGACTGAAACAATGAATTAATTACCCAAAATGTAAACATAATTTTTGTCAATCATTTATTGAATGACCATATATGTTTTTATCATACCTTGCAATCATGGCCTCGAGTTAAAAACAAAAACAAATGAAATCCTATTTTGTGTCAATTCAAGTGTGAATAAAAAGTGTAACACTTTTTTTTTCTTTTTGGAAAAAGGTCAATATGTCGGCCGCTTCTTTGTTTCCCCCCATTTATCATTGCTATATAATCCTTTCCTCATGCTAATGTCTCACCTGCACCATGTCCTGGTACTCCTGCAGGGCTGTGGTGAGTTGTTCAACCTCCTTGCACAAGGTGGCGCCATTTTCCTCTCTGTCCACTGCCAACCCCTGACCAGTCACAGAGCCAGACAGGGGGAAATGTTGTGAGTAAACGTTTCCTTATTCAATATTACAGAGACAACACAAGCTCTGCAACTTGTTCTCACTGTGTTAGATGTTAAATGCTTTGAAAAGTAAAGAAGACACTACCCCCAACAGAAATGACATTGTTGTTGTTACCTGTGTATCTTTGCGACGGCTCTCCAGCTCCTGGATGAGAGCGTCCTTCTCCTGCAGGACAGCAGTGAGGGCTCGATCCCTCTGTCTCCATACCTCCCTCTCTTTCTCTACCTCCATCAGCAGTCGCTCCTTCTCCCCAAGAGCAACTCGCATGTCCTGCATTGGGGAAACAAAATGAAGGTCTTTCTTAATAACACTTAAAGTACACGCAAAGTTAACAGCGAAGGGGACAGAGTAAAAATGTATACAGTACCTACTAGGGTTGGGTACTCTAAAATAACACTGTGTGTGGTCTTAACATCAATGCAGCCAATTCTATCCCTGGTTTCTGATGTGTGTGTGTGTGTGTGTGTGTGTGTGTGTGTGTGTGTGTGTGTGTGTGTGTGTGTGTGTGTGTGTGTGTGTGTGTGTGTGTGTGTGTGTGTGTGTGTGTGTGTGTGTGTGTGTACAGTACGTGTTCCTACATTGATGATGTCCTGGTTGCACTGCAGCACGGTGTTGAGCATGTCGAGGTCTTTCTCTCGGTCTCTTCCAGCCTTCCTGAGTGCCTCGATCTCTTTCTCCATGCTCTTCTCCTTCTCGGTCACTTCCAACCTCAAAGTCTGCAGGGCAGCCTACAGATCACAAAGCATCAAACATTTCTTTGAGCATCTTACTCCCTGGTTAACACAACGCAGGAACACAACATGGTGCGGGAGGAGGTGTAGCATTTATGTTTTGACAAACTAACTACTGCTTTACGTATAGTTAAGGTTAACTTCCAGAGCAGGGTTTCTACAGGGTTCACCAAGTTAAATTCAAGACTTTGAGACCTTTTTTAGAATTCAATCTAATAGCCATTTTACAATCATACCAGCCAAAGACGAAAGTATGATTAGGAGCCAGTTGCCACCATATGGAAAATAATATGTTGTTTTCAGTGATTCCCAGCTGTGTGTAACAATACTTTCAAATTATCTTAATAATTGAATTCATTCAACGTCAATGCAAGTTTGACTTAAAGTTAAAATCTGCAATCAAAAACAATGTTCATTTTTGTGAGATTCAATGTAAAAATGGAGTTAACTTAAAATAAAAGTGATACATCAGCCTTATTTTTTCCACAGAGCCTCAGGTAAAAGCACATGTAGGAACCACAAGATCTGCTCTGCTGATACAGAAGCCTTCAGGGGCAGCAGCATTGAGTCTATCTCCTGCCGATAACTGCTTTGCTTCATGGGTAAAATGTCATCATAAGCAGACAGAAAAAAACCAAGTCAATAATGAGGATGGAAAAGCACAGTGTCAGCACTAACCTTGTTGGCAGATGTAGTTTCTTTCAGATTTTCAGCCAGCTTGTTGGCTAGCTCTGCACTTCCTCCCTCCTCCACACACAGCCTTCTGATCAGACCCATACACTCCTGTAGCAGAGGAAACATCTGCCTGCTTAGTGCCAAATACCAAACTCATTCATCTGACACCACAGTTAGGGGAAAACTGTAATACAAAAGTTTCCCCCAAAAAATAAATGAATAACCTGAGCCAAGTGTTCACATACTGTAGAGGCCAGAGCAACGCTGACACATATGCAAACATCAGGGAGTGCAGTCATAAATCTGCAGCTCCATTAGACAGGCAAATGCATTACTTATCTACTCAACCAGTAACTCAAAATCTATTCAAAATCACAAGACTAAATGTACCTCTTGAAAATGTTGGTGTTGACATTAGGATTTAGGGGACCAGGTTTTATGTAACTCAATTTTCACTGCATATAAACAGCTGATGTATCACTGTATTATTCTAAGCTAGATGCATGCATGTTCGTAAAACACCTAAAAGCGTTTTGCCTATTTTAAAATAAATTTTTGGAAGGTGGTAATGTCCTTATTTGTTTTATTGGTAAAAGTACGTTGAGAAAGTTGATTTAACTTGCATATCTGTATGTATAAGTATGACTTTACTGGTTAGTTCATTTAAGCACAAAAACATGGGGAACAGCTAGCAAAGCTTCGTGCAGAGTCAAATGTGCCGACCAGCTCAATAATTAACAGGCCATATTGAGTTTTTGCTGTTTAAACAGAGCCAGGCAGCTGTTTCCCCAGGTTTCTGATCTTTATGCTAAGCTAAGCTAACAAGTTGCCGTCTGTAGCTTCACATTTACCAGACAAATATGAGTGTGGCCGTGATATTCTCATCTAAATCTCATCACGGAAACAGTAAGCACAGAGTTGTTTCCATTACATTTGATCAGCGTGGCCAAGAACAAAACCCAAGGTAAAAGTCCAAAAGGGACTTTGTCATACTGTCACTTATTTGTAATCTTTAATAGGCTGTATTCCATTAAAGCAGCCTTTCAGATAAGTTAGTCTGTGGTGTTTCTTTTTCACTATGCGTCTTGAATGCTTTGGCCGTTTAGTTATAACGTTCATCCAGAGTGATTTACAATAAAACTCCTGTTGTTAATCAGGAGCTAAAAATAAAAGCAGCAAACACACGTCAGTGTCACTGACACTATGTACGAGCAGACAACGTGACTGCAGCTCTGGCACTGCCACTTTAAGGGCGTAGGAGGACTACACAGACAAACAACATTCCTGTGAGCTTAGAGCCAAAGCTCGGGCAGCGGCAGAAGATCCCACGGCTGTGTGCATGACTGACTCCTGTCCCCCCTCATCGCCTCACCCACCTGGATCAGACACTCCCGGCTGTGCAGCGAGAGGCCGAGGCCCTGCAGCAGGGAGCTGCCATGCTTCTCATGGACCAACTGAAGGGAAGAGGAAAACAAATAACAAAAAGTCAAATGAAAGTTTCAAGAATAGGTCTGGGGGCAGAATCTATGGCTTGGGTTGAGGTGTAGCAACTAACAATGATTCAAAACAGAATATAGTGACAAATGCCTTTCAAAATATCATCAAGTGCCTTGTTTTGATCATCAAATAGTCCAAAAAACCCTAATATTTTCAATTTTTTTTAACTTAAGACTAGAAAGACAACACTATAAACAACTGGCAAATTAGTGAAGAGATTGTGTGTTGGTTCCCACTACAGTAAGGGTCTCCAGGAGCACATTTCACCATGGTGACACACAAACAGACTCATGAGGCGTTGATGTTTTGGCTGGTGAAAAACTATTTGTCTCTCGCTGCCTTTTGTCTTTGGACATGCAATGTTACATTTTCACTATTTATTGATTTAAAGATCACAGATGAATTCATAATGTAAATATGCATTGCTACTTTTCTCCTTTACAAATACTCAATGCATGTTTGAAAGGAATTCACAAACCTTTTTGGCGAGTCAATTATGTGGTTCTTTCACATCACATATTTCCCTAAGATAAGCAGTCGCTGTTAGTGCCCTTCAGTACATACAACTGTGCGTGAATGCACTACAATGCAGACAACAGTGTAGTGCTGATACAGAATTCAGCTCAGTACGATGTTCAGCCTATTGTTAGACTCAGCTGTCACATTCAGTTCAGTAGAACTAACCTGCTAATAAGGTTAATAGCTCAGCAGCAGGCTATAAGTTACAACAAAGTTATCAGGTTATGTTTTTTTTCTCTCTGGCTTTTACAGTCTTTAAATGTGATCGTAATTTACTTTGATTCATAAATCCATTGACAGATTTGCTCTTACACTGAGCACTGTTCATGTTTAAACCTGCTGCCACTTCTACATATTTCTCATAAATTATTTTTTTTATATTCAACTCTGAGAATGAGGAACATTGTGTTCACATGAAAAGCAGAGATCAGTTCATGTGAACTCAAAGCAGCTAAGGTGCTTCTTAATGATATTCTCTATGATAACACTACTAAGCCCTGGGCATCTCTACCGGTCGGGGAGGATTCCTGCGAGAGGCTGTACGAGTGTGTTTGTGTGTGCGTGTCCTTATCTCCACCGTTAAGTGAGGAAATGCTGACACACCCTTCAACAGACACAAAAACACAGTACATCCACCCTCCATTCCTTTCATGCATTCGATTTGTGCTCAGTCAACATTCACACAGTGGTTTATGGAGCTGTTTGGACATGTGACTCAGAAGCTGCTGAGAATTGTTGCACTCTCACTCAACCTGTTTTTCTTGCGTCCAAAAACAGGTTAAAATAACAACCGTTTGCTTTAAAAGGCTTTTTATAATCACAACTTCCAAGACCTCTCAACCAATATTTATCTCAGTTTAAGATAATCATTGAGTTAAGAGATTCATTTGTTTTTCACCCATATTTCATATATTGATCAACTTTGAATTGTATGAAGCAGCAGTTCAATATTTTGTGTAACACTTTACGCTTTCTTGCCGAGTCAGATGATAATTGATACCAATGTTATAAGATTTAATTAAAAATGAAGATATAACGAGCAGCCAGTTAGTTTCAATGAGAATGGCAATGACTGTAAATTATGATCATGTTAGTTATTTTCTTTTATCCATGACAAAACAGTTTTTAAAGTGTCACACTTACACTTTGTGGTGCGATGGCCACTATGAGCAGGAAAGAAGAGAATAGCACGTTTCAATTGGACACCTGATACTATCGTTATCGGGACTAGTACAGTTCAAATACAGATTATTTCAGTTCATCAAAATGCTGCACCTTAATGTTTATTTTATTATATTTTGTATTTATTTGAGTGAATATTCACAGTTTATTAATAATAATAAAAAACCCAAAACTAATAGTTTATGTTTTGTGAGCACTAGTTAGACCCTCCAGAAAAACGCGGGCAAAAATCCTTGATTATGCGATTAAACATGCAAGTTTTTTATGTGATTTTATGCCGTGAAATTGCGAAAAAGAATAGATTTGTTTTTTTAAATATTGGGCTCTCTTATTCATTCTCTCTCACACACAACCTGCCACTAACGTTAAACCCCTTTCCTATTCAATTAAACACATTCAGTGTTTATTTATTACACACACACACACACACACACACACACACACACACACACACACACACACACACACACACACACACACACACACACACACACACACACACACACACACACACACACACACACACACACACACACACACACACACACACACACACACACACACACACACACACACACACACACACACTTCTCCGCCTCATTCTGTTTTCATTTACTCGTTCGTTATCTGACCAGCTTCAATCTTGTGGCTACTCACTTCGTTTCTTGTAACCCTCGAAAGGGTTTTGGAGGTTGATGAACGTGTGTCTTTCTTGTCCGCAGCAGCAGAAAGCATTTTCGAATGTTTGAATGAATCAAAGTGGGTCGTCACTGTCGATTTTCTCTTATGCTCCAACACACAGTTGCACGGGGTGCAGAAAGACATCGGGGTACTGCTTTGCCCGGTCTTTAGCAGAAATGTTCGTCGGTGAATGAGATGGATCAGATTTTTTCATCTTGTTGTTTTCTCTCTCGTGTGAGTTCCACACGTTCACTCTACGGTGTTGTTTACCTTCTGTGATGCGCGAGCTGATGATGTCGCGTCATCATCATCACTACTTCACGTCAAGACGAATTAACTTTTTTTCCCCACAACTTTGTGTGGAAAAATGCGGGGATTATGCGGCCTTTTGATAAATATATGCGGCCTTTTAAAAATCTGCGCCATTTTGCTGATTGTGCGGGTTTTTTTCACATTTTTCTGGAGGGTCTATCTAGTACAGCAAAGTTCAAATACAGATTATTTCAGTTCATCGAAATGCTGCACCTTATTGTTTATTTTATTATATTTTGTATTTATTTGAGTGAATACATTATTCACATTATTGTTATGTTTTGTGGTAATTTTTTCTGCTGTACCGAAAACGTACCGAACCGTGACCTAAAAACCGAGGCACGTACCGAACCGAAATGTTTGTGAACCGTTACACCCCTATTATCCGATAGACTTAAAATAGTGTGCCTTATTAAGTAAGCATTACATGTGCAGGTAGGTATATTTTGTTATCTTTACAGAATCAGACTTGCTGTTTGCAGTCTTTAAGCTAAGCTAACTGGTTGACAAGAGAGGGAATAAACACACTTTCCAAATTAACGACTGGAACTTCTCTCTAGACATGCTCATCTCAAATAAGGACTGTGGGAGAACAAAGGGAATGCTCACAGGTGCCCAGTCCTCCGCCCCATTAACTTCAGTTGGTTTGCTCCTCCCATGTTTCAGCTCGGCCTCCAGGGTCCTGATGTGGGACAGCGCTTGGTCCAGCTGGCCTCGCAGGTGTTTGGCAGCGTGGTGAACCCTCCCAGAGGTGCTCTGGAATCACAAATGGTTTCATGGTAAACATGGGTCATGGTATTATTAAGTAAAAAAACAAGTGTTATTTGAGTCTTGTTGGACTGCTGGACTGACCTCACTTGCTCCCGGATGAATCTATTGATGCACACTGTGTCAATATTTAATGCAGGCACAGCATCTGGTTGGAGTTCTTTATTATAAAAAAAAAGTTGCGGAGGATTTTAAAACCAATATTTGGGACGCATGTTTTGTCCCTACCGTTTGGAAAATCGGGTCATTTGGCAGTCACTTTAGAAAATATATAATTGTGCCAGTTCAGTTGCTGTTTATATTTCAAAAAAGCCCAACTTACATTGCATACAGTAATCACCACCTTGTGCTAACACGAGTAAAAAGCATAATATTGCCATTTCAAGTGTGTCATCATATGTGTGTTTGAGAGCAAGCAGGAAATGGTTCTAAATATTTGGCTTTTATCTAGATTTGAATAGCCTTTGTAAATGAAATGCATCAGTATACGGATCATTCTCAAAGATAACATTGGAAACGTTTTAAACATGGATGGAATAAAAAGAGACTTGATTATCTGTATCATGTTCTAGATTTGGGACTTAAAAATGCACTTCACTTGGTATATTTTTATAATATATCTATTAACACTTCTAAATATTTTGCCCCTCAAACTCAGTTTATAGGTGCACCCTTATTTTCAGACACTGTTTATTGTACATTTTAAGTCTGAGGCATGCTTAGACAGTAATGAAAAACACTCACCTTTCCATGAAGAGGCATGAACTCTTCCCTCAGCTCTGATAGGATATCCCCGTCCTCTGCATCCATGTCCTCCCCTCCGTTCTCAACACTCCCAAAGATCAGCACCTTGTTCACTGAGGGTGACGCCATCTCTCCAGCTTTACCCGAGTACTTCCTGCCCAGAACGGGGATCTTACTCCCCGATGGAGAACTGACCGGCTTCCCCCCGATACTTCTCAGCTCTTTCAGCACAAAGTTAGTCGACTGAACTCCCGGTGAGTCAAATGGATCGTTGCAATCAAGAGAGTCCAGAGACTGAATGGACGCTGTGCGAGAAGACGCCTGTAAGGACAGAGTGGACCCTGCCAGGGAAGAGGGGCTGGAGCTGCAGGTTGACATCCTCTGCCAGTGGAGGGGCATGCTCTGAGATTTGTCCCGTGACAACGCCAGCGGGGAGAAGGGTTGGAAAGGCAGACGGCGAGGAACCCCACAAACAGACTCATAATCCGAGTCGGACACCCGTAAAGAATCACAGCCTTCACACCCTTTGCCCTTTCTGCATCTTTTACCTGTTCTTATAAAATACGGGCATGTGTCCCACTTCTCGGACCAGCACTCGTACTCCGAGAGTGCCATATTCTCTTTGAGCATCTCCCTGTAGCCCTCCTTTTCCCCATCCCCGTCCTCCTCGCTGGTGCTGCCCTGGCTCTGGAGGTCCCGTGGGTTTCTCTGGTAGTATAATTGGCGCACCCACTGTCTGATCTTGTCCCTCTCCTGCATCAGCTTCTGGAGCCTCTCGGACGAAAGCACCCTCACCCTGGATATCACCGTGTCGAATTTGAACACCCGCTCCAGGACGCACATGCATTTGCCACACACAAACTCCTCCTGCCCGTGGCCGCGTGGTACACACTGCCCCAGAATGTGGGTCAGCACGGAGAGCAGATCCATCCCTTTGGACGGGGAGTTCAGGGATAACTGGGACTTGGAGAGAGACATGGAGGAACCCAGAGATGACATGCTGCCTGTGAAGAGAAAAATTTAGTTTTTCTACAGTTTAAGGCAACATTTTATTTCCACTATTGAAGAGAACATTTATTATTTGGGTACATTGTATTACTTTCCCAAGTTGTCACTAGCTAGATGACATCTGCATTTGAATTGATAATGCTATAATGAGTGACGTCAATGCAGGGTAGTTTGCTTTATTTCCTTATTCTCCAGACTCACCCCAGGGGCTGCTCTGCGAGGACCGGGACACACTGCCTCCCCTCAGAGACTCTGTCGGGGTCTGAGGCGGGCCGGCCTTCTTATTCAATCCCCCAAACAGCCAACGCCTTTGGTTTCCCTTGAGAGCTCCGCCACACATTCGGCAAAATTCATGTTTACCTCTGGAGGACATCATGGACACTGTTGTCCCGATAGATGTTAGAAATTCTCTATAAATCAAAGCAGAAAAAAAACGGGATGCATTCAGAAGAAGTGATTCCTAACCTAAATCATGAGCACCTCACAGAGCCATCTGCTTAGCTGTGTACACTATACAGTTTCCCCACAATGAGATTAGAAGAATACTGCATATTTAACCTCTTTAGGACTCCTAAATTACTCAAATTAAACAATCTGAAAAGGCAAAAAACACTTTTTTAGAAACGAGAGGAAAAGTTTTCATTCTTTAAATTACACACAAATTATTTGTGATATAGACCAAAGCAATTTCTCAGCGTGACCTGTTGTTTATTGTTTTCAATTATGTTCATTATATCAGAGGAAACCAGAAAAAGGGTGAGCGAGTTATTTCGGTCAGAAAGAAGAACCACAGACTGATCTTGTGACCTCTTAGGAGATTATAGGAGAGAAAGATTATTTTCTTATTTTTCCTAATGTTAGCCTAACAGCTGGCAATGACTTTTATGGAAAAGGATTAATTTTCCAGCTCTGTTTCCATAGAAACAGGTCATATAAAGTTTGATAGAGCCGTATAATCCACACTGTTTGAGATATTGTGTCTGCCTTTTGCTTTTGATTGAGTTGTATCTCTTCCCTGTATGGGGTTTTGTTCACTTTATTGCAGCTCATCTGCTGGTGTTTACTGTAGCTGCCCACAGGGCGGGACACGTCGACCTTGAGCCACGCTGACAGTAAATCCAGTCGATGAATGGAACTCTCTCTTCAACCGTCAGTCTCTCCATGAACCTTTCCCCCGCTCACAAGTCAGAAATTAGACTTCCATGAATCATTTTAAACCCAGAAAACATACAGACTATCATTTTAGAACACTTGAATTAGGACTAAATAAAACAATTATGTGGTTTGAACTTAACATGATTATGTGTTAGAATGGGGAAACCGTGAACACAACCCTTAAATATGATGTATGTGTTTGCTTAAGGAAACCGTGAACTTAACCCATAAATGGGATACATATAGCCACCATACTCGACCTTTGACTGACTAAATACAACAGCACGAGACATGTTCCCAGGGGAAAACGCTTCATCATCCAGTGGAAAACAGTTCAACTATCATGTATCTGATTCTATTTTAAGCGACTGAAGTGCAGCGGTTCAATGCGAAAGCAACGCCACGGTGTGAAAGCTGAGCAGTGAGTGTTTCCTGAATATAATAATCATTGGACGCTGTTGAGTTCACTTTTTACGTCACAAACAAACATTAAGCCAGGCACAATATGTATGTTTGAAAATCTTACGTTAGCTTTCACCCCTGGACCCGGGTTTTTCACGCGCTGAGAGAAGTTTCAAGTCCGATACGCGAGGAAGAAATGTTCATGTTCGCCTCAAAACGATGCCAAGTCACACACAAAACACATGTGAGAGTTAAGTAAAGTTTCTTACATACAAATCTCTGCTGGAGCTGGTCTGAGGCGCGTCGCTATACAGTCTATGGTCGCAGCACACCGGAGCAGCAACGGAAGAGAGGCGGTGGGTGTCACCTTGCTGACGTCACAGCTCATACCTGTTTGGGGAGGTGTGCAAACAGGAGGGGACAGTGGAGCCATGTTGTCCTTCCTCCAGTGGTGTAGATTTACTGAAGTACTGTACTTAATTGCAATTTTGAGGAACTTGTACTTTACTTAAGTATTTCAATGTGTTGATTCTTTGTACTTCTACCCCCACTACGATTCAAAGGTACATGTGTGAACTTTTTACTCCACTACATGTATTTCGTACCAGGTACCTTGTAGATTCTGTTTAATGATTTGAAAAGTACTTAAATAACACTTTAATTTCACTAAAGTGTAACATCCACAAGCTACCCTGTGCAAAGTACTTAGCTGCACCTTAAAGGTGGGGTAGGTAATTTTGGAGGAACCAGCTCGAGTGCTGAAATGTGCCAATCTGCATAATGAGTACTTTTATTGTTGGTACTTTAAGTAGGCTATAGGTTGATGTTAATACGTTTCTACTTTTACTTGAGTTATATTTTTGATTGCAGGACTTTTACTTCACTCTGGTACTTGTGCTGGTACTCTGAGTGCTTCTCCCACTTCCTGTGCCAAACAATAATATAAATAAAAACATATACGATCAATAAAGGTCCATCTTCTTCTTCTTCTTCTTCTTGAAGTACAACAACTAACACTTTAACTATTTCAAAACAACGTATAATAATCCCAGATTTGTATTTTAATCTATATATATGTGTAAGCTTTACATTTTTTTTATTAGCCCAACACACAATCCATAACTAAACCCCATCAATCAGTTCACTAATTAAAATCAATGCGTTTGATCACAGCCCCTGCCCTACTTTTATCTAATCATGTGTGGAGGGCTAAAGGGTCAACATCTAACCTATACTCTGCAGTCAGAGGCCAATTGAGTATTATATAGCCTAAAATGTGCTTGACAAGGTAACATAACTTTCAATCAAACAGGATAATAAAAGATCAATCTTAAAGGGTTCAAATTAAACCAGAGACAGAATATTAGTTTTTATGGTGACTATCTCTTCACTTTTATTGTGCAAATGGATTTTCAGGCTATTCTTAATGGTACTGTACAATTATTTTTATCTAAAGGCCTTTTTTTATTATTGTACTTTTGCATCCTCACAAAAGACTGCTGTCCAAAGTAATAATAACAAAACACCAGAGCATTATAAAAGAGATGAATAAGACACTCTGACAATGTCATAAATGGATACAAATGTTAATAGTTTGATAAGACAATAATGTACTGGATTCTCCTGTAGATGTGGGACCCGTCTCCAGCGCAAATGACGCCTGGAACACAATACAATGTAAAGTTATATAGCTTGGGCAGAAGTTTGAAAAAACAAACATACAAATAACACTTAAGAGATTGGTGTTCAAACACTTCTTTATTTAATACAGATACAACATTTCAGATCTTCTTAAAGTATCAGTTAACACCAAGTCACATAAGACAGAAATATATATCTAAGCTGCACTCTGTGGGTTGAGACTCAATGTTATTCCTCAAAGTTTAACCCCAAAGAGTTGAGGTCAAATGAGTGTTCACCACTGTGTGAATTCACTCTGTACCAGAAACTTCCACCAGAGGTCAGAGATTGATCGCTCATGGCTCATGAATTGCCACGATGCATGGCCTGCTTCAGACTGACTTTTACCTGCATGAAAGACCATTTGAGCATGATCAAAACAAATTGAATTTCGATGTATCCTTTTGGTTTAAGTTTTAACGGAAAATCTAATAAAAAAAGGTTAATTAGACAAATGTACCCTGGACTATTTCTAGGAGAAAGTCCTCAGAATTTGGTATATTTAATCAAAATATGTACCTGGTAAAGAAGTGAACCATAACTGCAATCTTAATATTTAAACATTGGTTAATTGACCTCATTATTAAAATACATTATTGGAACCTACAACATTAAAATATAGAACCATTGTCTCTTTTCCCACAGCCATAAAGGAAATAAGAATGGAAGCTTTAACATGTTTTTATTTTGGTTTAGTCTTTTATGAAAATCATATACATGAAATACAGTTTAGATGATATACTCTATTTTTGTTAAATAATAGCTTGCATTAACATCTCTCACTCTGTTTTCAAGTGAGCCACTTCTCTATGCAGCTCCTGAACACGGTGTAGTTTGAGTGCCACTGAACGTGTTTCACTCCAGAGTGAAGGCACATCGACACGTCGCCACGAGCGTTTAGCGTCTTCAACCCAAATGTATCGTTTCTGTAAAACTTTCAAAAGGAGAGAGGAAGAGAGGGGAGGGTTATTATTACGAAAAAGGAAGAGAGAGATCTCTACAATAATGCAGAGGGCCCGGAGGGTAAAAAAATGAAGTGGTGCTTTCAGTCAATATAGAAGTGATACAATGGTGTATGCATACATCACTTTGTAACTTACCTCCTGGTTCCTCATTTCTACAATGGTTTCGTTGCTGTCATAGAATCCGAAGTGGCTGTGTGGAAAAAAAGGAAACAGTCAGTCCAGGTGAAGACTTCTAGAAACCGATGCTGCAGTTTTGACCAACTGTTCACCCAACACACCTTTTGACTCTGTTAGAAACCATTTCATTGTTTGGCACCTCAATATGTTTTTAAGCAAAGGGTGTTACTACCACAGGAGATTTTGGGGAAAATTTGGCACTCACATGCACACGTTTTCAAAAATAAAAATGTATTAATTTTAAAGCTAGCATTCCCCTAAAAAATTGGCATGATAAAATAATTAAAGGACAATTGCAATATCAGGTTTCCATTAAAAAAACAACGTTCATATTGGCATTCATCTGTGTATTCAAGTTGTAATTGTTATAAAGACTTTAATGCCATAAAAAACATTTTATTTAATTTGCAAAATGCAGGAAAAAGCAAACACATAATTAATGGTTGGGGTTTTTTCAGATATCAGTTAACCTTTTTCAGATTTTAAATAAAGTTTTATTTATAGCATTTAATGCCATAGCAAAGATTTTATTGTTTTTGTTCATTTTTTATTCATGTTTTCTTCCTGTGTTTTGCTGATTTTTTTATTAATGTAAACAACCCAATTACCATCTTTTAGTATGTTTGTATTTTAGCATGTCGTCATTGTTAAAGAAAATATATACCAGGACATTATGTTAAGAATGCTAATATATTCAACTAATCTTAATAATTATTTGTATTTTTCTCAAACATTCAAAAATTAAGGAGAATAAACTGAAGAACAAATTGTAAATTTGATGAAACCTTGACTGCCATGGTGTGATGACGCCATCGTCTGGGCCTCCAATCAGCACAAGCTTCTTGATGCGCAGGAAGTTTTCCCTCCATGCTGAGAAGGTCAAATGTAGAAATGCATGTCTGTACACTTTTACTGCACGTGCAAAAGTATACAGTTATTAATTCATTTCACTACCTTTAATTTTGCCGTGAGGTCTGTCCCCGTTGAGCAACGCCAGAAAGCTGTTGCTCTGCAGGTAGCGGGACCTATGGTGAGGGTCTGTGGAGAAATTATTCATAGATATATGTATTGTCTTTTCAACAGAGAATATAATACTAGGTGCTGGTTCTCCTCAGTTAAGCTTAAATTGTTCTGCTTTTCAAATCATCATGCTCACCGTTCCAGTAGTCGCAGATAGACACTTTCTGTCCCACTCTGTTGTAGCAAATACGAAAAACAGTCTTCTTCACGAAGTCAGGAAATACCCGCTTCAGGTAGTCTGTGTCTGTGGAGTAAAGAAATGTTTGGGAATTAAGAACAGGGGTTTCTGAGACTTTGGGCCTCCTTTTAGACAGAGCTTGGAAAAAGGTGCTCCCTGACCCCTTTACTTTCTTAGTTTCACTCAATAAATGCATGTCCATTGGATCAAAATCATTATTTGAACTATAACTGTCAACAATTGAGCCAAAATAGCCTAATATTGTTGTTAAATATAACATCCGATTACATAGAAAAGGTCTATCCTTAGGCAGTTATTTGTTTCTGTTTTGGCAAAGTAGAAATCACCCAAACTTTAAATGAACCGTCTCTTTAACAAATAACTGGTGGCATAGTGTTTTCCATTCACTGAGAATCTGCTCCTCCCACTTTGAAAACCTCTGCTTTAGGATCTAAGACCAATCATTACTGTTACAAGTTCTTGTGAATTAACTAATAGTCCTAAAATGTCCTTATTACCTTGAGGACAAGGGTTATACAGACAGGATTAAAACTCAAAATGAAGCTCCCTTACTTCCATACTGCCCGGCCTGTGGGGACGACAGTGAAATGAAGCTGTGCACTTTGTGATCTGGAGCCATGGAGAGGAGTGCTCGACAAATTAAACCACCTTTAAAAGAAAAGGAGAGGACACAACATCAAGCCAATGCTGACAAACCAGTTTAGAGTATAAGATGTGATGCAGTTATTCTTTTAATTTCTCTCAAATGCATCTCTCATAAGGGTTGGAACGTTATGACTGATTACTAAGTTGGTGCCTTCCACTGCAGGTCTTTCATCAGGTTCTAGCAAAACTGGATATTTTGTTCTACTATCCTTAATGGCTAGTGGTTGTGAGGCTGTACTTAGAAGAAATGTATATTAATGTAGGCCTAAAACCATATATGTATGTTATCCATCCATCTTACTATCTCCTCCATTAGGGCTTTTGGATCAAAGCAGACCATTTAACTATATGAAACCTGCTCTTTGAGGAGAAAACATACAGAAAATGTAAGAGTTTGCTTATTTTTACATTTGAACTAATGCTAACCAAAGCATGCTAACACTTTAAAATGAGTACAATGTTGACCATGTTCACTATCGTAGTATCCCGAGTATCTCTGGATCCTGGATCAAGACCATCCAGTCGATCAAAGCCCAACAGAGTCACATTGTTTTCAACATAAACAATAATACCTTCTTACCCGCATTTGTGGTTTTATTGTGTGTTTTATGTAATTTAATAATTTTAACCTAAATGTTTTCACATCAAGCATCAGCATGCGAACATTTGCTAACTAGCAATAAACACAAACAAAGCTGATGCTGAGGGGAATGATAGTAGTTTTTGCAAGGTATTGGTTTATATATCATTGGAAACTCATATACATAAAAATTGAACGGTTGTACACTGAAGCAGTCCAATACTAAAGTCAAGACCCCAAATCCTGCTGATGTACATTTGTCTTAAAATAAACCTAGTTAAGATACAAAATAAACACCTTTGAAACACATTGCTAGTTCTTAGGGTAGCATTACAGATGAAAAGTAGACTTTTGTCAGATGTAGATGCTTAGAGACATTTTCCTATATGGCTAAATAGTGTATGTTGTTTGATGCAGTGTTAGGACCTTGTGAGAAGCACAGAAGATGGACGCCATCAGGAGCCTTTTGCATGATGTCGTTGAAGGCTTTACTGAAACCTTGCACCTGCATCCACATGGGCTTCAGACTGGACAGGTTGTCATACAAGTCAATCACCTTCACCTCAGTGCCTGGATGCACCTAGGAGTACAATCATTTAAAGGAAGTTACAAAACCCTGGTTAACACAGAATAAATCAACAGTCAGCAAACTACCAGTCTGATTTCTGTTTATGTTATTATTCGATTCAGTCAGGTGGGGTCATGTCAGGCAGTGGCTCAGTTAGTAGGGGCTTGGACTGGGAGCTGTAGGGTTCGCTGGTTCAAGTCCCCAACCAGACCTACAAAATATGGAGTGTGGACTGCTACTTGGGGAGGTCCCAGTTCACCTCCTGCCCTGCCGTGGTGCCCTTGAGCAAGGCATCGGACACCCCCCTTCCCCCCTCACTCCCATTGCTCCCCGGGCGCTGTACAATAGCTGCCCACTGCTCTTATACTAGACTCCTGGTACTAGGATGGGTTAAATGCAGAGAACACCTTTCACTGTGTGTGCTGTGTGCTCTGCATGTGTGACCATGAAAAGAGGGTTTCATCCATCCCAATTATATTCTAATTCTTCTAAAACAAAACTGATCTGGAAAAATAAGATATGACAGAGAGCAAGAAATCCTAACATTAAAACTGCTTGCTGATTTTCACTCTTCTTGAAATCTGACTGCCTTTAGAATAATCTGCATCGCTATACTGTAGATATTAAGCCTGAAATAAATTTAATAAATTATTTTGGGTTGAGTTGGATGTTTGACCGGTCCATTCAAATAATTCAACTGCTGGTGCCTCACTGATGGAACAAATATCATGTTTTATAAATAGTTTTGTTAAATAAATGGTATACTTTGAAGATGCTCTTGATGTTATTTAATAATTAATAGTGAATTTAGTCACCAATTTATGCAGATTCAGACTTTTGATACACAAAATAACCATCTCATGATGATGTATTATTTTGTTAATTACAAAGTAGTTAAAAGCACTTTTACAAGCTGCAAATAGAGGCTTACAAGGTAATGCCTCACTATTTTAATACATTAATATATCCTTTACATATAAACATTTCCTAGGGTATTGGTTTCTATGTTCTGCTCTCTTGTTTTGTTTTTTGAAGGTCTGAGCTTTTTCTGTCTTTCAGAAGTCTCTCCCTAAATTAAACACTTTTCACATTTAGCTTTTGGAAACCCCTACCTTGTTTATGTAACGAAACATCGTTTGGAACTCTTTCGGCCCATCGAACAGGCCATGCACGATGATGACAGGCTTGTACCCGTTGATGCAGACTCCTGTCAGCAGCAGCAGAAGAGGCACCGGGGAATCTCGGATCATCTGCGGGGTCTTCATCTCTCCTTCTGGCCACTGACGAGCCCTCTGTCCGGGCTGAGGATCGAGTGAGGGGCCGCAGGGGGAGATGATGTCTTTAAACGTCCTGATGAGGAACTTTAAAGATATTTCAACTTTTGATTTTAGACTTGGAGAGCATCAGCGCACTTCCTCATAATCATACTGAAATAGTGTGTCGTTTTTTCCGAAGGTGGTTATCACATCCGTTTTAAGTCTCTCAGTTACGTAGTGCTGAGGACTCACCCATCTTTTAGATCGACTTTAAGCAGTATTATAGCGTGACGTTTGGTCATTAAAACATAATATGATTATACTTCTAATATTATACTTCTGGCCTACTTCTAATTAAAGTGGTGTAAGCATGCACGATAATGCATCAATAACTGCAATGCCATATCATTCTGAAATTGTTCATTTTTGCATACTGACTTATTTTGCTTGAGGTAGGCTAGGTATTTTAATGCTAAGACTTTTGTTCTTCAAGTTTTGAATGCAATAATTCTACAGTAGACTGTTGTACATTTTCTTTATAATTTATCAGTAGCGTACTTGGATTACAAATTGTATATTGAGTGGCCCACAACCTTTACAGTTATAATGTAGTCCAGTCGGGGTGCCCAACCAGTCGATCGCGATCGACCGGTCGACCGCGGGGAGATTCTAAAAATAGAACAACAATATTCAGTTTTATCGTTAATTTCCTATAACATAATCTTCCTGTGCCAGAACAATGCACATGAACGCATCACAGCTTTGTGATTGGCGTGACCCCATGTATCGGGGCGTGGCTGGTGGGCAGTGGGCACTAGTTTGCTGACGTGATAGTCCGCACACACAAGACCACAATGGCAGAGGCAAAAAAGCCCAACATATATCATTTTCACTCCGAGTGGGAGGATGATTATTTTTTATCTATTCCAATTCAAAGTCCATCTGTCTCATCTGCAATGCGAGCGTGACTTGACCGAAGCGGCCCGTCTACACAGCAGCGTTAAAAAAATCTTCCAACGCTTCAAACGCTTCTCTGCCCATTGACTTTGAATGGGGTGACGTCACTTTGCCTCGCTTTTCACCGAACTGCATTGTGGGGAAGCAAAGCGAAGATTTCCAGGATTTTCAGGATTCAAAAGTTGAGCAATGTTCAACTTTTGAAGCTGAACTGAAAGCGTCTGCACATCAAATCCCGTTTATGCAAATCTGACAGTACAAGCGCTAGCCAATCAAACCGCGTGCAAGCTGGGAGAGCCACCAGACCGCAGTTCATTTTCTATATTCCTGAAAATGGAGGAGAAATTAGTTATTGCGGTAGCAAATCACCCGGCTCTTTATGACCAGTCGCTAATAACTTACCGGGATACAAACCGGAGGAACCAGGCATGGGGGGAGGTGGTAGAGACAGTGGGTGAAACTGGTAGGTTTTCGCCTGTTTGGGGATTTTATATCCAGTTTACTTCGTTTTAACATTGCTATTGCTTTGTAGGCCGGGGGCGGGAGATTCATGTGATTGGTTGTTGGTCGCGTTGCTCGCAAAAAATCCCCAACCTTTCAGACACGCCCAGCTCCAAGATTTTCAAGATTTTTTAAAAGCTGCTGTGTGGACGGGGACCTAAAAGGACAGCTAAATGCACGGTAGTCCATTTTCACCAGGCCCAGCAACAAGAGCAAGGCTGCTACCATAGCATCTTATCGTGTCAATCACGTTCTTGCGAAACACATGAAGTCTTTCAAAGACGGTGAAGTTGTGAAAGAAGCATTCCTGGAGGCTGCTGACGCGCTTTTTGGGGACAATAAAAATAACAGTAGCATTTCAACAGGTTTTTGATATAATAAAAACTCAAGTTAGATACTGTTAATCAGCTGTAAGTTTTAGTTTGTTTGAATGTATTCATTATAATTATTGTAAACATTGGTATAAGAATGCAAACAATAAGATCTGTTGTGTTTAAATTGATTATAGTCTATTATCAATTCAGGTTAAGAAACTAGTGTTGCTTGCATCCTATTTTAAAGGCATTTCTTTTTATACTCTACTAAAATGCAAAAAAAAAGAAAAGGGTTTGATTCTATTAATTTTGTCTTTTGTATTGCACTTTGTCAGCAGATTCCTGTGTAGCTTCAGATCTGAGTTGTCTTATTAGTAAGCCTAATTTATACTTTTGTAGCAACACTATTTTTATATAATGGCAAAGAAAGGGTTCAGTTTCTTTTATTTTTTTCCTGTGTCATATGTGGCAGCACTGTTCAATGTTTCTTGAAAACATTACCCACTGAAGTATGTGACGTGTGAATAAACTCCAACTCTGTATCAACAACACTGTTGTAACTTCAGTTAAATACTTGTATGTGTGTAGATTAGAAAGAGGTAAGATAAAGGATCTGCAGTATTTTACGAATTATTAATCATACAAAGGTCATTTTTATACAAGTAGAAGTGTGTATTTACCTGTAAAAGTAGGTCTTGGTTAAAAAAGGTTGGGCACCCCTGATGTAGTCTGACTATACATTTGTAAAACCAATAGACTGTTAACACCATGTTGTTTTCCAGATGGCCGCTAGGGGACAATAAGCGCTGCAGTCTTCTTCGTTTATTTGTACATGACGTCATTCCGCTTCCTACTTCAGCGTGTGCAGAGCTAACGTTGCAAAACTTTAATTCATTATTGTTATTTTTATCGTGTTTTGTCTGGAAAAATAAAGCCACAAATACATAATTATAGACGGCTGCTAAAGGATGTATCCTTTAAGTGTTCTTACCGGGAGCTTGTGAGCTGCATCTCAAGCTAAAACAACACTTGTAGTTGGAGTTAGCTAACACACAGCCTGCTACTTCCACCATAACAACAACGTTGTTTGAGCATTTTGAGAAGCGGTAAGTGAAATCAATGAGTAGCTTATGTGTCAAAGAAATAACTGTACGTTAATGTTTTTAATCTAAAGTTAAAGCCCACCCTGCAAAAACAAAAGCAGACTAGCTCACTAGTGCACCATTGAAATGTAAGGTCTAGTGAACTGTCAAGGAATATAGCTAGACATACTAGTTTAGCTAGAGCTAGTTTTTACTTTCCCAGGACTGTCAACATTTGTACTTTCCCAATTTGCATTTTACTTACCAGAAAAACAAGTAAGACTAGGTTGTATCTCTAGTTTTTACAAAGTCTTCACACTTAATGCTGTGAAACACGTCGTTATTTGGACCATTTTGCACATTTCTGCAAAAAACTTCAACATCTAAAAACGTCAATGCTCTTTCGTTTTAATACAAACATGTTTAACATACTTTATCTTATTTGTTTCAACGTATTGACGTCATTTTATTATATTCTCTATTTCAATTTCTTGTTACTTCTTATGTGTGTTTAACAAGTTTAGCTCATAGTCATTCCTTCATTTTTAAATGTTACCTTCTGTCGTCCTGCGGTAATCAACCATTTTAATTTAAAAATAAAAATCAAGTATTAAAAAGTCAGGGAAAATTAAAATGATGACTTTACCTATGTGTTAATAAACAACCTATGTTGGATGTTTGGTTGTAGCCACCGGCTTCCTTTATATTTTAATATTCATCATCAGCACCAGCATTAAGAAAAACGATTGTCCTTGAACAGGCACCATGGCCAATCTGGAGCAGTGGGTGAATGACCGTCTCCATGACATTCTCGGGTTGAGTGACAGATATGTGTCTCAATTCATGATCGGCATTGCAAGGAGAGCCTCCAGTTCTGAAGACTTTGTGGAGCGACTGGAGAAGACGGGCACGATTGACATTGAACCGAGTGTGGTTGCCTTTGCGAAAGAGCTTTTTGACAAGGTATGGAAAAGCTCTATTATTGATGGGGTTTTTTTCTTCTTCTTTGTCCGTGCCGTTCTATTCTTGCTATATGAAGCACATTGGGATGCATGATTGTATTAAAAGTGTGAGTAAGAGTTTAATTGAGTTTAGACTTTTTGCCAAAACATACATAGTTCCATAGTTGTTGTAGTTCAGTATGGTTTTGGTGGAATAAAACCTCTAACAATCTTTCACCATGCTTTTTATAGATTCCTCGCAAACAGGTTGTGGAAAAACCAGCCCGGGCGATGGAACGGGAAGCCATTGAAATGGACAAGAAGAATCGGACATACACATTACTGGAGGACAGCGACAGTGATGGAGAAGTTGTGGTTGAGAAAGAGAAAGGAAAAAAGAAAAGCAAAGACAAAGGGAACAGGAGGAAGCACATCAGACAAAAGAAAGAGAGTGAGTCTTCAAGTGAGGAGGAAGCACCTAAACGGTAATTCAGATATTATTATTTTTTTTTAAAAACTGTTTCCAACCAGAGAACAAACTGTTTACACAGTCCCACCTATATTAACATTAAGAATCGACTTAATATTTAAACCTGATTGTAACCTGTTAAAAAAAAAAAAAACTGTAAGAAGAACACAATGAGAGATGGTGAGTAATTGGATGTAAACAAATGAAGAAAAGAGTAGCAAATTATAAATATTTTTTTATCCAGGGACTACTAAGGTTAACTTTGGGTACTTGTAATACTGGGGTGCTTTATATAACTGATGACTAATGCATTTTGTTTCTAATATCGCGGGCAATTGAAGCCAAGGGGATCAGAAGTCTCTCAAGAACAACGACGATGAAGAAGAAGAAGAGTGGGAGAAGGAAGAAAGAGAGCGACAGCAGGACATTGAAGCGCGAGATGCATTTGCAGAGCGAGTGAAGCTGAAAGACAAGGACAAGACCCGCAACATAACAGAGAGGACTGACAAGAAGGTGGGAGACAAGAACATTTTCAACACATCACAGGCATTTGATCAAATACAGCTCAATGTATCAAGCAGCTTAACATCTTCACCTTTTGTTTGTTTTTCTCCAGGCGTATGAGGAAGCTCAGAAGAGGCTGAAAATGGCTGAAGACGACCAGAATAACATGGTAGACTGACGAGTTTCAAATGTTATATTGATAAGCAGCATAATATGTCATGGTCACATGTATTCTTCTTAATTACTTTACCCTTAATATATGGTTTGAGAGAATTACATTTTTTTTTTAATATCTAACTATGTACTATAGTTTCTGATCCACCCGTTCCTGTGTTTCTCTCTAGTTGCCAGAGTTGAGGAAGCGCTCTCGCTGGGATTACCTAAAGAAGAGGGAGGCAGAGAAGCTGGAAGATTTGGAGGCAGAGATCCATGACGACGAGTACCTTTTCCATACAGACGAGCTGACTGAGAGGGAGAGAAAGGAGTTGGAATACAAACGCAACCTCCGAGACCTGGCTAAAGATTACAAGAAGGCTGGCGCCAAGGAACAGGATGAGAGGAAGAACAGATACTACATGCCGGAAGAGAAGAGAAACAAGGTGGGGAACGAGGGATGTGACACTCTGAGACAATGTGCGCAAACGGTCAGCTACTAAAGTGTGCGTATGTGGTTTGATTGTTTAGGAGGTGCCACAGAGGGACCTGGAGCTGGAGGAGCATCCCATGGAGCTGGGAGGAGAGCAGGGCCGCTGGGAGGAGGAGAGGCTGAAGACGGCCTCCCTCAGCTTCGGGGCCAAGAGGGAGAGAGAGCAAGGGATGAGGCTGGAGCAGGAGAAGTACCAGCTGATCCTGGAGGAGGACGAGATGATCGACTTCGTCAGCACTGCTATCACCATGAAGGGAACTCGCACTGAAGAGGTTTATTTTCTTTTGATACTTCTTGGTTATTCTTTCAAAAGCTCAATTTTTGTTGCGATTAAATCAATTGAGCTATTATTTGTCCAGTCGGTTGTTCTTGATGTCACTGCTTGAGCCTAAAAGCTTGAGGGTATATTTGTGTCTACTGGCATGACAGATTTATTAGTAAGCCCAATTACCCAAGCACAGTTTTTTGACACGGAATATTCCTGGTTTGGATGCATCGATTTCAATAATTGTTTAGTGTGCAAACCGGTCGAGTCATTTTCATAGAAGGCTCTTCACAGAATTGTGATATTGCACTGATGTGTTGGAGCAAAGGCAACACCATGACAACAGTATTATTGGTTAAAATAAACAGTTACATTCTGATGAGATTAGATTTGAGTATAACGGTTTTTTAAGCGTTGAAAAAATGGCAAGCGGAATAAGAGCACAGTTATAATCCCTGCAACATGGGCTCTCTTCGTCTAATTGTTTCACTTTGGAGTAGCTGCCTAGTCTAGAGTCTGCGACACCTAGTGGTAAGATGTGGGACACCAGTCTGGTCTGTGATTTTAACGTTAAAGCAAAAAACTGTGAAATAGATAATGTCAGAGATCTGAAGTAGGCCTTTTTTATGTGACTATGTTGTGTTTAGGAAGAGGAGGCCATAGCTCTGTCCCAGGCGGAGATGAAGAAACAGTCGATGCAGGAGGTCAGACGCAGCCTGCCCATCTTCCCCTACAGAGAGGACCTGCTGGCTGCCATCCAACAGCACCAGATCCTGGTCATTGAGGGGGAGACGGGCTCTGGCAAGACCACCCAGATCCCGCAGTACCTCCTGGAACATGTGAGTGCAGTTCCTAATGTTTCACAGCATCATGATACACTCGGTTATTAACCATGTTACTTGTAGAAACATAATAATAATAATAGATTTCATTTGTTAGCGCTTTTACAGGTGCTCAAATACGCTTTCCAGAATATAGTGAAGAGAAAAGAAAAGAAAGGAACAACAAATAAATATATAGTTAAAGTTAAAGTCAAATAATACAAAAACAATCACACTGTAAAAGCCAGATTGAAGAGGTGAGTTTTTTGAAGGTGATGAGGTCAGTGCAGTCTCTGATGGAACTTTCTGAAACATGACCAGAATACATAACAGAAGCCCACTCGAAGGCAATAACATGAGATACAAGTCAACATAGTAATGAAGAAGTTAAGAATATAAAGAAATCCAAGTCTGTACTGATGCTACCCATCATTGTTCCTCTCTCAGGGCTACACACAAGGAGGCATGAAGATCGGATGTACTCAGCCTCGCAGAGTGGCAGCCATGTCCGTGGCTGCTAGAGTGGCTCAGGAAATGAGCGTTAAGCTGGGTAACGAGGTGAGCTTTGCACACTATCATGCTGATCCCATTTGTCTTTTAAACACTTTTAATTATTTGTGGATTTGGCTAAAGGAAATCATTTTGGATTCACTATAATTCATGTTTTTGTGTATTACTAGTTTTTAAAAACGTTTGTCCGTTTTGTATTATCAGTGTTTTTCTGTTTTTGTTTCTTCTTCCAGGTGGGTTACAGTATTCGTTTTGAGGACTGCACATCAGAGAGGACAATTCTCAAGTACATGACAGACGGCATGCTGCTCCGAGAGTTTCTCACTGAGCCTGACTTGGCCAGCTACAGGTAATGCAAAAAAGGAGATACATATCTTCTCATCAGGTTTTCCTTTTTTTTTTTTTACAAGTCTTTTTATTTCAATATAGTGTTCAATAATCGATGCCATTTCATATATTGTAATATCACAGTACACTCACTACACTCCCCCCTCCCTCCCTCCACCCTCACATGCCCACACTGACGAAACCAAAAACATAAAAAAAAAAAAGGTTTTCCTTTTTAACCTGGTTTGATTTCAGCATTCATTTTTCATTATTTGTCCTTGAAAGATAGTGGTTTTCATTCATTTTGCTCTCATGACCTCATCACACTAAACACATTCAACTTTTAATTTGGGTCAGGCGTTTTTGAAATATCAGTTAGTATTTATTTCATCAACACCCTCCACTGATATCCCTAAGTGTACCTGTATGTTTGGTCCTCCCCTCGCCCTGCAGTGTAGTCATCATAGATGAAGCCCATGAGCGGACGCTCCACACAGACATCCTGTTCGGTCTGATCAAAGACATCGCCCGCTTCAGGCCCGACCTGAAGGTGCTGGTGGCGAGCGCCACTCTGGACACCGAGCGCTTCTCCTGCTTCTTTGACGACGCGCCTGTCTTCAGGATCCCTGGCAGGAGGTTCCCCGTGGATATCTTCTACACCAAAGTAGGAACTAGCATATCAATTTAGTTTTTGATACATATTATATTACATTATATCTGGTAGTTAGTGAATGTTGTCTGCTTGATGAAAAAGGGACAGCGAAATAAAACACTTTATGAAATATTGACACTATATCTTATTAACACAAAAGTGAGTATGATTAAGATGATATCAAGATTTTATTTTCACAGATTACTGCTTTTGTTAATACCAATTTATCATGATACAACACTATTTATTCTATAGTTTCCCTTAGTTATAATATTTCTTATTTTTACAAATATGAATGAACAATAGATAAATAAGGTTGTGATGAGTAAAGACATCATACAGGGACAGATGTACTGTCTCTATCACTCTCAGATGTTATCATTATGGGGAAATTCAAGTCCGTCTTAAAGGACAGAGAACAAGAAACCATTGGTACTGTAGATGTGAGTGCTCGTATATACCAACATTTAAGTTGTTTTAAATGTAGCCAGTTTTGATTGATTTTTATTTTCTTTTGCATATTGACTGGCTCGTGCCATTTTATTTGTGTTTTACAGCTGTATTTGTCTGCCTGTATTGTCTGTGTTAATTGGCTGCCCTCCTTAGCCAGGTTGCTCATGGAAAAGTCTTTACCTGGTTCAATAAAGGATATATATATATTTATGTGGGTCACCAAAAAGAAAAATATGACCAAAGTTCCTCAAGGTCAAATGAAACTATATCATCTCTGCTTGCAAAGATCAAACTGCCCTGTTGATGTCCGTGTCTGTGTGTTGTGTCGTCAAGGCTCCAGAGGCAGACTACCTGGAAGCTTGCGTGGTGTCGGTGCTTCAGATCCACGTCACCCAGCCGCCCGGAGACTGTCTGGTCTTCCTCACTGGACAGGTATTGTTCATCAAGATTTTTATCAAGAGATTTAAAGTTTTGGAAACGATTGGGAGTCTATTTTGTATGTTATTGGTCGATTTTGGAATTAATCATTAAGATATATTCACCTCAAAAGTCCTCAGCCTGTTTGTACAGACATATAAGCTTCCTTGTCTTTAGCACATTCAAGACATGGTTCTAACTATAATGTGTGTCTGAGAGTGCTGTATGGTTCCGTTTAGAACAACAAGCGTTAACCAGTTCAGTTCAGTTCAATCAGGTTGATGTGAAAAAGGCCAAACAAACTCTTGCTGACTAAACGACTGTATCAAGAAAAGGAAAAAGGAGATACCGACCTCTTGTTTTCTTGCAGGAGGAGATTGAAGCGTGTTGCGAGCTGCTTCAGGAGAGATGCAGGCGGCTTGGATCTAAGATAGCCGAGCTGCTGGTCCTTCCCATCTACGCCAACCTGCCGTCAGACATGCAGGCCAAGATCTTCAACCCCACCCCGCCTGGAGCCCGCAAGGTGAGACCATGTCTTCATTTCTGTGAACAATACTTCAATAACTGCTATTAGTTCCCTTTGCAATTATATAAGAATAAGATGAACCTTTTATTAATCCTTGTGGGGAAATTCAGTAGTTTAACAGCAACAGGGTAAGGATGAAAAACAGGACAGCACAGATTCAAAAGATACAAATTAAAAATGATAAAATAAGAAATGAATTAAAAGGAACATATAGACATATTACATATTAGATACATGTGTGTGTGAAAACAGTGTTTATTTTATGTCCAGTAATTGTGTCATAACTTGGGTGTAGTAGATCCCTGTAGGATTAATTTCATCTTGGCAGAAACAAATGGTCAGTAAACTATGAAAACATATAACATATCTTAATGTAAATAACACAATAGCTCTGTGCATTCTATCTACCAATAGAGGCTGCTGTAGTACAATGGGATTTGTTTTACGGCCCGTCCACACTATAGCTTCAAAAGTCTGAAGCTTGGGGATTTTATTCGAGCACCGCGACCAACAACCAATCACATGAATGTCCCGCCCCCGGCATACAAAGCAAAAAAAAACGTGGATTTTATGCGAGCAATATATATATATATATATATATATATATATATATATATATATATATAAACTCCCCAAACAGGCGAAAACCTACCAGTTTCACCCACTGTCTCTGCCACCTCCCTCCATGCCTGGTTCCTCCGGTTTGTATCCCAGTAAATAGTTCTGGTCGTAAAGAACCGGGTGATTTGCTACCGTAATTTCTCGTTTGGAATATGAGGAAATGAACTGCGGTCTGGCTCTCCCAGCTTGCACGCAGATTGAACTGTCAGATTTGCATAAACGGGATTTGATTGGCTGAGGCTGGCTACTCCGGCGTCTCCGGCTTCAGAAGTTGAACATTGTTCAACTTTTGCAGCCTGAAACGCCAGGAAAGCTCCGCTCTGCTACCCACAATTCAGTTCGGCGAAAAGCGAGGCAACGTGACGTCACCCCATTCAAAGTGAATGGGCAGACGCGTTGGAAACCGTTTTTGAAGCTGTCGAAGCTGTAGTGTGGACGGGCCGTTAGAGACTTAGTCTCCTAGTTTTCTTGTGCTGTTCGGTAGATTAAAGCCTTGGTGTCTTTATCACATCTTTGTTCCCTTTGTTTAACTGGACTTAATCTTCCTCCTGCTTTGTTTGAGCGTTGCTTACTCACTTTATCACTTGGCACTGTGTGTTCTCTCTCTATCAATCCCAGGTGGTGGTGGCTACCAATATAGCAGAAACCTCCCTCACCATAGATGGCATCATCTACGTCATTGACCCCGGATTCTGCAAACAGAAGAGTTACAACGCCCGCACCGGCATGGAGTCCCTCATCGTAACACCCTGCTCCCGGGTAACTACTCACTGTTTTTATTAGAGCTTAACAAACAGGGAGTCCATGTTGAAGTGAGGTGTAGAGAGGTTTTCAAAAGTCCCTTACGCAGGCTAAAGCTGTGATATTTAAGAAAGGCTAATTATTAGTGCCTGTAAACGTTTTGTCACCTCCTGCTGTCTGTCTCTGTTTCACTCTCAGGCTTCAGCCAACCAGAGAGCAGGCCGTGCAGGCAGAGTGGCTGCTGGGAAATGTTTCAGGCTTTACACAGCCTGGGCCTTTAAACATGAGATGGAGGAATCGACTGTGCCCGAGATTCAGAGGACCAACTTGGGAAATGTCGTCCTGCTGCTGAAGAGTCTAGGTGAGCGGGGGATCCACTCTCTGGTGGGACATAGAGACCAATAAACTGATTTTATTGGATGTGCAATAAGGTATTCCTTTTTGCTTGCAGGCATCAATGACCTCATTCACTTTGACTTCATGGATCCACCTCCTCACGAGACTCTGGTGTTGGCGCTGGAGCAGCTCTACGCCCTGGGAGCGCTCAACCACCTCGGAGAGTTGACCAAGGTACAGACTCAGGGCACACAAACTCCCTTTACCCTTATTAGTAGATTCATTTGTTATTCATATAACAACATGTATCAAATATATCACATTTGATGTGAACGGGCTCAGTCATGGGGTGAACCTACAGAGAAATATCACCTGAATCTGAGGCTCCCCTCAGCTTTGCAGAGCTTTAAAAGCCCGGGGGCGGCAGTTTTTTTTCTCTGTGTCTCAGGGCATCTTAACATTTAAAAACCTATTAATGTGTCATACCCACTTAACGGGAAGAAACTCAGCTAACTGACGATACGAGCCATTTTTACCGAAACAAAACACAAGTCTCACAAGAAGCGAAAGATTCTAACGCACTTGGCACAGAACTCACGGTAGAAACACTTTATTACTTTTCGGATCTGCACAAACAAGATATCAGCTAGCAAGCTGAGATTCCACAGATTCTGGAGGTATTAGTAACATCACTGTGCGATCAAAACCCACAGCAGGGGAAGCGAACCCAGACATCACACGACGTAGCTTTACGGAGCAAAAACGTCTTACCTTAGCTGTTGTTCTGATCAAAAGTTGTGTTCAATGGCATTAAAACGATAAAGACGCTGCTGAAGGTGAATCCATAGATTAATCCAATGTACATGTAACGGCGTTACGTAATCAGAATACAAAAATCAAGTAACTGTATTCAGCTCGCGTTACATTTGAAAAACGAGTAATCTGATTACAGTTACTTTCGTAAACCTGAAGTGAATACATTTTGGATTACTTATTGGAATTATTGGTGGAAAGATTTCCTCACAACATTTCATATTCATTACTAAAGGTACAGCCGAATCATCACAGCGCACAAAACCTATTACCGCCGCAGATGGACCCAAAAAGGGGCGTGTGTGTGTGTGTGTGTGTGTGTGTGTGTGTGTGTGTGTGTGTGTGTGTGTGTGTGTGTGTGTGTGTGTGTGTGTGTGTGTGTGTGTGTGTGTGTGTGTGTGTGTGTGTGTGTGTGTGTGTGTGTGTGTGTGTGTGTGTGTGTGTGTGTGTGTGTGTGTGTGTGTGTGTGTGTGTGTGTGTGTGTGTGTGTGTGTGTGTGTGTGTGTGTGTGTGTGTGTGTGTGTGTGTGTGTGTGTGGTTAAAAAGCATCAGCCTGCGGTCGCTCTTAGCCTTTCTAATGATTCTGAATACAGTGAAGGCTGAGTTAAGCCTCCTGGTGCTGCAGAGATTTCATGAAGTGAAGGAGGTTTTCCTTCTATAAAACAGCTGTGGGCAGCAGATACTGTGAGTGTCACGGACATGGATTCATAGATCAAGGCAGACTGGTGAACACACTCTCCTGTTTTGCCAATCCGGTGGTTAAACAAATATAGCTCTACACCCCCTGGCCGAAATGTCCTTAAAATGAAGTCCGAGTTCGACATTTTAATTCATGTCCCACCAAGACTGGCAGGACAGAAGGCGACACGCCCGTTCTAAGCCGTGTCCCTCACTCCTCACATCCCAAGCTGCATCCCTAAAAAGTTTATTATGTTGTTGCATCGTTTCAGATGTTATGTTTCAGTTGTGCTCTTGATAAGCCATTAAAACAGTAAAAACATGTTCAGTTTCATTTTGCTTTTTGTGTCTCCTGTACATCAAAACATTCCATCTGTGATGGAAAAAGAAAGTATTCCAAAAGTAATCTAAAAGTAATCTGAATACTTTATGACACGTAACTGTAACTGTATTCGGATTACTTTCAGAGCCATGTATTCAGTAACTGATTACATTTACAAAGTAACCCTCCCAACCCTGTCTGTGTCACTTTGAAATGATTACTGACAATCCATCTTCATATTTATGGCAAAAACTGAGTTTTCATATATAGCTATTATGATAGCTACGAGAGTGTATGACAGCTTCCTGTTTTGGGCATTCTGGCTGCGCATCGCTCTATTCACCGATGGGTAATGTTTAGATGGATTTTAGGAACTTCCCCTCGATTATTTTGGCTCTAACGGTTAAAAAGAGATGTCAATCCTCAAAATCGACCAATGGGATCCAGAGATATGGAAAATCCACCCAAATGACCCCAGAAGTGGGCTTTCTTCTAAATCTCTCTCAAAGGTCTAATGTCACTTGTTTTGCATCAATCTTGATACAGGGTACTTATCATATGTTATAGTTTGGCTTCCTAAAGCTTTTAGTCTACCATCCCATCATTCAAGGGTGGTTTTCACTATAAGTATTGTTTTATTTTTGGACGGACACTATAATTTACATTTTTTTTACTATGTTCAATCTGAATTTACTTTTAAAATAAAAAAAGTCTATATTGATTCTGACTTTTCTACATCCAACTCACAGGTTTATCATTGCTTTGAGAAAAAAGATTGTTAATTTACCCCTTTTTAGAAGTGAAGATATAGTCATTTGTTCTGGGAATGTCATTTTCGAGCCTGAGGCCTGAAAAACCGGCTCAGGGCTCAACAGGTTAAAGTGGTCCAATTCTTATCTTTGGTTAACTCCGGCTGCTCTCATGGTTTTGTTTTTGGCTTCAGCAGGCTGCTGATTTCAGTAAAAGATCTGTAAAGTAGCACCTACACCTCCTGCTCAGCTTCCGACAACAGACTGAAATAGTTAGCGAGTATCTGGTGAAGTTAGTGGAGCATTTATCAACTAAAAGCCAGATGTACAGTCACCATAGTTACACTATTAGACCTTTGTCCCGTTTCCTAGTGTTACACGTCTTTTGAGTAATTAAGTACTCTAACCCCCTAAAAACCTTTCACAATACAACAATCATTGTCATATCAAGCATGTACAACAAGCAATCAGTGAATTATTCCACCCAAATGATCTTTATCTCGCTCTCGAGTCAGTAAGCAGAAATAAGAACCATCTTTTACATTCTTAAAGGTCACATGTCATGCTTTTCCGGTTATTACCCGTCCCCTTGTGTGTTATGAAGCTTTTTCTGCATGTAAACGGTGTGCAGAGTCAAAACCCTCAAAGTACACCCTGTAGCGAGTAAAACTCTAAAACAGAAAATACCTCCCCAAAACGCCTCGTTGGTGAAACGTCATCATGACCAAATTGACCAATCCACACACACACACTCAGTGCAGGCAGCCCTGCTGATTTCTCCTCCCTGGCTGCAGGCTGATAACAGACAGTTGGGATCGCGTGAAATTCTCTCTGCAGACCCATTCTCACAGCGTTTATCAACCTATAAACCTTTTTCTTACTCAATATCAAGCCACACTTATTGTTTTTATTTCGGCTGTGACTTTGTGTGTGTTCAGGTTGAGTTTGGCTGTGTATTGCTAAACAAGGAAATCACGGGGGAGGGGGGGAGGAGCTGCAGCGAGCCGTTTAGTGGAGAAAGTGAATACTGCTGAATACACATACTTTACAGAGATGGAGATGCTGTATGCGAAACCAATGTGAGTTTGGAAAATTGCACAGTATTTTAGTATACCTCAACAATGGAATTATGATCAGTGGAAATGGCCATGACATGTGACCTTTAACTTTTACAACACAAACAAGATACGTACCTTTTGCACAAATAATCTATTGTCTATCTTCATGCTGAGCATCTACATATTTGCATGACAGACTGTGCACACCTGAGGTTTTTGACACCTGACACCTCGCACACAACTTGAAGCTGTTATTTCCAGGCTTGTGTTGTTTGTATGTGTTTAACAAATATGTGAGGATGTTCTTTAGAGAGTGTTGGTGAATGCATCACTGCTTTCTTTCATCGGGTATTTGTTTATTTAATGAACTAATTATTTCATTGTTTATCTTATCTGTTTGTTTTTGTTTGTCTGCCGTCAGCTGGGACGCAGAATGGCTGAGCTCCCGGTGGACCCCATGCTGAGCAAGATGATCCTAGCCTCCGAGCAGTAAGTCTCCAGTCTGATAAAGAAGCATAATCCTTCGATATTTTACAGGACGCATTACCAGATAATAATAAACAAACCAAAATGATATTTAAATTGGATGAACAGCAAACAAGGAACTTGGTATTTGTTGTGAATAAAGAATTTAAGATTGATAACCTCTTAGGGAGGAATGGTTAAACAAGTCGTGTTGCCTACTTTGTGATATCAAAAATAAATTCAGATTTGAGCTTTTGTTACTCTTAATATATCAACATGAGAAAAACTGCTTTAGATAAAGAAAGTCAAATCTGTCCGGTGTGTGAGCTTCGAGAAATAAGAAAATAAGTCTTTTATTATGTCCTTTGTATTGTAGCTTTGTGACCTTTTGTTAAATTATATAAAAGGATGCATTTGGGTTACTGGGTATGAACAACGTAAATCTTCCAAAAATAGTTTATTGTTATTGAGTGGATGCATTTGAGTCCAAAGTAAAAAGCTTGTGTACTTCAGAGGTGGCTTATCAATATTGTTTCTGCTTTCTCTCTCTGCAGTTTTATACATTTCTTTCAATTGTTCTCCATCTCCTTCCAGATACAAGTGTTCGGAGGAAGTGTTGACGATAGCAGCCATGCTGTCGGTGAACAACTCTATTTTCTACCGACCCAAAGACAAGGTGGTGCATGCCGACAACGCCAGGCAGAACTTTGTGGTGCCAGGAGGAGACCACCTGGTGCTGCTCAACGTCTACACACAGGTAGAAACACCGCAGCGGTTACAGTTGAAGACATGTTCAAAATACAATTTTAAAAGTGTAATGCAATCCAAACCTGCCTGAAAACCTGTCTTTGTGAAGCTTATAATTTAGTTAGTGTTCATTTGTGTTGATGTTTATGATTGGTGTCTAATGGAAACAACTAGGAATGTTCATATTATCTTTGACCCGGTAGACAAATATTTAGTGTATGTCAAGGTAAGCATGTCTTTACATCTGTCTGTTTTAAGACTTGTTTAGACCGGCTGAAGAATAATAAACTACTTCTAACTTTTATTTCAAAGTAGTTGCTTAAAAGATTTTAAAAGGATTTTAATTGTTTCTAAGATTAAACAATGACACATGTAATTAGCCATCAGTATGATTCATCCTTTGGTGAATGTGTGTACAAACTTTAATCCCTCCCACAGCTGTTGAGGTATTTCAGTCTGGGATATAGTGATGGGTCTTCCTCCGTAGCATGACTTTGTTATACATCTCTTAAATCCTCAAATATCTTTGAAACTCTTGTAAGAACGACATCCCAGTGGCGAACCGCCAGGGCCTTCAAGGTATTCAGAGAATACCCTGGAGCACTCGAATAAAACAAACGAAAAATCGATTTAATTATATAAATAAAATGTATGTAAAATGAATAAATGAGAATCGTATCTGTTGTTGATCTGTAATATTACAGTGTCACGTTGATTTGTTGTGTGTGTGTGTGTGTGTGTGTGTGTGTGTGTGTGTGTGTGTGTGTGTGTGTGTGTGTGTGTGTGTGTGTGTGTGTGTGTGTGTGTGTGTGTGTGTGTGTGTGTGTGTGTGTGTGTGTGTGTGTGTGTGTGTGTGTGTGTGTGTGTGTGTGTGTGTGTGTGTGTGTGTGTGTGTGTGTGTGTGTGTGTGTGTGTGTGTGTGTGTGTGTGTGTGTGTGCGCATGCACAGAAGGTCCAGTTGTGATAGACACGGTTCACCACTGCGACATCCCCATGTTGGTAGCCATTGTTTAATCTCCAAAGTACTAACTGAGTGATGGTGCTTTGTCCCTCAGTGGCTGGAGAGCGATTACTCCACACAGTGGTGCTACGAGAACTTCATCCAGTTCCGCTCCATGAGAAGAGCCCGGGACGTCCGGGACCAGCTGGAGGGTCTGATGGATCGCATAGAGGTGGAGGTGGTGAGCTCCCATGGAGAGACCATGCCCATTCGAAAGGTCAGTGAAGCCCCCTTCCCACAGCACGAAAACACACTAACACCTGCTAACATCTGGCCCGTCTCAGGTGGAAATCAGCCTACAATTATTCCCTGGACAAATGATTGAAATGCAGTAGAGACAGGGCACAATGTTACTCGACCCACGTTGAACGGAATATATAATTAAGAAAATCAAAGGGGATTTTTTATAATTAATATAAAATCATAACAATGTCTTTGTCAAAGTTACAAAACTTAATGGACAGAAAGAGTTATTTTCCCTTGATTATCGTAAAATCAACTTCATTCAAACTCAACATGACACAAAATAAAACATTCAGCTGTTCGTTCATTTCTACTACGTCAAACATGACACTACAAAAAGAGAAACAAAGACATATTTGTCTAGTGGCATGTAGACAGTGTAAAGCAGGTTCCCCTACATTTAAAAACTGCATCAACTCGCTTATTTTGACCTAATAGTTGTTGTGTAGAGACCACTAATGTTTTAATATGGTTTCCTGACAAAAAACCTGAAACCTCAACCATGAGCCCAGATGTTGTGATCATGGCTACTTGTCTGGCCACGTCCTATAGATATGTTGCTAGTTTGCAGGCAGCAGAGGTTTGTTCTCACTGTTAAAGTGGGGGTGTTTGTAGCAACTAGAACAGCAGTAGAATGCAGACAGATAAGCACTGAAGAGGTTAATCTTTGACAAACAAGACCGACTGATACATTCTGAAATCATGGCGAAGATGTTGCCTTTTCTACAGAGACAAACACTGCCTCCAGTCAATATTTGCTTCCTCTTGTTATTCCTCAGGCTTAACAATGTAAAGGTTAACAACTTAAGACGAGTGACAAGTGTTTAAAACTTAACACAGGAGGTCCGACTGTGATAACACACAGAAGATTTCAAGCTGCTCATTTTAGCTTTAAACGGATATAGCCTACTTTTGCTGAAGAACACTTTTAGCGAGTGGATGCTTCCTTTCACAACAGACTGATATCAAGATAATGGACTCTTATCAAATTATAAAGTAAGCCGGTTCAAATCCGAGCCAGCCGAACCTTTAGGCTATGTCCTCCCCCCTGACTCCCCCTTTAACGCTAAGATCTCCAATAAAATCCCTTTGGCTCAAACAATGAGGAAGTGTGAGAGTACAAGCTAAAACATCCCTGAACAGAGGCTGTTGTAGCCGTCTTATATCTGTGTGTGTTGTGAACGCACCCCTAAACCTCTTGAGATAAGAAAGGGCGTTTGTTTTATTAGTTGGGTTACACCTTCTTTCATCACATGCAGTGTGTGAAAAATCCTGAAGACAAATAATTAACAAATATAAAGCGAATGAAATGATATTACAAACTCTAGTTGTCACCACGTTTCCAAACATGTATCAGTCTACGAGATTGGATCCGTAAAGAAGCTGATAACATTGTGTGAGTTCCTTGTTTTAAGCCGGGGGGGCGCTGACACCCCCATGCTTACATGCAAGTGAAACAAATAATCTAGATCTGCTTTTCTTATTGCATGACTGGTTGTAGGTGTTATCTGTCAGGTGCATTTCCTGCTGTCCCTTTTTAAGCATTAGTTTTGTGAACACACCCAACTCCACCTGGCCGAGATAACAGCCGCTGTGGAAAGTTTGCCTGCATCTTGAAACGAGGTTGGAAAAACAGGTCCTGATGTTATGTTACGTATCTGTTAGAAAATCACAAAAGAAACCCAACAGCCATCATAAATCCTCACTTGTTGTTAACCTTAAGAGAATTCATTATCTGCGGTTCCTGCTTTCATTCCTTGGCGGTTATTTACCGACTGGATGCAGGTTTTTCCCCGTTGAGTAATCTTTGAGTCATGGTAAGATGGCAAGAAACTTGAATTGTTTTAGTAACACTGCATCACTGTCGTGTCAAAGACTGTGATCATACAGAGTCCATTAAGAGAAGAGCTCATTTCTGGAGGGAAACCCTGATGAGTTATAAGCCACAAAAGCTCTTAGTGCTGGATTGAAAACAAAAAGGTCATATTAACTTTCTCTATTACAGACTTTTGTGGGGATAAAAATCAATCTGTTATTTGAACAAATTGAAAAAAAAAATCTCTTCACTCAAAAAATGCATGTTTTTACAGGATGGCAAACTCTTATGCTGTACTTCCTATACTAATAACAAGCGAGTCAAAGCATTTACACCTTTTTGACATTCCTCTTTAATGTTAAGTATCTCAAAAGTCCTCACATACTGGGCTTTATCACATCTTAATGACACATCTGCAATCCAACTGTATGAATCAGGAATCGGCTTTCACTGACCCCTCTCTCGTCTGTCCCCCAGTCGGTGACTGCAGGATATTTCTACCACACGGCACGACTGAGCAAAGGCGGCTACAAGACGGTGAAGCACCAGCAGACGGTCTACGTCCACCCCAACAGCTGTCTGTTCGAGGAGCAGCCCCGCTGGCTCATCTACCACGAGCTGGTCTTCACCACCAAGGAGTTCATGAGACAGGTCCGTCTGCTCAAGATGTCACAATTCATTTACTATGAAACACCAAATCTCTTTTCAGTACCTGCAGAGATTGGAGATTATTGTTGTTGCTGTGCTGCATGTCTGCTAGGGGTGGGAGTCACCAGGCTCCCCACGATACACAAGATTTTCATCGGCATAACTACACTGTAGCTATGTTCGTGTGACTAAATTAAGAACTTTGATACGATGGTATGCTAAGTATAGGGATACCATATATTGCGCATATCATTTGATATATATGATTGCATGATATATTGGGTTCCAGTGTCTTTAACATGTGACAATCCAATCCACTTTATTCATATAGCACATTTAAAAACAACAGAGTTGAACAAAGTGCTGTACATCAATAACTGTATAAAAACATAGTATAAATACATAAAAAAAGACAGGACATGAAACAAATGTAAAACACGAGACGATGAAACCAGATCAGAAGCCACAGACTGAGAAACTTTCCTACATGACGTAAAAACAATACAAAACACTAGTAAGATTAAAACCCACATTTAAAAGCACAAGTGTCACCTGGCCTGTAAAAGCCAGGGAAAAGAAGTGGGTTTTTAAAAACAGGCAGAGTTGGAGCAAGTCTAACCTGGAGGGGCAAAAGCTTTCGTTGTCACAACGCTGTATGGACGCAGGTCTTTCCACATCAAGTAGGTGATTGATGGAGTTATTTTCTTAGCTCGCTCAGAATTTGATGGTAGCTTTGCCAAGCTAATTTGGATTTGCAATATGAATAGTTTATATAATAAAAGTATTGATACTTGGCATCCGTGTATCTATACAATATCGCCACGCAAAGTATCGCGATACTAAGCTGTATCTATTATTTCCCCCACCCCTAATGACAGTCATGATGAACCACAGAAAAAGATATTTTTAAAAATGCAAATAACATAGACGCACCTTTCAATGAGTCCAGTGTGACGTCCTGGACAGAAAGCTGCTTGTATGAATGAGACAGCACTTTAAAGAGGAAGTGTTCAATGTTTTCCTCCCTGTAATTGATATACTCTCTCTCTCTTCCTGCATGTAGGTTATTGAGATAGACAGCAGCTGGCTTCTTGAAGTGGCTCCTCACTACTACAAGAGCAAAGAGCTGGAGGACAGCAGCAGCAAGAAGATGCCTCGCAAGCAGGGGAAAGCTAAAGAGGAGCTGGGCTGAAGAGAGGCCCGAAGCTCAGGGGACAGATGGTGAAAATCAAAAGAGCGGGGGGGGGGGGACACTCCCACCCTCTCTCAGGGCAGACAAAATGACTATTGGAAATGTCATAAAATTAAATGAGGAAAAGTTTGGAAAATGTAGTTTCATCTACAGTCTATTGTTCTAGCCTGTCTCCACCTGTTTGTCTTCAATTGTTTTCTTCTGTGACTGGAGATGACATTTTGTACTAAATGTGTAGCCTAAACACACATGAGGAGCAGAGGGTGGGTCACAGACAGAGGCTGGTTTAATCATAAACCAACCACAAGGAAACATTTAAGCACCTGGAGTTTCCTGCATTGCAACTGCGGTCCCAACTCACTGGGAGGGTTTTTCACCCCCTTAAAGAGCAAGACTGCTGCTTTGTTTCCCCGAGTGCTTTTCAACAGCCACCAGACTCTTTGTTGACTTTTTGTCAACACGGGTTTTTGGAGGAGCCTCTACCAAACTGAAAAGACTAATTTCCAGATCACACATGTGTGAGGCTCCTTATCTTGTTTATTTTCATTTTTCTACAGCAATAAAGTTTTACAACCACTTCTTTTTGTCAGTTGCTTCCCTGCTCTGTAATTAGTCACCACATCGTTCACCTTTCAAGATCCCCTAACTCTGCTTTCCCTCTGCTTTTTCATTGCACCAGGAAGTTACTTCTATTTTTTTACAGGTTATATTTAGACGCTGCATTCAAGTAGCCTTCTATAATTATTTTGTCATACTGGCTAAGTCATGGATCACAGGGGCTCTTCACGCTCATTAGAGATATTTTACATAATCACTATTTGTGCTTAGAAACTCCCAATTCTCACAGAAGTTATACTTTCATCTAGTTTTTTTATGGCTTGAAATACTACCATTTTTTTCACTTGAAATTAATTCTACATATGTATACTTCATATAATACAAATATAGATTTCTTCTGGGTTTGGTGTGCCTCGGACAGCCGGGTGTAAAAATTCAAGAGTGACACAGCAGTTTTGAGGGAGAGCTGTGTGACAAAGCAAACAAATCGGTTTTGTGTGTTAATCTTATTGCTGTTTATATTTAAATACTTCCATGCATTGCATTGTCAGCCGGGGTGTATTCTCGGTCATTCATTTGGTTCAGATAGAAAGGGAGTAACTGGTTTTGAGCAGAAATGAAGGCTTAAGCAAGGCAGCTGCTCTTGTTTAGGTAGTAAAGTGTTAATAGCGGCTGGAGGTATGGCAGGTATGAGCCGCTGATACCTGCAGTGTTGAAAGTACTGAACCCTTGTCTTTTTATGCAGCGACTGTGACATTTTCCAAACACTTGCTGCTGTTTTTCTTGATGCACATAAAGTCAGATAAAGCATTATAAACCACGTGACCCTTCATACCACCTTTCTGATTTGAATTGCTCATCAACAAACAATGGGAAATATTAATGATTTGTATTTTTCAAAAGGAAATGGAGCTGTCACATGCAGAGCAGTCTCTAAGTGATATGCCAGTATCACATGGGGTCTGCTGGGTGAGTGGACCCACATGAGTTCTCTCTGACCTGCTTATCTAAACATGCTACACACCGACACAATAAAGAGGCACTGGCTCACTACAGCTGGTCCAACTGGTCTGACCAGAAGAGGGAGAGAAGGGGTGTGTTCAGAGGAGGCAGTGCTGCGTTACAGTTAGAAAACAAGATATGAGAGGAAACATATCAGACCAGGAGAGCAGGCATTGCAGGGAGACCAAAAGACTTCAGAGGAAAGCTTTAAGTTGTTTTTATTGTAATGAAGTTTGGTGATTTGCACGTTTCCAATGCTCTGATACCCGAAAGGATTATTCTACTTGTGAGATTATCTCAAGGTGATCGGACATTAAGCTACCTCAGCAGGTCAGTGTGTGTGTGTGTGTAATATATTCTGTCAGATTATTTACTTTCCTGTTCTTTGTCATCAAACGTTTTTTTCTCTGCTAGCCTGCTGGTTTCAGCCGGCAAATGTCAATTATTTTAAAGATCCTTAAATCCTGAATATTCAATAAACTACAGGTTACAATTAAACGTTGTCAAGTTGTTGCATACCTCAACATGTATTTAGTTTAATTTGAAGGAAAACTGCTGCTCAATAGTTAATTGTGAGCCAGCTGCAAGGTAAAAACTGAGTTAATGACTAACTTTGTAAGATGGATGGGTTTTATGGAATGTTTACGATGACATTCCAAAAAAGATGACGCTTCGTTTAGTTTACCTTTATGGGTTTCAACCATAGACTGTGTATAAACCTGTGTAAATACCCACTAAGAAAACAGGGTCGTAAAATATCTCCATTTACTTCTAACTATCTGAAGAACTTTTTGTTCTGCAGTTCTTATGTTTCCTGATTCCTTCTGGGCAGGAAAACCTATTGAACAAATACGGTGACACATTATCATGTTAAATAAATGAATCAAATCTACAGATAACCCTTTAATACAACAGAGGTGTTAGATAGCAATAGATTAGGCATTATTGCGCCATCATCGTGAAACAGCAATGTTGTGCAGGTAAATTCCTAAAGTCTGTTTCCTGCTCTGCGGGTTTCTCTGAGCCAGTAAACTCATTCACGTTTTTTATCTTTCACAGATTCCATCCGTCACTCAACCTCTAACACAATCCCTCCAACATGAGCGATGAGAGGGAGAGACACAGGCCCGAAGGGAGCAATGGGGACAGACCAGTCCCCAACGTCAAACCAAAACTCGGCCAGAAAGGGAAGAACACCAAGGAGGACATGTGGAAGAAGGAGAAGCCTGCGAAGGTGAGGAGATCCAGGAGTTCTGACTCGGATAGGGCGGAGAGAGGCAGGAGGAGAGAGCGAGAAAGGCACCAGGGAGAGAGGAGGCGGCGGGGGAGGAGTGAGGAAGCCCGGGGACGAAACAGAAAAGGGGGAGAGAGCATTGGGAGGAAGGTGAAGCCCCCTGAAAATGATGTGGAGGACACTGAGTGTGCTGTGTGTTTCTGCTCCTATGATAATATCTTCAAGACCCCCAAGCTGCTGGCGTGCGGGCACACCTTCTGCCTGGAGTGTCTCGCTCGCATCAACGTCACCTCCCCTGAGCTCAAGACCCTGTGCTGCCCAGTGTGTCGAGAGCTGACCGAGCTCCCCCACGGCCAGGACCTGCCCCGCCTGGGCAACAACGAGGACATCATAGGCAAACTCCCCCCAGAGATGCAGAGAATCCTGTCCATCCGATTCAAACGCCGCAAGGGACAACTGCTCCTGAAGAACCGTTCCCACAACAGCCCCATCAAACCCAAGATCCTCACCCTGCCTAAAAAGAGCCAAGGTGGCCAGGTGACAGCAGGTGGGGACCTCCCCTTGAGTGCTCTGGAGCAGGGATTAACCCCCGCCACTATGGTGGACGTAGGCAGGCCTCCCAGCAGGGTCAGAGGTCGTCTGCGCCGTTTGTTCCGCTCGGACCAGTGCTACTACGTGGTGGTGGCGTCCATCATCACCATCACTGTGGCGCTCATGCTGGTGGGGGTTCTGGCCTTTGTGATCATACCGAATGTAGGGATGGTCATAAACAATGGGAACCACACATCACCCCGTCCCCCAGGTGAATTCAATCCAGGGCCTGGACCCTGAAGGGGGTCAGGGGGGGGATACGAGCTGCAGAGATGAGACTAACGTGAAGGGCTGGAATATCACAGAAATGATTGTGAACATTTTTGCCTCTTTTTGTCCTCTTGCAAAAAGAAGAAACTAAGCACAGGGACACATTTAGGCCGGAAACAAGGTAAACAAGGGTAGCAACATTTTTTTAAACTAAGGACACACAGGCTCAAAGTTGCTGTATGGGACAAACAGGGCAAACAGGGCCAGCATGTTTCTTCTTTTTTTTCTCTCTCTCTTTTCTAAACTGTGTAAAGTGTAAAGAAACTGTCCATGGTGATTAATAATCTGTAAATATACTAAATGCTGTGATGAAAATACTTGAGTATCTTTTGATTGCATCAAGTTGATTGCCAATATTCGTTCAGGTTTTCTCGTTCTTACAACTTTTAATAAGAGCCAAGTCATTGTACATAGCCAGCAAGTGAATGTTTATTTATTTGTATATAAAAAGGACCTCTCAAAGGAAAGGAATTTTGTGTTCCCCGTGGTATAATCCAATAAAGTTCTATTTGACCTTTTGAAAGCTCATCTCTAAATATTTTTGAATACTTCATTTGTATAAACTAATCTACCTTTTTTAGTTCTTCTCTGTGAGTAGCATAATGATGACTCGTCCGTTTTGCCCTCTATCGAGTGAAAACAGAGTTGTTTCCTATTTTGTTTCCAGAACCTGTATGTCTTCCTCAGACACTGAATACCCTCTGGTGGTGTGTAAACAGACGCGTGTACAGGGTGGCTTGAATTCAAAATGTCTACTCAGTGGCTGCTCTCGGTTGTTTTGACTGACAAACCTGTGTGACAGCTTTGAGATTCTTAACGTTCATGGCATTTTTGTTACATAATTACTCAGGGGACAGCTGTTGACAGTTTTGGCAGAATTAAATATGTTATAGCTTGTCATACATCACTTTGGGTGTGGGACAAACAAAACAAGACACAAGTCAATCATCAAAGTCTATAACAAACACTGAAATTTAAAGGCAAACTTAAAAATACAGGATCCAATTTTCATAGTGATGTATACAATAAGAAGTAGGCCTACCGAATTGAAAACGTAAGGCCTTGTGATCCTTTTTTGTGAAACCAAATAAAGTAACATTGCTAACAAGCCTGAAAAAAAACAAGGCAATGGCCCTTATATGTAGCTTGTGTATAAGTAAAAACTGTTAAGTTGCCAGCGAAGTAAACACTCACATTTTCCTTCTGGGTTGTTGAATACAAAGTGGGCTATAAAGTATGATAAGATAATAGATTACTTGAATTTAGGACTTGTAGTTGTAACACAGTGTTTATACTGTGTGTTATGTTGCTCTCCCCACTATTGCCTAAAGACACACCCACCTGAGCCCCCCTCCCGGACTATCGAGGCAAATATGGTCGGGTGCACCACAGCAGAAAAGCCCCCCCCCTCCCCTCCTCTATTGCTCTCTTTACGCATATTAACCGTTATGAGTTATGTGGCTGCTTGGATAGAGATTGAACAGTATCTAAGACAAACAGAGAAAGTCTTGAAACAGAAGTGGCCTGTTGTGGATACATAGACCAGCATGGCTTCCACTCCCTCCGCCTCTGCCATGTCTGCTGTTCTCCGGTGTCGGGGTAACATCTTGACCAGGAATCCACTGACCAAGCGGCCTGCCAGCTCCGCGTACAGCCTCGGGCTCGCCGGCGTCTGCCCAGCTAAGCGCGCCCAGTCAAACCAGCCGTCAGCGGGGGAGGCTTTCCTCCAACGGGTTTCGGGGGGGAGAAGCGTGACTGTGGCGTTCAAGTCACCCCGGGTGGCTGGTGAAGTGTTGAGAGAGGAAGAAACAAGGGGAAATAATAAATTGAATCGCCCAAAACTTTCGCAATCCGCAGGGGACGTGCTCTCACATGTGCCTGTTGCCAAAAACTGGCTGGTGCCGCGTCAGCTGGCACGAAGACTGACATGTAACCTGCCTAGAATAGAAAAATGCTCTGCAATAATTCAAACGATTAAATACGAAACACGTGCTACACATATTTGTAAAATAGCATTTGTTCAGGACATTTGTGAATTCCCAGTCGGGGTTTTGAAAGTGTTCATAAAGTCTCCATGTTTGATGGAAAATGCAGGACATTATTTTGTGCTAAGTGGCTGGTCAACACTGAAGAGCCCATGCCTGTCTTTCACTGCTCTGGTGTCAGGATTTATGTCACTGAAGCTGGCAGTGTTTTGGAGGTCCAGCAGTATCCCTGATGATGCACTACATCAAAACATCAAAAGCAATGACCTGCAGGTGAGCCTGACATGGGATTTAATAAGATTCATTTGATTAAAATGATGTTATATTTCTAAAGACTATATGAAATGATAGTAAATGTCCTCTCTCAGACAGATAACCACAGTCCCAGTGATATCACCTCCTCCAAGGACAACTCCGGCTCTGGACAAATGGTCCCAGAGGACAGACCTGACTGAGAGTCCAAGGCCTCAGCACAACAAATACACACTGTGATCTAACCCTATTTGCTGACTTGTAGTTGGCTTTCACGTTGTTCAGAGCACATTTCGGACTTCAACCCAGTGATATAAGAAAACAAACTGGTTGTTTTTAGAGCTTTTAGAACAAGGAAAGGTATGCTTTATCAAAAAATATACAAAAGAGTATGGTGAGCACAAGGGAAAAGTCAAACATTTGTATAATTCCACCTGTTTAGAGGAAACATGCAGCGTGTGTATTCAAGGCCTTCTGGTGGTTGTAGTATATTGCGGCACTGTTTTAGTTTTTGTTGGATGATTTTCACAGAAAGCTTTTTTTTTTGTGCAAATGGAATAGAGTCAAATACAATACAATTTTTTGTATATAAGTCAGAGTAAAACAAATCTATTACTACTTATACACTTGTGGTTTTTAACATGATTGTTTGGTTTTTCACTGTGAAATATGTTGGACTAAAAATAGATCACAGGCCACTTGCATAGTGCTACACCAAGAATGTAATTTAATATAGAAGCTAACATTTATTTCTTAATTTATATCCTTTATGAGTCCAACTACAGGGACATTTGCAGTGTTAGCAAAGGGAGAATGCAACAACACGCGCAATAAAAAAACCGAGCAATATATAATAAATAAGAAACAGTAGGCTACATGATTTAATCACTAAGTTAAAAAGACTACATTTAAAAGACGGATTGAAGGTTGAGACAAATATGATAATATGGTACTGCACAGATGTTATATACACCTATAATTAATGCCTTCATTAATTCATTTATAGTTTGTTTTAATGATCCGAATCTACAGTGTAGTTATGGAAATGAAAATCTTTAGTCACAGGCTCCTCCTACAATGCAACATAATATAAGACATAACACAATAAAAACAAATGAAAAATGGTGCAATAAGAAACAGAGTAGAAATAAAATAGTGCACGATTATGTTGCAAGACCAATGTGCACCTAATGCAGAAGAAGTAAACTATACACATATCAAATAAAATACAAAAAGCTAAATGTCGCAGGTAATGTTGCAAGTGACCAGTAAATGTATTGATTTAAGTGTAGTGGAGTGGAGTAAAAAGTAGAATATAAGTACCTGGAAATTGTTCTAAAGTGGGCCTATGATAGCTGAGTGTAACATAATAAACCCCAAGATATTTAAATATGAAAAGTGATGCTGTGTATGTGTCATTAAGCAGGGAAAAGCATGTGTCTGCATTGAACCAAAGCACATTTGCCTCATTTTCCCTTGATGCAAATTACACTCACTTCTCTGCAGCCTAGGCAGAACGAATGTGTTGTTGCATTAGGATCTCTTATCAAAATATTTTTAACGACAGACCGATTGAAAACAAACAATATACAGACATCAGAGCCTGCTGTTTCTTAATAAGCTGCTAATTAGCTCCACAGACGTCAAAGTGTTGTGTAATTTCTCAAGGTGACAGATGGGGCGGGACTTCCCGTTACTGCTCTCTACCCAGGAAGTCGTCGTGTTACTTTTCCTCCTGTTCCTCCGCCTCTTTCTGTCTTGTGAGAGACAGCAGAAACTAAAGGTGGTGTTAAGTTGTTTTTACAGCCGGGAAACTAGCAAGAGAATAGTTTCACATCCGCTCCGCATTGTCCTCTTGTCTCCGGTTGTATACATTTGCTGGTTGTCATCGAAGAAATGGCGACTAAAAGAAGACACGCTCAGAGGGTAAGGGCTAATTTCAACACGCTCCTTCTCAAGCTACAGTATTTACAGTCAGTCGGGTATAACCTGTCTGTCGAGCACCAATGAGGACAGCGAGGTACAAAGTCGTGGTTCATAGTTGATTTTCGGGCTTAATAAAACCCGTTTTGTGGCGTATATCAAGCGAGTCAGCCACAGGTGATAAGAGGAAATCGATCAGAGACAGTTGTGTGAATCATCACTCCAGTTCACTGGAAACAACTTCCTACGAAATGCACATTAACATTTCCTGATTTCATTCGATCTTTCACAATGTTGTTGCACTCGTCTTCTTTGTTGTCTCTGTTATTGCAACCTTTATTTTCTTTTTAGTACACTGTGTTCTTCTAATTTCAGATAGAAGAGCATAATGAGAGTTGAGGAATATGCCTGAACCACAACCCCAAGATGAGACCTGTCCCTCATCAAATTTCTTCATTTTTTTGCCCTCATTGACACTGTATTAAGTGTCATAATAACCAGAGTAACTTCATTGTGAGCCAACAAAGTGTGACTCCAGATCTCTGAATATGTGCTTGGGATAATACACATGCTGCCCTTCCCATATCCTATTCCTAGTGTTTGTAACCAGGACTCATCATTGTATTCAAACCCTGTCCTACTGAAACCCCCTCCCTCCCTCTGAGTTTCTGTGCCATGATCCGCAAGCGAGGCTCTCTCATTCTTTGTGGTACGTTCCTGTTTATCACCTGGAACGCCATACTTGTGCTTCTGCTGTGGGGCAGACCCCCATCGGGCCAGACTGGGGAGCATGGCCAGGGGAAGAGAGATGTGGCTGAAAGGCCCACCAATGATATGGTGGGAGATGTGCTCCGAATGGCAGACACGTTCGAAGCAGAGCTGGAAATGCAGAGAAAAATCCTGCTTCAGATCAAGAATCAGCAGTCCCTGTGGGATCCGTCAAACAAAAACGCACCAAAAGTAGTCGTCCCACACCAGCTTGTGATACCTATCCTGGTAATCGCCTGTAACAGGGTCACCGTGAGGCGCTGCTTGGACAAACTCCTGGAGCTCCGTCCTTCCGCAGAACTTTTCCCAATCATCGTGAGTCAGGACTGTGGGCACGCTGAAACTGCTGAGGTGATCCGTTCTTATGGAAATCAAGTGATCCATCTGAAACAGCCGGTCTTGTCAGATATCGCTGTGCGACCAGAGCACAAGAAGTTCCAGGGTTACTACAAAATCTCCAGGCATTACCGCTGGGCTCTCAACCAAGTGTTCAAGACCCTCTCTCATTCCTCTGCTGTGGTTGTAGAGGATGACTTGGAGGTAATCATATCGTCAATTAGTGCCTAAAATTGCTTCAGTTAATTTAGAAGCTCATAGTGACATTAAAATGTTAATTATTTCATATATCAATATTAAAAAAACGAGTATATTTTCTATTTTCACAGCTATCAAGTTGCATATCTTTACAGCAGATGATCTCACTTGTTGACAGTGCATGTTACACTGACATTAAATTGTTCATCTTCTACTCTAGGTGGCGCCAGACTTCTTTGAGTACTTCCAAGCCTTGCTGCCACTCCTAAAATCTGACCCCACTCTGTGGTGTGTGTCGGCCTGGAATGACAATGGCCGGGATGGCTACGTGGATCCAGGCAGCGCCAACCTGCTCTACAGGACAGACTTCTTTCCCGGTCTGGGCTGGATGCTCCTCAGGGAGATGTGGGAAGAGCTGGAGCCAAAGTGGCCCGCGTCATTCTGGGACGACTGGATGCGTCAGCCAGAGCAGCGCCGAGGGCGTGCCTGTATACGCCCGGAGATCTCACGAACTTTAACCTTTGGCCGGAAAGGAGTCAGTCTGGGTCAGTTCTATGACAAATATCTGCGATACATTAAACTGAACACCGAATTTGTGCCTTTCACCAAGTTAGACCTGAGTTATTTAAAGGAGGAGAAGTACAGAGAACATTTTGAGAAGGAAGTTTACAGAGCTCCTGTAGTTCCATATGAAGATGTCAAGCAGGGGCAGCTAAAAGGAAATGGGCCTTACCGCCTTCAATACTCGAGTAAGGACAGCTTCAAAATTCTTGCTAAAAACCTGGGAGTGATGGATGACTTGAAGTCTGGAGTGCCAAGGACAGGATACAGAGGGGTCGTCAGTTTCATCTCAAAAGGACGAAGGATCTACTTGGCCCCTCCTCCGGGATGGACCAAGTATGATCCCAGCTGGAGCTGATGATCCATTTATGCGTATTAGCTTTTTTGTGATCTCTGAATGTCTGAGGGAGAAGCATTACAGACCAAAGACTGATTTCTCTAAAGTTTATGTTTGATGTAATTATATATACTTTTGATTATTGTCTGTAATGATGCAGAATGAATTTCCTCCCTTTTTGGTGTTGGGGTTATTGCCAATGCTACTCAGGTCTTTTTCATTATACGAAAACATATTTCTTACAGTGTAGGATACAGCCTTAGACGAGTCTGAAGTAATTCACAAGAGATCTATTTTTATATGCTCCTAAATGTGCAAATGACACTCATTAATGCATTCAATGCAATCAACTAGTATGCCACTATTGTTTTAAATTATTTGCAATTTATGGTAGCCTATGTGACTTGTTTATGTCTGTTACGAATATGAAAATATAATCTGTGGTATGGTTGTTTATGGTGTTGGTCAAAGCTGCAGTATAATCTAACATTTGACTCTCATTTTTGTGTCTTATATGAAAATCAGTTAGTCAATTGATTTTCTTGAATGATTCTCCAATGTATTACACCTGACAGGTTTGTTACCTGTGTTTGTATATTTTTGGAATAAAAAACCCAATTTACTATTTTGCCTTTTTAATAAGTTGTTAAATTGAGTTAGCTTGTACAGAAAGAATACAGTGTTTTCCTTTCATATTGATATAAGATAAAACTGTGTCCAGAGGGAAATGTCTCTGCAGCAGTTACAGTAGATTAGAAAGAGTGCAAACATATAGAGAACAAAATGGGGAAATATATTTTACTTGTTAAGTGAATACACTATAGAGCAATTAAGCTTTACAAAGTTACCACGGGGCAAAGTCTTACCGTTTTGATATTTTTCAATTCATAATTTGTTATTGTGTGAAGAGGCCCACATGGTTATATTTCTTTCTTCCAGAAACTTAAACGTGAGGATCTTTAAAAAAAAAAAATGTAGGTTTATGAATGTAGATTAGAAAATATTATTTCTCAACAAGTTCAAATGTACAGATCTTATCCAAGACATCTACAAATATCTTGCCACAATTTACGTGTATACATTTCCATAACACAGGAATTAGTTTCAGTTTTTTTTGTGTGCGCGTGTGTGTGCATGTCTCTCTACGGGCGCCGACGTGGCCAAAACTTGATACGCGCGTCCGTTAGGTTCCCTCTGTTCAGTGTTTACTTCATTTCTAATGATGATGTGAGACCGAAACTGCTAGCTAGCTAGCCTAGCTAAAGTAATGAAGAACCGGTAAGAGATGGACGACACACCTCATGTAATGGGGGAACATACTGATGGGCCTCCTCTTACTTTTCATCTCATGCTAGCCGTTTGTTCTCAACTATTTGCTGTAAAGTAACCGTTATATTCTGACTGGCAGTGTTAGCCTACTAGCGTGCTAGGCTAGCTGTTCGTGTTTCGGTGTGCCGTGATATGGCCGATTGCAACATTCGCCTACACTGGAATTGGTTTCTTATGTACCCGTTCTGAATAACACAACCCTTGTTAACAGGGCCTGGCATTTAGTGGTATAGCCACCAGGAAGCAATCTTAGCTAACGCCTCTGCTAGCGAAACGGTGTGGCCTGGAATGGAGCCAGGCGACTTGCGAGAGAGCCCCGCCGGCTCCGGGGAGTCAGACACCGGGGACTGGAGGGAGGAGGGGTGTCCCGGTGGGCCTGAGGAGGTCAAAACTCCCGAAACTAATGGGACAACTATAGAGACCTCGACCAGAGACACCTGCGAGGAAGGGGAAACCGAAAAACAAAAAGGATTGGGGGAGCAATTACACAGCCCCTATGAGGAAGAACTGGACCCCAGGATCAAGGTATGAAGAACCTCATGTGTCTGTGCGTTGTTTTTAACTATATTTACATACGAATCAGCCAGGGTGTAAAACAAGAAAATATGGACCTTTATTAATCCCCGTTGGGAAATTCCGTTGTCATAGCAGCAACAGAATAAGCAAGGAACACAGGTAGAAAAAAGGGTGTTTTAGCTCTGGGTCGGAAATAGGCATTTGATAATGACAATACCGGTTGCCACTGTAACATTTAAATCCAGTGCATGCTATGCATTGTGTAGGCCTGTAAAGGTTATTTTATACGTAGCTAATTTGTAGACCTTGTCCCTCGTTAGGCTTTTTAAAATGTCAATTGTCAATATGTATATATTTTACTGTTAATTTCTGTCTTTTTTTTTGCTATTTTGTGATTTTTTAAATGTGTTTAATCTTTACTCATTCATTTTCACATTATGTGCAATGCTTTGTTTGAATGCTGCTACAAACACACTTCCCATTGCAGTGCTAATAAAGCCACTGGAATTTGACAAACAACCACTACAGATGGTTATTTTAAATGCAATACTGTGCAATGACTGAAAACGAGGATTAAGAACAACAGAAAGGAATTTAAGTATGTTTACTATTTAAACCTGTTTAAATGTATCTCAGTGTTCACAGACTTTCCTTTGTTAAATCCATAATCCGTGTAAATCTGGTTGTCAGATCAAAGGTGATTATCTGTCATTCAATTGCGTCGACATATCCAATCGTAACATACCTGTGAAGTTAATTTAATTCCCTGTTTGTGTCTCCCCTGCATTACATTTACATTAAAATAAAATCAGTGTTGTTACATTTAAATGTGATGATAAAACATGATCTGTAAACCGGAGCTAATTTAGTCTAGACTGTATGTGTTGGAGGATTAAGCCATTTATATTCCCTAGTGGTTAATACATTGGAGCCTAAAGCAGCACTTTTTTTTATTTTCCCCACAGGATGAGTTGGAGCATCTTAATGAAGCCAGTGCAGAAATTAATAGACTGGAGCTGCAGTTGGATGTAAGTAAAAATGCAGATTTCTACCGCCTAATTAGGGGCGCTTGTTCAGTCTTTCTATACATGGCTGAAAAATATGGAAAACAGTTTGAATAAAAACACTTTGATTTTCACTAAACAAAACTCATGAGAAATATGAAATCTACCACCGTAGGATTAGTTAGAATCTCTGAATGTCTTTGTTGTTGAATATTTTATTAGTCTACCCAGACAGTGTTCATCAAAATGATAATTTAGTTTTAATATCTTTTAGAATAAGGTTGGGAAAAGTCAGAACTCTTAAAATGGAAAATGTTTATGAGTTGAATGGTTTAATGCCCAAGTGAATTGATTGCACACCGGCAGTCATACTCCTTTGTGGAATCTAATCAGTCATTCCATTCAGGTAAATCTAATCTTGTCATTTTCATGCATTAACAATCCAGGATGCTAGATCAGGGTACCGGAAAATCCTCACCGAGTCTGCCAGGAAGCTAAATGCTCACAGCTCTCAGCTTGGTGGCTGCATAGAGAAAGCGAGACCCTACTATGAAGCTCGCCGCCTTGCCAAAGAGGTACACACACACTGGGAAACTGGACTATGTATTCCTTAAAGGTCTCCTATTATACAAAATCCACTTTTTCATGTCTTTTATACATAAACATGTGTCCCCTCTGTGTTAAGAGATTCTGAAAGCTTCACAAAAAAAGATTCTCTCACTTTTTGTCCTGATCCATTTATATAAAAGCCTGTCGGAAAGTCAGCTGATCAGATTTGGGCCACTTTATGATGTCATAACGATTTTTTGGCTTGTGTAACCATTAGCCAATCACCAACCAAGGTAACCCCCCCCACCTTATCACCTGAATCTCCTCCTAGAGCACCATTGTGTTCAAATATCTCTCAGAGGGGCGTGGGGAGTGGCTCCTTATTTTCATAGACAGACAGAGAATCAGCACTTTGGAAACAGGGCGGAAACAGAGGGGATTATGGGATGCTGCAATGCATGATCTGTTTGGTGTTTGGAGCCAAACACTTCAGAGACATGTTTTCTATATATCTGAGACCTATAATATATTGATGAAAAACTGTATGGTAGGGGACCTTTAAAGAAATCCTCTGAAAAGAAATGTCCTTTTATTGAGATGCAAAAGTTGACATAACTAAAAAAGAATATTGTGCCTGAACATGCTGTTGTTTACCTTAAAGAGCAACTTACAGGTTAGAGACACCAGTGAATAAATGTGTAGGAAAATGATGAATACACTAGATTTTCAAAAAGATATACAGAAATATACACTACAGTGACATCTGGCGTCGTTTTTACTTCCGTATAAAAAAAGCCTCCGTGTGTGACGTAACATGGGGGAGAGCGGCCGGTCTAACGTAGTGATAAACATGGATGGGGGAGAGAGGTCTAATACTGTTTCCTGATAAACGTTTTGCTTGATAGGCTTCAGCTGTGGAGAGTATGTGCTGCAGGGAGGTGGATGCACCTCGCACAACACACCCAGGAACGAACGCTAGCTCCGGTCCTTTTCCTGTTAGGGAAACTGGACTCGATGTCCTGACAGGCTCGAGTTTGTGCAACCTGCACAAACACAAGCTCACCATGATTAGAAATGGTGAAATGCAATGTAAAATGACCGAAAAAATACCAGCTCACTAAATCACAACCGCTCAAACCAACTACAAACTACTACCGCGGATTGGGCAGAGAAGGAGTCCGAGAAAGTTGCTCCCCCATGTGACGTAATATGACGCGTTTGACGTATGACGTTTAAAAAAAACGTCTCCTTTCCCTCTGAATTCCTGCCCTTATGTCTTGTAAAACATATCAAATCCTGCATTAACTTTTTTAATTGTAATTTTCAGGCAAGGTTAAGCATAAATGTAGAAAAAGAAAAAACCCTGCAAGTTGCTCTTTAAGTTCTAACCTCAGTGTAAGCAAGGCCACCTGAAGTGTCCTTAGACAAGGCACTCTGTCCCCATCAGATCCAAGGGTATAGAGAAATTGGGATTTAGTTACTCAGAATGAATCTGGAAGTGGTCAGGGGCACATTAGTCCACATGCGCAGTATAGTGTTACTGCAAATGTATTTTTGCTTTTCAGGTTTCTACAGTATAACCTTACAAATCCCAGACACCAGGTCCATTAGCTCCAGTTTCTGTTTTTATTCTGATGATAGGAAAAGCGTCTTTGAGCATTAGGAAAAGCGCTATAGAAATCCCATGTAGTATTATTATTATTATTATTATTATTACATCTTATCTATATGGCAGCGATAACAGTGTTCAACATCTTAAAGCAAATGAAATGAAATGTGTACAGGAAAGAGGGCTCTGATCACAGCTGGGCATTCAATCTGCATAAGAGCGTCATTACAGTGCAAGGTGTGATTCGCCATTCAGCTTTAGTGGATGTAGTTAAACACAATGTGGACAACAGATACTCGTTTCGCTCCCACAGAAACATGAGCTGCGTGAGATTTCCCTTATGGAGTTTTGTAACAGTAAAGTAAATGCTTTTTTAAAGAATAGGCAACATATTTGTTCCCTTGCCTACCTATTTCGACATCCTGCAGATTTGAATTAATTCGACTTGACAGAGATCTGATTGGAATTGGACTCAACAAAACTCCTGACTGTGTCCTTGTCATTATTCTCCTTCTGTAGGCTATAAAAGTTTTGTCTGCTCTCTGTAGGCACAGCAGGAGACCCAGAAGGCAGCTTTGAGCTACGAGAGAGCGGTCTCTATGCACACAGCTGCCAGGGAGATGGTCTATGTGGCAGAGCAGGGCTTGATGGCTGATGGTAAGAACACTCTGGATCCCACCTGGCAGGAGATGCTGAACCACGCTACCTCCAAGGTAACCAACCGGAGGACGTACACATGCTTTAACACAATCACACCAGACCTCAGTTGAGTGTATGTTTGGTGCAGGATGGTTGTGGCGACTCAAATGAGAGGCTACATGTTTTAAAGCGAGATAAAACACTCACCAGGAATACCATGGAGAAAGAAAAGTCTAAATAATGATGGATAGTGAACAAATAGGCTTAATCAGAGCGAGTCAATACCTTGTTGTTTATTTATGTTTTTTAAGTCTTACTTGAAGAGGAATAGTGTTGTTAAGAGAATACCCATCAATTAGCATTGAATTCCTTTAAAACCGTCAGGGTGGATAGTTACATGAGGATCAAACTTCAGTTGAGACAATGTTAAACACGTGAACTTTTGAAAGAACATATATAAAACATTCATCTGTTTGCAACTCATATATCAATATTCCAATTACTTTATAGACTATTCTGCACAGTTTCTATCATATTCTGTTTCTATTATATTCTATTTTATTTTATTTACTTGCACAATTGTATCTCTTTTGTGTTGCACTGTTGGAGGGGCTTGGGACCTAAGATTGCCCTAACTACACTGTAGCCATGCATACATGACAATAAGAGCCTTGAATTAAAGTTTGAAAGGGGTCTGCTCTTGGTGTGTTGACATCTTTCTCCTGCGTGTCTCTCCCAGGTGAACGAAGCGGAGGAGGAGCGACTCCGCAGTGAGAGGGAACACATGCGCGTCACACACGCCTGTCAGGAGGCCGAGGCTCGCGTTCAGATGCTGCAAAAGTCCCTCAAAAGAGTCATTGTGAAATCCAAACCTTACTTTGAGCTCAAAGCCCAGTTCAATCACATTCTGGAGGTAAAGCAGACATACAATATGTTTTGTGTTCTCTTCCTGCAAGTCACAATAATAATGAGTCTATTGTTAAGCTGCTGCGTTGGCAGAAAAAAAGGTGGTTTTACATTCTGTACGTTATGGATTTGGTAGAGGTCACTGGTAGGTTGTGGCATAAAATCAATGTTGAAATTGATGATGAAAGTTTCTGTGCCCTCTGTGTGACTCCAGGAGAATAAGGCCAAAGTGCTGCAGCTTGAACAGCAAGTAGCTAAAGTGAAGTCCCGCTACTCCATCGCCCTGCAAAACTTGGAAAAAATCAGCGAGCAGATCCACGCTCAGAGGGGGCGGGACCAGGCAGGGGGAGGACGCACCACTGTCTGCGCTGGGCGTAGTCCCCCCGTTGGAGCCGAGTCCGACGTCAGAGTGAAGATAGAAGGTGGCGCCTGCAGCGGTGCCGCGACGGGGGCGGGTCGGGTGGATGCAGCCATCGACCTGGAGAAATACAAGGAGAAGGAGATTGAGAAGGAGAGGGAACGGGCGGGGTCGGATTCACTTTCAGTCTTCAGCCTGCAGACCATCGCTTCCGACTTGGAGAAATATGACTCCATTGAGCACCTCGGGGACCTCAGTGATGTAGGGAGCGTAACTGGGGATGAGGGGGAGAAAGAGAGAGGCGGAGTGATGGATAGAAGAGACAAGATGGTGGAGAGCGCCGCTAAAGAGCGCCAGCAGCAGTTCTACAAGCAGCACCACCGAAGCTTCAGTTTGTGAGGCTGCCATAGATATGAAATGTAGGGTCAACATCCCTAACACATAGGTACCAACCAAAGTCAAAAGACAGTAACTCAGCTGCAAGTGTAACACTGGATTGATGCAGTTCTAGGGGTATAAATTGATACGTGTAAATTAGCACACATTACATGACTGACAACACTTCATTCTAAAGCTGACACTGATCAATAGTTAATATTGCAGCCTAGTTAGAACACTAACACAATCTAAAGAGCTTTCAACCCTCCAGGACATGTATACAGTTTATTCATCCCTCTGAAGGATTCTGGGTAGAATGTCTTCCTTGTGCATGAAGGAACAGCAAAAAGTGATCGAAAGCCTGGGTTTAGCTGACTTGTTTCAAAAACACTCATTTCTTATTTCCCAGGCTAATCGTTGATCTAATCTGGTGAGACTAGTGTAAACAAAACCCTGCATTGGTTCTCCTTCCAGTCCTGTCAGGTCTTATCAGCCATTGCTTCAATGTAGAGTGTTTGCAGGGTCTCTCCACACACAAGAGACCCAGACTCGTATTCACCCCTCATCAAGTCAGTGTGCAAGGAAAAATGACAAAACCGATTCTGTCAGTGCGGAATGAAAGCACGTTTGAATTTCACATTTCACATATTTATTTCCAGTAACATGCTGCAAGAATGACTTTGTTATTATTGGCACGAGAGAATGCGGTTTTTGAAAATGATTAATGAATGGAGTCTTGACAGTTTCCCACTCCGACAGCATGCACTCCTAGTGAGCTATACACAGGCATTTATGAAATGTATTTAGGGCTATATGCTGAAACAAAAACTGACACCATTGAAACTAAGATGATGAAGCTGCAGCCATGGTTTCTTTTTTTGATGTCGTTATGCTGTAGTCTTTTGGGGCAAGAGCCTTTTCCAAACATGTATTGTTTACATTTTAATAAGTGGATTTCATTTGCAGCAAATGCATTTCCTCTTTTCTTTGCCTTTAAACCAAAATGTTTCCCCTTGTAATTTGAAGTGTGCCTTGACACAAAAAAACACATTTAGCATGAGTAGCACTTTGTTGTCATCTCATCTGCCCAGAAATATGTATAGTTTGCCATTTTTATGATTTTTAGAACATTTTAACAATCCAGGTCTACCTAGTGCCGTTTCCGAGACTTGGAGAGCTATGATTTACGTTTTGATTTCTTTATTTTCTTTCATGATATTGTACTTTGATTGTCAAAGTGTACGATGCAAAAAGATGAAGTCAAGGAATGACTTGTATATGTATGTAATTATTACAAAGCTGGAAAAATATTGACATGTACAGTTACATGTGCTAAAGGATTTGAATGTTTGACGAGTTTGTTGTACATATGTTCGGGATACTCACAGTTTGTCATGTGTATTTAAATCATTATCGTCGCAGTTTATCTGAAACACCTCACCTTCACTCCTGTCTTAACGATTAGTCTTCATCCATTTAATGGCATTTGTGAATTAGTCAGAATGTCACTTTCCAATTAGTGCATTGTCCTATCTATAATCAATAAATCAGATCATACTTATTGTGGCTTTTGTATTCCTCTATTTTCATATTATTGGATTTCTTGTAGGAACTTTAGTAGAATTGTCTGTCAAGAGGCAGGTTAGGATGTGAATTCCTGTTTTACAGATGCAGGAAGAAGGATGGTGAGAGACAGAGGGATAGGTTGTGTCTTCCCCAACCTTCCTTCAATTATTTATCAGCAACATAAATATGAAGCAGGATCTCAGAATAGATGGCAGCAGAGGATGGTGGAGAAGATGAAGCTGGCGATGGGCTTTGATTTAATCGATGACCAGTGTTGTAGAAAGGACTGATTGTTGCTTCGTTGACTTAACTCATAAGGGCTTTAGAGAGAGGCTTAACAATGTAGTCACTGATAACACCACAGCGTCATATATGCACCTCCATCCGTGCCTAGTCATGCAGTGATATAATTATTAACGGTGGGATAAATCCACAAGCTTATCGTAAATCCAAAGCCTGATCGTAAGATTCATGTAATATATTACAGTCGTGGGCCCAGATCCTAGCGCTTGTCATCTTGGGAAGAAGGGAGGGGGGACTATCTGATAAATGCGTGAGAGAGGCTGTTACGCACGGTGCGTCTCCATCATGACGTCGTGAGTTAGCTCAAGATTGTAAGGGGAGAGAGAGAGAAAAGGAGGGGAGTGTGGTGAATCGGTGTTTCGTCGTTTATGGGGCTGCGTTTGTATATAGTGCATGTATAATTTTTGTATGGATTTTTGTCATTTCTTACCTTTGCCATGCGTAACTGCAATACATAGAAATAACCCGAATAAGATACGTCTTGTTTTTGTAACATTCTGTTTACGAGCGGAGCAGCTTGCACATTGATAGCCATACTATTATAGCCATAACATCGTTGTAAAGATGCATATTTTTACCAAATAATCCGACGTTGGGCATTTCCTGGTGGATCCACCTCGGAGGACGTAGCCTACTGTTATATTGACGGAGCGCATCGGAACTAATAGTAAGTACACATGCTACCGCTTTGCTTTACGGGGCTACGGGCTACTATTACTGTAAGTCGCAATACTAGACTCCATTTATTCAGAAAATGTTCAATTTCCCATGCAGATAACCTATATAGATGCCCCATCATGTTGGCTTGGTATGCAAAGGCCATTCATTTTCGATGGGCACAGGCCAGATTTGTTTTGAGTTCCTTCTTCCAAGATCCTCTCTGCATTAATGCTATATAAAGAGACGATAACATGGTGAGATTCTGCACCCTTTCAAACGGAATACAGTCGGTCTAATGAGGTGATATGTGATTCGGGACGCTACTTTTGAGATTTAACCACTGTACGGGCTTGTTAATATGGTCGGCCTTGCTCTACAGGCCATCACGGATTCCCTTGTCAACAGCCGACAAGTAACTACCGGCAGCATACGGTTGGTGGCACTCTTACCGTGACCCTCACGTCTCAGTAGTTCATGCTCAGCCATGCACAAAATACAGCATATGCGTCTACTGTATGTGCGTGGTCCCCGTGTGGCCCTGCATAGAAATTGAAAATATCAACTAGCCTACAAGCGTCTGTACATGAAGCTGTCAGTGGTCCGGATCATCCCTTTCCATTGCAGCTTCCGGAATTAAAGACACACAAGGAAGTAGGCAGTGTGCAACATTAGCGGTGAATGGGCTTTTTGTAACAAGATGTTGTTCTCTGTTCACCGAGCAGAGAAGGCGCTGTCCGTGGTGCTGAAGCCTTAATTGCATTTAAAGCTTGAGGCTAGTCGACTGCCCCCCTTCCCCCTGTCTGCTCACAGCGCTGATGGAGTTAGCTGGCTTTATGGGGGATAGGCTGCTTCAGCCCGATACACTCACTCTCCTAGCTCAGTGTGTGATCGCTGATATTAATGACTCCTGCTGGGCTGTCCTTCTTTCTCACCCCTTTTTTCTCTCTCCTACCTCCCCCTCCACTCCATCCCTTACAGGACAAAAGCACGTATTGTACGCTGCCAACACCCCCCACCCCCTATGCACACACCAACACACACATGAGACACTCTCTGCTCAGCGAACTCTAAAAATACACTGGATAATGCTAATGAAGGATCCAGCAGAGTTTGTCTGTCTTCCACAAGAAAGCCTCGCTGCCATCTGTCTCCCTCACTGTGGTGCTTTGCTTTGTTATGCCCCCTTACCCACCTTCCCACTTTATCACACACACACTCTCCACCCCCTTACTGTCTTGTTAAGTGTATGGATGTGGTTATGTTGGTGCATCTGTGGCAGCCTCATGAAGCAGCATTTATTATTCAAAACTGCAAATGAGCAGCTATATATAGTGTGTTTATCATTGATACATTCAGTTGTGTTTGTGCGAGCACTGAGGCGCTGTGGCTCACGGGACTCATGGGTCTTTTGACTTTTTTCTGGTTATCATATCACACTTTCAGTACTTAAAATATCTGCACGTTAGTGTGGCAGCCAAGTGGCAAGTGTCATTTCTCCATCCTTGTAAAGCAGACTGATTCTGTGCACATTAAATAGGGTTGAATAATTGTGATAGTTTGCCTAAAACATTGGGACCTTATGTTTTATTTGTTATTTGTTGATATAGCAGATATTATTTATTGAATTAATCGTTAATTCATGGGAACTCCTCCGATCTTACATCAAAGTCTGTTTAGAGATCTTGGGGAGTACTACTGCATATGTGAAAACAAAGTTGTATAAAGCCTTTCACAGCTCCAGAGGGAGCTGTGTGGAGTCTGTTAAATCGCCTCAAGTGATGTCAACGGTCAAGTTGCACTGTGGGTAATGTTTTTACGAGAAAATAGAATGCATTGAATTATAAATACGACATCTCTGCTTCCGCTGCGTCAACCTTCTTTTGTAGTTCTCACAGTGTTAGCATAGTGCAAGGCTACATTGATGGAGAATTCTCAGAGAGTTTCCAGGCCCGTGAGTATGTGTGGTGGGTCATTGTGCCATTAACATCTGTTAAAATAAAATAAATACTTTCTGTCTTGCTATGGAGAGCCTTTGGGAGATACATTATTACCTTGAAATGAAGACAGATCTAAAATGTATTGTGTCAGGCCTTGCGTGAAATGGTCAGCCGTTTTGCAAAATTGTTAATATCAGCCATCCAAACCTGAGTTGAAACTTAGCACGCAGAGCTTTTTGAAAGGAAGCCTATCTGGCTATCAACTGTACCTGGGCTGTCTGCAAGGTAAATACAAACTGAAGCAGGGGGAGAGAAGTGGACTCATGTTGCAGCTCATCCTTTGTGTGCAGTCAGGCAGGATGAAGAGGGAGTGTTTTGCCAAAAAGTTGATGCATCTCGTTTTAGAAGGACAGACAGCAGTGGACTGGAAATGACTGTATCTGAGAACTGAGGCTGTATATTTGATTCTGCAAGAATATTTTCTCAGTAGTGTTTTTCTCGTTGCATCTTGTTTTCTAAATGTTCCAGTCACAGTTCTCTACATTAACCTCTGTCTTCTTTCTCTTTCAGATCCAGAGATGGCACGCCTATTGTTTGTGGTGATTCTCTATGCTCTTCCATCTTTCGTTGTGCCCATACATAATTCATCAACTGGAGGTAATTTGTGTGTTTGTGACTGAATATGTGCTGGAATGTGTGGTTGGTTATAATAAGCCTTAATGGACATAAGTAACTCTGCAGAGATTGCTGAGTGACCTGAATGAAGCACTTTCATTTGTGCAGCGAGGAAAGCATCAGTTAAATTGACAATATGTCATGTTGCTGTAATGTTTCTACATTATCTGCAGATAAAGCTTTTCCCTCAGCTCTTTTAGTCCTTCATTCTTCTTCCTCTGCTCTTTTTCCATTCAGGCTGTGCTATCATCCGGCCTCCCAGAGATGGGGGGATCCGCTACAGAGGCCTGACACAGGAACAGGTACAGAAAATACAGCTCTGGGTCTGAATGACACAACTTTACCTGTCCAATCAAGGACGTTAAACCAGTTTACCGGACAATTTTCAATATAATAAAACACACAAGTGGAAATATAAAGCAGGTGAAACTGTATCTGCTTCCTGTAATGTAATTTCTTTCCATATTAAAACCATTATGACTGCCTTAGGAAATAGAGGGTGGATAATGTGTGGGTTAAATTTGTTGAAATACTCCTGGCAGCAATGAATACGTCAAATGCTCTGACAAAAAACCCAAACAACAAAAAACTATATTATTTGACTATTGCATGACCCTAATGAGTCCTTCCAATCATTGTATGCTGTCAAAATGATTGGACCAACTACCTGTCCGTCAAACTACCTGTCTGAAATCGGTCTGTCTGCATACACACTGCTCGTGCACTCAATGCGCGTCACCGGAGTTGCTAGCTTGACAGCTGTAAATGCTAACCATAGCCATGTGTGTTGTTTACATATAAATATGTTTACATTCATGTTGATACTTTTTGAGGTGTGATTTTGGAGGGAGAAAATGTCTGCCAGTTCTGGCAATTTAGCGACTTTCGCGGTACAATCAGCGACTTTTGGGGCTAATGCTGTTTGCTACCCTCTATTGGGTATTGCTATTGCTATGCTATTACATTAATTTCGTGACTATAACACGAAATGCCGTGAGACTGGGATGAATGATATCATAACATTGCCTAATGATAACGGCCATGAAGAATAGTAGCTATATTGCGTTATCAAAACATCAGCTGGAATTATTATTACACTATCAGTTATAAGTACGTTGCATTAATTTATAAAAAAAATAGTTGGACTTTTTGACACACAGCCTACCCTTTTGGCTTTCTTGCTGAAATGAGAGGATTGTCTGCTCTAAAAATGTTGCTTAGCTTAGCTATCTTGAACTATAGAAAGATCACAGCAGGTAGAAACAGCTGACCTGACTCCGTCCAACAAAACGTGTGACAGACATCCAGATGAAGAAACTATACACTTTTGAGTGAAGAGGGACTTTAAAGCTCACATGATTCTAATTGAATCTATAATGCAGCAAAAATATCTAATTATAAAAGAGACTGGTGACGATTTCAAATGTAAGAAAGACCATGTAAAACTGAGCTGTTTCTGTTTGCAGCACTCTAAGCATATGCACAGTGAATGCATATGAAGTGTTAACATAACGCTTTTCAAACTGCTTATATCCCCTCCTTCCCCAATCAGAGAGAAGCTGTATTTCAGATGTTTGACAGCCCAACGATTCACACAATATGGCCAGAAAATGTTCCATCTAGTAAAACTTTATTGTCACTGACACATGGCACTAGATCATACTGCATTGAGAAGGACTGTAGAGGGACCCTGAGTGGATAAGGGAAAACTGGTTTGAGAGGGCATCAATCATGCTTTAATTTCTCTCTCTCCTCCCCATCTCTCTCTCTCTCTCTCTCTCTCTCTCTCCCTCTCTCTGTTTCTCTCTCTGTTTCTCTCTCTCTGTTTCTCTCTCTCTCTCTCTATCTCTCTCTCTCTCTCTCTCTCTCTCTCTCTCTCTCTCTCTCTGTTTCTCTTACAGATCCGCAGTGTGCAGATCCTCCCTGTGGATTATGAGATAGAGTACATCTGCAGAGGAAACAGGGTGATTGTGGGACCTAAGGTCAGGAAGTGCTTACCCAACGGCACATGGACGGACTTGACGCTGCACAGCACATGTTGTGAGTCCTTTTTTGTCTGATTCTCACATCCTTCACCTTTCCTCATCTTACACATGTTCAAAACAATTCTCCCCTGAACAAAGTATAAAATAGTGTGCAACCTTTACCGGAACTGGTCTCATTTTTAACTGCAGAAAAATAAAGTAATCTAGTCTTGGAAGAAGCTTACATGAAATCAACCGCAGCTTTTACACGTTGTTTCTTTAAGACACAATACTGACATATATCACCTTTTAGCTAGGTATAGGGAACAGTTGATTATTTCACATCCAGCCGTTAGAGAGCAACATTAGCATTCATGTTGGGTCATGTTTGTGTCCACACTCTCTCTCTCTTTTGGTCTCCATTTGAACTCCTGAGGGAACATCTGGCACTTTAGCTGCTAAATGCTCCACTTTGTTCCCAAGCTGGTCTCCAACGTACCTAAACATTAAAGTTGCCGCTTGGCAGCTAAACAAGGAGCTGAAACTCGCCATGAAGCTCTGTAAAGCCAAAGGAGAGCGGCAGATTCAGGGGATCATTCTCTGTAGGTTCATTACTACAGAGCTCCCTTACACAATGTCTTTTTAATGCATTGTTAAAAATATAGATTATTAAACGTTTAAATGGTTGCTGTCATTACTGTCATTATTAAGCTATCTGATCAATACAGAAACATCTTATAATGCAGAAGATGGTAGGTCGTAGATAATTGTAAAAGACCGCCATATTTCTTTGTATGAAGTTGAACTATATTCCTGACCTTGGTAACAACATTTTGGATATTGCAATAATGGAAAGGAATTATTATCTCTGATAACCAGACAAAAACCGGTCCCATCATCGACTAGGAGTCCGTGATTGGACAAATAACGATTGAATACCCCAAGCACCCCAACAAACATCATTGATGCAGTTTTGAAAAAGCTATTAAGCGGACCTTTGAACTGGGTGGGATTATGTTGTCACACATTTTGGTTGAATAGTAACACATTTTTCAGTGAAATTGGTCTTCTGCTGTTAAGGGGACATGCCCCCAAACCACAGCTTGTAAACATACTTTGCGTTGTTTAATTCTGATCTATAAAGGTTTGTTATTTTGCTGAGTTTTCCTGCTGAGTGCTGATTGGCTTTTTCAGATGCTGTACTCTAAGGTATGTGTGCCTAATGAAGGGCTATATAAAGAGATTCATGCTAATGTGAATTTATCTTCGAAACCCCCGTAGAGAATAGTTTGGGCTGATGCTTGCTGCGTATTGATTAGAAGTGCTTACTTGGGTTATGGTTAAAGAAGAAAAGAGCTAGCTTGCTTAGCTTCAACATGTGTTACTTTCTATCTGTGTGTATGATACACAAGTCCATTAGCTATTCACTTATTCTAGTGTTGAAGCGGTTTAACTGCTTTTACATAGATTAAATGTGTGTATTAGCTGCAAGCTTTGCCTGCAAGCCAGTATTTTCTTGAATAGCGAAGCTGAAATGTAATTTCTAATCAGATCATATCTACACCGCCTGTGCAAATACTGAGAATAAGGCCAGATATCCAATCAAATCCCTGTTCTATCTCCTGATTTTGTTCTTTCAGTTCACATTTAACATCAGTGGAACTTATTTTTCCCGAGAGAATATTCTCTAAAGCCGGATTTTTGTTTTCTCTGGCTTATGTAAGAGCTCAAGCTGCAATGTGCAGATTGGAGTTTTATTATGTGTTTGCGTGCTGGAAGGAAGATTCAACAACTCAGCAGCTAAACAAATGATATTCAAGAGCTTAGCCGTTTTGTCAGAAACCCAAACTAAGAGAAATGGAGGCTGTAACATAGCAAGTTTACACACTCGGTCTTATGTGTAGCAAAATGTTTCCTACTGGTAACAAAGAACAAGGAGAATGTTCACAGGGCGTTAACGACGTTTTGCAATTACATTACATTACATTGCATTTAGCTGACGCTTTTATCCAAAGCGACTTACAATAAGTGCATTCGACCAGGAAGATACAACCTTTAAGAAAACAGAATCATATAAGTACATCAGGTTTCATAGAGCCAAACATTTCAAGTGCTACTCAACTGGCATTTAGTGACAATGTGTCTGGTTTGCAATCATTTGTCAGAGGTCAAGCACCTAATCGCTTATTTGTGTTTTACCAATTGCTTGTTCACATTTCAGACAAAGCTTTTATCTTATTCATAATTCATAATTCTTACACAGTTTATAAATAACTCTTTATCTCTTTTGTTGACCTCTTGCTTTCGAATCATATTGATAATCAGAATCTGGTTGACTGCCCAGTAGGCTTCGACATACAATGCTTTTATTTATTCTGGTCCGTTGGTACATAACATAGTAGCAAAGTAAGCGCACTTAATAGTAGAACAATCGAGAAACATGAATGAAGACTAGAACTAAATGCATCTAAAATATGAAATTCGAGTCCTCAAAAAGAATATTTACCAATTGAGTCTGTTTTTCTTTACTTGTATATTTTTATTGTATTTATTTTTCGTATACGAACCAAATAATCTTTGGCTTAATTTTCTCCAAGTGGTGTCCAGTATTCAACATGACTTCCTTGTGATTCTCTCCTGCAACTTGATTGGATGCTGTCTGTTTTATTCAAACGTGATGGATAAGAGGAATAAAGTGTGGACCGTTATAATTTTTGATACAGGAAATGATTTAATTAGTAGCCTATTTCTACATTACATGTCACTTGTTAGACGCTTTTATCCAAAGCAACTTGCATACATTCAATACTGTGGGCAATACCCAAAGGAGCAATTTGGGGGGAAGTGTCTTGTCCAAGGACACAGCGGAATGTTGACTGCAGCGGGATTCGAACCAGTGCCCCCGTGATTATATCAAGTTTCGCTCACTCACCACTGAGCCACAACCACCTTCTAAACATCTTCTTTAATGTTAATACTTAAGTCACAAGTCATTGTTAAACTCCCACTCAATTGGCGAGTATTTTTCTCTTTTTTTAAATCATTAAAAATAGCTCGTGGATACTCAAACAATGTAGAGCATTTAGCTGAAGGAGAAGAAGGGAGACTAAAAAACAGACTTAATAAGGTGAATATCAACGTTTATCGGGTATCCAGAAAAATACGAGTCTAAATTAATATCTGCTCGGTTGGTGTCTAGCTACATGTTCACCATAATGTACGTATATGTTAATGTTGGGTTTACAGCTTGTTCTGCTGTTCCCAAATGGCTTCAATAATGTATCAAGTTAGCCTGTACGAGCTATTTGACTTCCTTTACCTCATACATACATTCTATGGGCTAAACTCATTGAGATTTTTTACAACCAATAACATTATTTCCCCATCCAAAGTGTGTTTACCTCTGATAAATATGAGTGCAACTGCAGCTCCTTCCCCCAGTTATTCTGCATCTACCTCTGTATAACGCTCTGTGTCTGTGCCTCTCTCTCTTTGTGGTGCTTCTGGTTCTCAGTGCTGCTGTGCCCGCGGGTGTGGACCTCCCTGGAGAACGGCCGGGTGATGGTGAAGCCCCCCGGGCCGCCGGTGGAGGGCACGGTGCTCCACTACAGCTGCCACGCCGGCTTCATCCTGGAGGGCAGAAACATCAGCCATTGCACTAAACTGGGAAAGTGGGACGCGCCTAAACCCACCTGCCTCTGTGAGTTCCTGACCCAGTGGGACTAAATGAGATTTTAGACTTTTAAAAACAGCAGAATTAGGAAAATGATGTTGTCTGCTGAGATGTCATTTACTGTCTCAGCAGGCGAAATGACAACACAGGCTTAATTAATGATACTTATATGATCAATGCAACCAGTGCAGTACAGTCAGTGAACATTTATACCACAATGACCACCTTTGTATGAATGTTTCTCATATAAATAATATCCATCAAAATAAATAACATTATTATCGGTCAATTATTCAAGCAAAACAAATGCCAATCATTCTTTGGTTCCTGCTCCTTAAATGTCAGGATTGGGTGCCTTTCTTTGTCATATATGATCCTTTTTTTTTATCAATATGAAACGCGTTGAACAAATAGACTTTAAGGAATCGTCTACAATTAAAGATTCAGGTATGAAAAAAAAGTTTTTCAAATAAAACGTGAATAGTAGATGTATATAAGGTAAACAAAGAATAAACATTAAGATGAAAAGTCAACCAAGCTCAATCAATCTTATATCGATTTATACTTACTTTTTTGTTAAAAGGGTTTTGTACAATTTGAAATAAGAGAAGTATTGAAGTCTTGGACTTAGCCTTGTTAAAAATGGCTGGCGAAATGTGCAAGATGTGTCATGTAACTCAAAGATGTATTTTTACATTCAAAATGGTGGTAATATCTTTGGCAGTTGAAATAGTCAGCTGAAAGTATAGCTCTGATGAATTAACGGCTTTTAAAGTTTACTTTCAAACTTCAACTAGTAGTAGTAAGATCGCTGACGGTTTAGTTTTATGATGAGATGATCAAATATCCCCTTTTTCTACACTGGTAAACAATAAAGGGGGTCCAGGGCTATGGAGTCACCTCACACCAATACGTCTGGAAACCACTACACGACAATTCATTAAATCAGTTTTACTTACAAAAAAAAGCAAATTCCTTTTTATTAAAACAGATACGATTTGACAATTATGAAGATTTCCTTTATAATTAAAAACGTTGTGACAAAGATTAAACCCATTTCAATCACTTTCTCTAGATATACACTTTTATTGTTAACAAAGCTATACTGTCGTTCCAAATGAATTTATAACCAATTTAAAACATGGTTAAGGCGGCTTCTTCATCTTTGAGGGCTTTACCAGCAATTTGGAAATAAATGTTTTCCCGTAGTAACATCCCATTAAAACTTTTAGCCTATTCAAGTTTTGAATATATTTTATAGAGCTACATTGCTCATATATGATACTGCTGAGCTTCATGTTCTGAGTTGATGAGATAAAACAATCAATTTAAAGACCATAACTGCTAAATATAATTCGCCTTTTTACAATTGTCTGACATTTTGCAGTTGATCAATAATCTATGATAACCATGATTTAAAGCCCCATTAAATGCATTGAAATCCCTTACTTCTTTTTTTATTGGCTGTAATTTACACTGTATTAAAAAAAAGGAATGAGTCCATTTCATCACACAGACGTGGCTGCCTCACAAAAAAAATGGGCACACGAGGCTTTAAAGATAATTACAAACACCTGCTCTCCCAACGGTGGAACACGGTTGCTAAGCAGTAAATGATCCAACCAATCAGAGCGTAATCCACAGAAGGTAGTTTGTACCGTTGGCACAGGAAAGTAAACTGAATAAGAACTGGAATAAACTTTATAAATGGATAAATACTCAATGACTGTAAGATTAGAGTGTGTGTGTGTGTGTGTGTGTGTGTGTGTGTGTGTGTGTGTGTGTGTGTGTGTGTGTGTGTGTGTGTGTGTGTGTGTGTGTGTGTGTGTGTGTGTGTGTGTGTGAGAGTAGATATTTGTGATTTCATCGACACTAAAGAGTGTTCTGCTCTTACAACAGTTGGCTCATCTGAAAAGATTTGTCCAAATTAGAGCAAAGCAAAAAAAAGATTACACACAAACAAAGAACTGAAAGAAACCAGATCGCCAACTGGTCCTATGAGGGGTTGGCATGGCAACTAATAAAGTTGCTATGGGAATGGAAGTTTTAAAAGGGATGAAAGAGGGAATTATCAGCACAGTTGGACTGAAAGTAGGCGACTTATTGTATAATGAATGCAAAAACTGTAAGTGTTAATGCTCTTCAATTCATTCATGTTTTACCTATGATTTACTCTGTTTAATTATTCTATGTAAGATGTTCTACGGTACTTACACTGTATCAAAATATGAGATTTGAAGGTCTATTTTCATGCTGTGCCTGTAAAATATCATTGCGTTACATAACTGCCACAGTTAGGAAGCTCCTGCCAGAAAATGACTGCTCAGCACCAACTAACTGCATTTCTCAGCATAACTACGATGTTGTGTCACTGCCATCTAGTGGAGGGAAATAGAATGAATTTCAAGTTTTTACTGCACCAAATCTACAAATGATACATTATGTAGGTGAATTATTCAGTTGTTAAACTCCAGGATTTTCCATGTAATGCTGAAGCAGAATGATGTATTCTGTCTAGCTTACTGTTCTGTTTCCACATGCATCGTGTTTTTTAATCAATCTTTATTTTTCCTTCTTATTCTGCCGGCCAAAGATGACAGAAACTACACAGGTATGGATCTTTTTATTTCCCTTATCACGCTATCATGCATGCTAACACAATCCTACTACAATTCAATCGTTAATAATGTATTCTTTTGTATTTAATGTGACATATTGGGCAAGCAAGTACCCAGTCAACATGCACTCAAATGACGCGGAAAACATCGAGTTGCTGTCGTGAAACATTTGTACGACGTAAACCTCTTAAGTAGAACATTGCATTTCAAAACAAAGACTATTTTATTCTCTCCGAAGCTAGATGATAGAATTATAAAACATTAAAAGGCTCACCCAGATCTCATTACAGACTTTTTCTTCAAGGAGACGTTTCAAACCACTTTACTTCCATAGCTAATGTTAATCTACCTGAATGCAACCATGCACAAAACAACATTTATTTATTCCAAGTTTGCTTCCCATGAGGCCTTCAATGTTATGCTGCAGATGTAATGTGTACTGTCGGCACAAGAGGGCAGCAGCAGCCCAAAACACAGACAAGAGGTTGTTTTGTAGTGCAGCTTCAAACCCAGCTGGAAAAATCTGACTTCAATGAACCAATTAAAAAGAAATACCTGCTCTGAGAGACATTACTGAAGTTGGTAACTCGGTTAAACAAATGAGTTTCATATCTAGTATTAGAACACTTACATATTAGCTGCCACCATTTCTTCATCACCTGTTTCCACCCCTGAGTATTGAGAAAATCCTTCTTTTATGAATCAAATCACAAGGGAGAAGATTAAGACTATTTCATTTGCTCATAGGCATCATCAATGAGCTATCGTTTTCAACTCATCTCATCTACAGTAACCCTCTTACGTCTTAAGTTAATTATCATTCCTACGTTTTAATCAAATATTGGTATTGGTTTGTTTCTAATCGTTTTCGCTCAGCGCCTGCCCTCTGAAAAGACTTAGAGGGATTTTCAAAGAGGATAGGGGTGGGCAGAGAGTTTGTAATGATCGAGGTATAAATATAATCAGGTGTTGAATATTCTGCTCACTTTAACATGCGGTGCTATTATACCTGAGGTTCTGTTGCTGTGATAAAACTTCCCTTTGAAAGAGAAAGGGTCAAAACTTCTACCAGTGCAGACTCTCTATCTGATCCCTGAAGATGAATACATGTGCTAATGTTGCAGGATGGCCCTCCCTCTTGAACAGTTTCTGCACCACATTAGGAATTGGCCAGATATTGAGTCATACACTCGCTACAGAGGATCACAACACTGCACAGTTACTCTAATGAATTAGGCATGGACCTGTACCGTTCCCTCAGACACTGATAATGCACACACACAATATGCACACTCGCTAAACTCGATATATAGTTTCATGCAAGTAATCCCAGAAGTTTCCAAATGTCACGGACACCCTTTCCAAACACATAATTAACAAAGCAGCAAAGAACAGTGTTTCCTCAAATAGATATTTCCAACTAGTGTCTCAGTGGTGACCTCCTCCTGGCTCTGTTTTCTCTCTTCCTCTCTCCACTCCATGTGCCATCACCACCCACTTACTGCCTCCTCAGCGGGAGAAAGGTTAATACCCTGCTCCTGTCTCTGTCTCTGTCTGCTCTACCCTGGGTCTGTGTGTGTGTGTGTGTGTGTGTGTGTGTGTGTGTGTGTGTGTGTGTGTGTGTGTGTGTGTGTGTGTGTGTGTGTGTGTGTGTGTGTGTGTGTGTGTGTGTGTGTGTGTGTGTGTGTGTGTGTGTGTGTGTGTGTGTGTGTGTGTGTGTGTGTGTGTGTGTGTGTGTGTGTGTGTGTGTGCGCGGACATTCAGTAGGTTGTGTCTTTGGTTTCTGTTTCCTCCGAGTGCAGTTAAACAAAACCCCGGTGAAGGTTCACAGTCAATTTCAGCAAAGCCACATAACAAGCTGACAGTCTCATTTGATCTATGTTTACTATTGTTTGTATATAAACATGTATACATATATTTACATGTAGGGTTTACTCTTTTTGTTATATTTTAAAAATGCATGGGCTCTAACAGGAATTCAATCAAAAGGGTGGCATTATTGTAAACAGTTTTTAAAAAAAAAATCTTTCTTTCAAAAAACAATAATGAGATGAGACGGAGCTTTGTTAACCCCCGTGGGGAAATGGGGTCGTTTAAACAGCAACAGGCTGAGAATGAAAAACAGGAGAGCACAGATTCACACAGATTAGAGATGGATAAAATGAAAGTGATATACAGTTAAGTAGCTTTAAAATAAGAAATGAATTAAAATGAACATATATACATTCATCATGCATTAGTCCATCTGCTAACAACTAAAAACTAAAAAGTACTAATGATGGTGGTCTGTTGTCCTCTTGAGATATATGTTAACCAGCTCCTTTTCTGGATATACATGTCTCAGACAAAGTAAAACATTACAATAGAGTGAAATGAAAACAGGAATAACAGCATTTGTTGGAATAATGCAAAAATAAACATTTAGTGCGTTAGGGAGTATTTACAGCAGCAGGACAGTGTCTCAGGGACTGACTCAAAATAAACTAAACTGCCTTTGTTGATCGTAATCAAAGCAGATAAAAGCTCATTGATGTGTTTTTAATAGTTTTTTGACAACTAAGGAACTGTATGGCACAGAGGGATGGGATATATCAGACTATTTCAACACAGACGGCAATATCACTTTTCTTTTCATGGGAGTTGTTGGAAATTAGACAATGTTTTGCAACCCTCGTCGTTAAAAAGATGGGTTGTGTCGTAGGGATTTAAGCGGTGCTTCAAACTTAGAATAAGAGTTATCTGTACAGTATGATGGGAACACTTTTAACCGGCAAACTTTTAATAAGTGGTAGCTGATAGAGCTGGGAGTTGCCCCAAAAATGTAGTCAGAGAATTTAAAATCATTGTTGTTACACAATCATTTCCTGATGGAATTTAAGCCTGGTTATAATTAATGTTTGAAGGGGACAACTGCTGTTACAATATACTGTTGTGTAGCAAAAGCTATTCCCTTTTTCCTGTATTATATAAATACAAAATACTCTTGGTTACCGCATGTTGCTACGAAGCAATGCCCTAGTAGCAGAGTATTTCCACCGTCGGTCAATAAACGTACTCTTAACTCCCCTCCACCCTGATACTCGGGCACAATATATTACTCTAATAAAGGAGGTGCTGCAGAGTGTTGGAGGTAATGTGTGGTGTGCTGCTCCTGAACAAATGACGTAATGATGATACCGTATCGGAGAGGGAGCTTTTTACTGCTCGGTGAACTGTTTTTACAGCGTTATGGTCAATATTATGCTCACATAATGCTGGCCCTGCAATGTGTAAATACAGCCACGTTTTCACCTTTGCCCATCTGGTACAAACAAAGCAGAGTAAGAGCAAGACATAGAACATATTATGATATATTGTTTGACCAAAATCTCTCATCTGTGCACAAGGAAAATGGATTTGTACCGTCAGCAGTTTGGAAAAACCTTACATCTACAAAATAGCAGCGTCATGGGAATTGAAGCGTTCTGATTGATTTTACACAATATATTTTCACAATAATTTGGATTTCTCATGAACAACACGTGCTCTGCAGCTGGAGGGAAATATAACCTGGTTATTCTGTTAAAAGGGTACAACTGCATCTTCCCTTAGGAGCACAGACCATTATCCTGAAGAATGGCCAGTGTGCAAACTGCAGACTCACACACACACGCACACAAACACACACACACACACACACACACACACACACACACACACACACACACACACACACACACACACACACACACACACACACACACACACACACACACACACACACACACACACACACACACACACACACACACACACACACACACACAGCACAAGGCCCTCGTTAAAAGCGTCTCAGCAACATGTTACAGCGCTAATGCATCTTTTCCAGGCTCTGCCACAGCTAATGTGTGCTCTGAATGTGGCATTTGCCTCCACGGGGGTTATTAACGCGGCACTGCCCTATGCTGGTGCGTCTTCCATGTGTTGGCTGTAGGATTATGGAGCGCAAAAAGCATGAAAGTTCACGGCTGAATAATTGATAGTGCGTTGGATGGGTCACAGGGTGGCAGCGAGGATGAGGAGGTGGAGGTTGAAGGCAAATGCCAGGCGATGATCACTACACTCACCTCAGCCTGTGAGGGCTTGTTAGCTGCTGTATCTGAATAGCTCTCTACATGGACATATCCAGATAATGAGATTTGGGTAATGAACCAGAGTTATACAATAGTCATATTCCATTGCCTAACTAGGGAGCATTTTTAATTTAGACTGGAGAAATAATGGTCTTCTTCTCAATTTCTGCAATAAGTAATTCTCAAAGGGAACTTTAATACTGACATAACATTGCAATTAAAGCGCATAAACAGGAACTACAGAAACATGAAATAGTAGTCAATAATCCAAATCCTGCTGTGTTGAAAATAGGAAAGTATTGTTCTTAGATGAGCTGTTAACCTTTATGTGTATCATCCTGAAGGATTCATCGATCTCAACAGTGGTGGCAGAATGCGTCTTAAACAAGTTTATTCTAGAAAAGCACTGTGATCTGTCTGTTTTAACTAGGCTTAAATGTCACTGTGCCTGTCTCTATGTGCGTGCTTGTTTTTGTCAGAAGGTGTGAGCGCACGGTCTCATCTCTTTGTGTGTCAGAGTAGGGACTGTGCTGGGTGCAAAAAGAGGGTGTGAACAGGTGTGCAGGAGCACTCCGTCTCTAATCTACTATAACTCCATCACAGGTTCCCGAAATGAAATGGAGTAAAATCAGCCATGATTGATACGTCCTGCCACGTTTTTTCGCTGATTTCTCAAAGCTGCTTCTGTAGCATTTTATAGACTTGGCGGTGGGGAGGAGGAGGAAGAGGAGAATTAGCAGAGGTGGTTACAGAGCAGTTGCTCAGCGCTCCTGTGTGCTGGGCCAGTAAGCAAGTTATTGATTTGAAGGTCAAGCTGCAGCTAGCTATCTATGGTAGAACCAGGCTGAAGGTTACCTGTGACTCAGCAGCATTTAAATGATTATACTTGACTGTGGGGTCCTGAGAGGGGAATCTGTATTGACACATTTTCAAATGAGGTGGGGGATGAGGGGGGGAACGGTGCTCACTTAGGAGGCAGGAAGTATCTAACCATGTAATGTCATTGTTGAAGCCTGTCATCTTTGTTTCTACAACTTTGGGATAGGTTGCAATGGCATATGGCTCACACATTAATGTTACCTTAAGAATGGATTTGTTGATTATTTAACTTCTAGTGCCATCTTTAGGTCAAATTAAAAATATTCCCAATAGTTTGATATATGGCCAAATACCTGAAAAAAATATAATTACCAACCCTCAAAACTAAGATGTTGAACATGCATCAACATCAGTTGACTGATAAGACTATTACATGTTATACAGTTGTCACATCATTGTATTAATCAATATCAGAAAAATACTCATCAATGCTGTGGTTTAGATTTCACCATTATTTCCAAATCCTACTTTAACCTGCAAAGGAACAAATCGATGCTCACTTGGAGAAAACAAATCTAAATCAGGTTGTTTATAAGTGGTTAAAAACAAGGTAACGTCACTGTTATTTAGCCTCATGTAACCGGTGCATGGAGCAGGCTCTGCAAGCATGGAGCAGGCTCTGCAAGTGCTGCTAGTATAAGATGCCAAATACAAAGACAGAAATGTGACAAAATGGGGTTCTGTGGCACTCGGATGGGTAAAACTGTTTTAAGTTAAGCGCAGCGTGTAACTCATTAGAACATCTTTGAGGAGATTTTGCCCAGAGCCCCCTCCCAACCACCCTCTCTTTGTTCCCCCCCCCCTCTCTCTCTCTCTCTCTCTCTCTCTCTCTCTCTCTCTCTCTCTCTCTCAATACCCATTTCAGACTCTCTCTCTCTCTCTCTCTCAATACCCATTTCAGACTCTCTCTCTCTCTCTCTCTCTCTCTCTCTCTCTCTCTCTCTCTCTCTCTCTCTCTCTCTCTCTCTCTCTCTCTCTCTCTCTCTCTCAACTCCCTCTCTCACACACACTGTCAGCCTGCCGGTGCTGCAGTGGATCAGACGCAGAGCTCGGCGCGCCTGCTTTTCCGCGGCATATCGTCTCATCTGTTGGAATACGGCTGCGTTAAAAGGGGGAGATGCTGCCTG